>NW_024081234.1:113613-182596 GCF_003009895.1 Hyaena hyaena
AGAGTCTCTCATGGTTTGCCTCCCTCCCTCTCCTCCACTATTTCCCCCCTTCTTCTCCCCCATGGTCCTCCATTAAGTTCCTCCTAATCCACCTATAGTTGCAAACATATGGTATCTGTCCTTCTCTGCCTGGAGAAAGGCTTTTAAAAATCATATTCTTGGGACACCTGGGTGGCCCAGTCAGTTAAGCATCCATCTTCGGCTCAGGTCATGATCTCACAGTTCATGGGTTCCAGCCTCACGTCGGGGTCCATGCTCATAGCTTCAGAGCTTGGAGTCCGCTTCAGATTCTGTGTCCCCCCACCCCCTCCACTTTCTCTCTCAAAAATAAATAAACATTACAAAATTATTTAAAAATATTTTTTAATGTGTTTATTTATTTCTGAGAGAGAGAGGCAGCATGAGCAGGGGAAGGTCAGAAATAGAAGGAGACACAGAATCCGAAACAGGGTCCAGGCTCTGAGCTGTCAGCACAGAACCCGACGCAGGGCTCGAACCCACAAACTGTGAGATCACGACCTGAGCGGAAGTCAGACGGTTAACTGACTGAGCCACCCAGGCGCCCCAAGTCGTATTTAATTGCTGAGTATTTAATCATGTGCTATACCGCAGTTTATTTATACAATCACTTGTTCATGGACATTTCCAGTCCATCAGCTGGTTGTTTCCAGTACGGGGCCTTGTGAATAAAACTGCTATACACACTGGTGCGGAACCTCTGTGATGCTGCCTCTGGGTTTCTCGAGAGCAAATGTGTGGAACCGAATGGCTGATCATATAGACAGTGCACGGTTAAGCCTCAAGGAACTGACAGTTTCCCGAGTGTCTGTGCCATTTTACATTCCCACCTGCAGGCGGGAGAGCTCCCGCCCACATCGGCATCGAACATTTGCTGCAGTTTTAGCTCTTATCGTGCTATCTTATCAGAGCTTTAACTTGCATTTTCCCAGGGGCACTTCCTGCTTCATGACTGTACCCAGGACCGGCCAGTCGTAGATCCTCTCTTGGGAAAGGTCTGTTCTAATCATTTGCCTCCCTTTTAAAAAAACTTTTTATTTTGACATAGTTTTAGATTCACAGAGAAGTTGCTAATCTAGTACAGAGTTCCCATGTACTGCTCACCCAGTTTCCCCAGGGATATTATCCTACACAACATCACGGAAACCAAACCGATCCAAACCAGGAAACAGTCATTGGCACCAAACTACAGACCTTGTTTGGACTTCTTCAGTTTCCTCTCTGTCTTTCTTGAGTTCATGACTCTGTAGACTCGTGTGGCCGTGACCACAGTTGGGGTGTAGAAGTTTTCCATCACCCCAAAGGAGCTCCCTCAGGCTATCCTGTGATAGTCACGCACCCCCTCAACCCCCATCCCAGGAAACCCCTATTCTGCTCTTTATATAATTTTGCTATTTTAAGAATGGTATATAAATGGAACCATACAACGTGTAATCTTTTGAGGTTGAATTTTCTTTTTTTTTCCTTTTTCTGTCTTTTATAGTTTATTGTCAAGTTGGTTTCCATATAACACCCAGTGCTCATCCCCACAAGTGCCCTCCTCCATGCCCATCTCCCCCCTCCCCCCCACACCCATCAGTCCTGTTTGTTCTCAGTATTCAAGAGTCTCTCATGGTTTGCCTCCCTCCCTCTCCCCCACTATTTTCCCCCCTTCCCTTCCCCCATGGTCCTCTGTTAAGTTTCTCCTGTTCCACTTATAAGTGAAAATATATGGTATCAGTCCTTCTCTGCCTGACTTATTTCACTCAACATAACACCCTCAAGTTCCATCCATGGTGCTAAACAGGCCAGATTTCATTTTTTCTCATTGCCATGTAGTATTCCATCGTATAGATAAACCACATCTTGATCCATTTATCAGTTGATGAACATTTAGGCTCTTTCCATGATTTGGCTATTGTTAAGAGTGCTGCTATGAACATTGGGGTCCATGTGCCCCTATCCATCAGCACTCCTGTATCCCTTGGGTAAATTCCTAGCAATGCTATTCCTGGGTTGTAGGGTAGTTCTATTGTTAATTTTTTGAGGGACCTCCACACTGTTTTCCAGAGGGGCTGCACCCATTTACATTCCCACCAACAGTGTAGGAGCGTGCCCGTTTCCCCACATCCTCGCCAGCATCTAGAGTCTCCTGATTTGTTTACTTTAGCTACTCTGACTGGCGTGAGGTGGTATCTCAGTGTGGTTTTGATTTGTATTTCCCAGATGAGGAGGGATGCTGAGCATCCTTTCATGTGTCTGTTGGCCATCTGGATGTCCTCTTTGGAGACGTGTCTGTTCATGTCTTCTGCCCATTTCATCACTGGATTATTTGTTTTTCAGATGTGGAGTTTGGTGAGTTCCTTATAGATTTTGGTTACTAGCCCTTTATCTGATATGCCATTTGCAACTATCTTTCCCCATTCTGTCAGTTGCCTATTAGTTTGATTGTTTCCTTTGCCACGCAGAAGCTTTTTATCTTGATGAGGTCACAATAGTTCATTTTTGCTCTTGATTCCCTTGCTTTTGGGGATGTGTCAAGTAAGAAATAGCTGAGGTAGAGATCAAGGAGGTTGTTACCTGCTTACTAATCTAGAGTTTTGAAAGTTTCCAGTCTCAAAATCAGGTCCTTAATCCATTTTGAGTTTATTTTTGTGTGTGGTGTGAGAAAGTGATCTAGTTTCATTCTTCTGCACGTTGCTGTCCAGTTCTCCCAACACCATCTGTTAAAGAGGCTGTCTTTTTTCCACTGGATACTCTTTTCCTGCTTTGTCAAAGATTAGTTGGCCATAGATTTGTGGGTCCAATTCTGGGTTCTCTATTCTATTCCATTGGTTTGTGTGTCTATTTTTGTGCCAATACCATACTGTCTTGATGATGACAGCTTTGTAGTAGAGGCTAAAGTCCGGGATGGTGATGCCTCTTGTTTTGGTGTTCTTCTTCAATATTACTTTGGCTATTCGGGGTCTTTTGTGGTTCCATACAGATTTTAGGATAGTTTGTTCTAGCTTTGAGAAGAATGTGGTGCAATTTTGATTGGGATTGCATTGAATGTGTAGACTGCTTTGGGTAGTAATGACATTTTAACAATATTTATTCTTCCAATCCATGAGCATGGAATGTTTTTCCATTTCTTTGTGTCTTCTTCAATTTCCTTCATAAGTTTTCTATAGTTTTCATCATACATATCTTTTACATCTTTGGTTAGGTTTATTCCTAGGTGTTTTATGGTTTTTTGTGCAATTGTGATGGGATCAGTTTCTTGATTTCTCTTTCTGTTCGCTTCATTATTGATGTATAAAAATGCAACCGATTTCTGTATGTTGATTTTGTACCCTGCGACTTTGCTGAATTTGATGTTGAATTTTCTATCCTTATAATGCATTTGAAATTCAAGCAAGTTGTTGCATGTATCAATAGTTTGTTCACTTTAAACACTTTTTTTTTATTATTGATGTGTAGTTGGCATACACTGTTATGTTAATTTCAGTTGCATGACTTAGTGTTTGGACAATTCTGTACATTACACAGTGTTCACACCATTAAGTGCAGTCACCAACTGTCACCACACAAGGTTACTACAGTGTTATGGACTGTATTCTCCAGCTGTACTTCTCATGCTTATGACTCATTTATTTTATAACTGAAAGTTTATACCTCTTCATCCCCTTCTCCTACTTCCCAATTCCCCACCCCTCCCCTCTGACAATCACCAGTTTATTCTCTGTATTTGTGTATTTTAGTTTTTTGTTTGTTTGCTCATTTTGTTTTTTAGATTCCATGTGTAAGTGAAATCATATGGTTTTTGTCTTTCTCTGTCTGACCTATTTCACTTAGCATGTTGTTGAAAATGGCAAGATTTCATTCTTTTTGATGGCTGAGTAATACTTCAGTGTGTGTGTGTGTGTGCATGCATACGTGTGTGCATACCATGTTTTCTTTATCCATTCATCCATCAGTGGACACTTGGGTTGCTTCCATATCTTGGCTATTGTAAATACTGTTACAATAGACACAGGGGTGAATGTGTCCCTTTGAATTAGTGTTTTTGTTTTCTTTGAGTAAATGCCCAGTAGTGGAATTACTAGATCATGTGGTATTTCTATTTTATCTTTTTGAAGATCGCCTGTTCCTTTTTTTATTGCTGAGTAGTATTCCATATTATGGATGTACCACAGTTTATTTACTTGTTGAAGGAGGCTTCCATTTCGGGAATAAACTCTACTTGGTCATATTATTTTTATATATTGTTGTATTTTATTTGCTAAAATTGTGCTGATGATTTTTCCATCTTTGTTATTTGGGAATATTGGTGCAGTTTTCTTTTTGTGTGTGTGTGCTACCTTTATCTAGTTTTGACATCCGCATAATGCTGGCCTCATAAAATCACTTGGAAAGTGTTCTTTCATATTTTCTGGAAGAGAATAAGTAGAATTAGTGTTACTTCTTCTTTAAATGTTTGGGAGAATGTATTAGTGCAGCCATCTGGGCCCAGATATTTCTTGTTTTGTAAGGTTTTAAACTAAAAATTTAATTTCTTTAAGAGTTGTAGAACTACTTAGATCATGTGTTTCACCTTGAGTGCATTTTGGTACTTGGCAGTTTTTGAGGAATTGGTTCATTTCCTCAAAATGGAGTTGTTGATTTTATGTGTGCAGCTTTTTTATTTGTTTGTTTTTAGCATTGCCTATTTTCCTTTTCATATCTGCAGTGTCTGTAATTTTGGTGCCTCTTCTTTCATTCCTGACAGTGATAATTTGTGTCTCCTCCCCTTTTTTGGTTGGTTTTGCCAAATTTATATTGCTCTTAATTGTCTTAAAAACCCAGCTTTTGTTCCCACTGATTTTCTCTATTGTGTTTTGTTTTAAATTTCATTGATTTCTTCGTTTTTATTTTTTTTTCCTTCTACTTGATTTCAAATCATTTTGTTCTTTTAAAGTAGATTCTTTTTTAAAAGAGTTTTATTTATTTATTTTTGAGAGAGAGAGAGAGAGAGAGAGAGAGAGAGAGAGAAAGTGGGGGAGGGAGGAGAGAGAGACAGAGAATCCCAAGCAGGCTCACCATTCTCAATGCAGAGCCTGAGGTGGGGCTCGAACTTTTAAACCACGAGATTGTGACCTCAGCCAAAATCAAGAGTTGAATGCTTAACTGACTAAGCCACCCAGGTGCCCCCTTTTCAAGTAGATTCCTGAGGTGAAAGCTTTGTTATTATTTTGAGATCTTTCTTATTTTCTAATATTTAGTGTTAGAAATTTTACTGTAAAGACTACTGTAGCTGCATACCATGGGTTTTGTTATACGTTCATTTTTATTCAGTTAAATATAATATTTAATTTTTCTTGAGACTTACTCTTGGCCCATAGATTATTTAGAAGTATGTTGCTTAATTTTTAAGCATTCAGAGATGTTTCTTCTTATATTTCTGTTATTATTACCTAGCTTGATTCCATTATGGTTAGAGAACATACTCTTCATTTCTCTTATCTTTGTTAAAAATTTTTTAAAGATGATGAGTATCATTTATCTTGGTAAAGGTTCCATGTGCATCTGAAAGATGTTTGCTTTCTGCTCTGGTTAGGTCAGCCAGGTGCCACTGGTTGGCAGTCATATCCAATTCTTCTTTATCCCTGCTGATTTTCTGTTTGTTCTGGAAGAGAAGTGTTGATATCTTCAACTACAATTCTGCAGTTGCCTATTTTCCCTTCCAGTTCTGTCTTCACAAATTTTGCTTCACGTATTTTGAAGCTGTGTTGCTAGGTACACATTTAGGATTGTTATGTCTTCTTGGTGAATTCACCCTTTTATTATCAGTTTTCCTCTTGATCTGTGATAGTTTGTTTTCCCCTGAAGTCCACTTGATATGTTATTAATAGATGCAACCCAGTTATTTTGATCTGTGCTTGCATGGTATATCTTTTTCCATCCTCTTAACACTTACTGATACTATATTTGAAGTGAGTTTCTTGTAGATAGCACTTTGCTGAGTGAATTTTTAAAAAATTCATTCTGATAATCCCTGTATTTTACTTGAGACCATTTACATTTAGTGTAATTATTGACATGTTTGGATTCAGGCTTACCATTTCATTTTACTTTTGTTGTTTTCTCCTTCCATTTTTTTATTCTTCTGTTTCTTCATTCTTGCTTTTGTTTTGGTTATTTGAACATTTTTAAACATTTTATTAAACACCCTAAAAACATTTTTAACATTCTATTTTAATTTATCTATTGTAATGTTTATTAAAAACTTTTTAGCAGTTTCCCAGCAATTGCCATATGTCTACATAACCTTTCACAGCCTCTTTAGAATCAATATTTTACCATTTCATGTGTTTTGTAGAAATCCTACCACCATGTAGGATCGTCCTTTATGTTGTACTTATCTGTGCTCCACTGAAAACTGAACACATGCTGCAAACCCCATGAGAATATTATAGGATTTGGCTTTAATCATTAACATTTTAAAGAACTGAAGTGGGAAAGAAATCTATTATCACGTCTATTGCTCTTCTTTCGGCAATCTTCCTTATGTCTGAGAAACTTCTTTTGGCCACTATTTTAGGGAATGTTCCCTGATGGCAAAGTATCTTAGTTTTTCTTCATCTAAGAATATCTGTATTTCATGTTCATTCTTGAAGGTTATTTTTGCTGTGTATAGAATTCTGAATTGGTGTTCTTTTCTTTCCCCCACTTGAAAAATACTCCACTTCCTTCTGGCCTCCATAGTTTCTGATGTGAAATCTCTAGTCATTCTAATTGCTGTTCTTTTGTAAGTAATGTGTCATTTTTATCTGGTTGCATTAAAGATATTTTTCTTTGCCTTTAGTTTTCAGAAGTTTGATTGTGAGATGTCTGAGTGTGGATATATTTAGGTGATTTTGCTTGGAGTTCATCAGCTTTGTGACTCTCAGAAGGAGAGAAGTATTCTGGCAGAGACTTCCAAGACTGGACCTGTCTGCAGAGCTACACGTGAAGAAATTTAAGGTTCTGCAAAAAGTAGCTGCAAGAACCTAGTGAGCTAAGTTTTACTTGGTATTTTCCAAGATATGGTTTGGTCAGGCTAACCAAGTAGATGGCGACAATAGAAGTCCCAGGTTTTTGATGTGTATGGTAGCTCCCACTGGGGCCAGCCCTTGGCTCCTGGGTTGGATGAGCACACCGTTCTTTGGTCATTGGGACCACACATGGTGACATAAAGGGCTTGAACTGGAATGACCCCTTTCCTCATCACTGATCTGGGAGGAGGCAACTTTAGACAGATAAAGCCAATGGACATCATCATGTTGGCCAACTTCCCATAGATGCCTCCAAATGTGCAAGGCAGTTTATGCCCCATGACCCTCTGCTGGGGACTAAGGTAGGGTGGAAGTGGGGAGGAGAAGGCACCCAGCAGTAGTCCGTGGTGAGCTGGCCCACGTGGAGAAGATGATAAGCAATGCAGTCAAGTGCTCTGTAAAGATGTAGCCCACTGCTTTCTGCAACTACCCCTCATGGGCTCTCTTCCTCCCCGGGACCAACCTGTCTCCCCTGGGGCTTTAGGGACTGAGGCTCTACTGACGAGGCTTCCTGGACACTAGTGTCTGTGTCCTGGATGGATGAGCAAAGGCTGGAAACAGAAGGGGGGGGGTGACTGAGCAGAAGGACAGTAGGACATGCCAGCCAGTGGTGTCAGAGACAAAGTGGGGTTGTGGGAAAAGGTACCACCCCCCACCCCCCCGCCCCGGGTGAAGATTTTAAAGGCAGAGATGCTCCAGGAGACACAAGGACTGGGGGTGGACCCCTGAGCAGGTGCAGATGTGCAAGAGGTGGTCCTGGCTGAGATATAGATGGCCAGGGAGCTGGAGGTCCAGGGACATCCACAGGGCCCCCCTAGATGCTGGCTATAGGGCAGGATGCAGGGAGGCCCCAGATTTGGGTCCCAGTGACACAAAGGTACCTTGTGAGGTGGAGCTAGAGGGGAGGAGGGAGGACCGTGGATCCGTACTCAGGAAGAGGCACTGGGGCCCCTGTACGGGGCAGGGCTGGCTCTCGGAGGGTCAGGCCGGGGCTGCAGCGCAGCATAGGACACAGGCATGAAGCACGGGTGCTCATAAAATGGTGTCATGTGATGAGGCAGTGAAGAACTTTGAGTGTTCATTACCTTTGCTTTTAATAGGATTTATTTGATTATAAGCTTGTATAATTTGATTTTTTATAATGGCTGTGTTTAGCAGCAAGCTCTCAAAATTCCTGAAAACATGTTAGTTCCGTGCCCATGTGAGCTCTGGCACAGACCCCGGGTGTGGGCGTGGCAGTGGGAAGACCATCCAGGGGGTGGGGTGAGCCCTGGCTGCAGGCAGAGCTCCTGGGGCCATGGGTCAGCCTTGGAGGACATGAGGGGATGTGGGCCCCGGGGCCTCAGGCCTGGATCCCAGCTTCTGCTGGGTGGGGACCTGGGGCCTCTGCTGCTTGCTGACTCACTGGGTCCGTGGCGAGATCTGGGTCACTCACTTCCTTGTGACTCACGGCTTGGCCATTGCCGCCTCCAGGCTACTTTGCATCTGAGGGACACGGCTTACTGCTGGCTGTCCCAGTGCTGCTTGGAGGCCCCCCTCCTTCCTTACAGTCTGTCCAGCTCCTACCCAGAGCAGGACAGGCCTGCAGGGCCAAGTCTCTGAGGGCGTGAGGCTTGCTTGGGAACAAGCTCTCTGTGGGTTTCCGTGAGGCCCTGTGGGAGGTGGAGCCAGGGAGTTCCAGGGCCAGGAATCAAGAGCTTCAGAGGCCTGGATGCCATCACAGGCCACACGCTAACCACTAGCCTCATCCACGTTCATTCCTTCCTTCCTTCCTTCCTTCCTTCCTTCCTTCCTTCCTTCCTTCCTTCCTTCCTTCCTTCATGCTTCAACAACTCTTCCAAGAGCCTTCCTCTTGGAGGATGAACATGTACGCTGTGGGACAAGACTCGAGACTGAATCCTCCTGGCCACAGGTGGCCGGCGCCAAGAGGGTCAGCCCTGGGTGGCCAGGTAGGCGGGGAGCAGCCTTCATCATGGAAACTGCCGGAACATTGAATCGACGTCTGCATCACCCAGCAAAAGCCCTGGAAACATCTCCACTATGAGCTCTAGCCACACCTTCACTGGCTGCATACATTTAAAACAATTGTTCTAAGAGGTATTCCTACTTTGTTTTGTAGTTACCAAAATATTTGTGACGGGTAAGTCAAATCCTGGGCAAGTTATTTTTGTAGTCATTCAAGTCAGACAGCGTGGGTTCGCATCCTGGGTTTGCATCCTGGGCCTGTGAGCTTGAGCTGCTGTTCAGCGGTTCTGACCCGAAGGGACGCCCTGCATGCCCAGGGGCTGCTCAAGGCGCAACCGTATGAGAAAGCGTTTGGGAAAGGGATGGCCTATAGCACAGGGACAAAGGAGCTCATTTCTTAACTCAAGGACATCTTTCAGCTTAGGAGTTTCCGAGGGTCTTAGGTGTTCTCTTGGAGAGGAGGTGGGGTCCCGTCCTGGGTCCTGGGAGAACCCCAGACCTGCAGGGAACCCTGCTCCCTCTCTCTGCCCGGAAGAGAGAAACGGTCTGGGTTTGCTCAGCCCGCCTGGGGGTGGGGGCCTGTCCATCTCCACGTGGACCTGGGTTGCGGTGTCCGGGCGGGTGGGCCGGTGGGTCTCCGTGGACAGGAAGCCCCAGGCCGGGTCACTGGGGAGGAAGGCCCTCGGGCCCCCCAGCCCTGGCCCCCTGCGCCGGGCCTCACGGCTATACTTCTGTGTTCGGGATTGTCTGATGCGCTTCCGTCCAGCCTCTGGATGGCAAGCTCCGGAGGGCAGGCCCAGCGCTTTCCCTCAGTCGTGGGATCGTGCCCGGGAGCGGCCGCCACCCCCTCCCTCTCTCTGGCCTCTCTCCACGTTCTCTGCTCCCACCCTGCCCGGACGCTCGGGTGCCTCGCCCTCCTCTCGCTGCTTCTCCGCCAGCTCTCCTTGGCTGACGCGCCAGCCCTGTCGCACAGCCAGCCTCCTTTACCCGGGGACCCGGGGAGAGCTGCCGGCCCTGGAGCGCAGCCCCCCCCCCGGCCCGAGGGCCCGAGCCGGGCGCGCACTGTCCTGGGGCCGGCGTGGGAGAAAGCGGAAGTGGAGGGCTCCGTGGGACGGTGCCCGGACGGGGCTGCGGTTTGGAGGCCGTTTGGGAAACTGGAGGCGGATGGCAGCGTTGTGGCGATTTCAGAGTCTGGTTATCTGAGCTCCGTCGCTGTTCGGAAACCAGGAAACTGCCCTGTCGGCACCTGCTCCGGCCACAGTTCTGGAAGCCACACCTGGGAGGCGGGCCAGGTTGTGCCAGCTTCTGCCCGGAGCCCCCCAGCCCAGCGCCGCCCACCCAGGCCAGCAGGCCTCCTCGGAGCTGCTCACCAGCCGCCCACCGTCCTGGGCACAGAACCTCCAACAGGCTGGCCTCACATCCCCTGGGGACCACGTGGGGCGCTCTCCCTCCCCACCCCTGCCCCAGTCCTGTCTGCCACCAGTGCCCTTTCGGCCCTCCTTACGGTCGGCACCACCACCCCTCCCTCCACACCCTTCGCGGTGGCGCCGACTGGCCTCACCCTGGACTCAGCTCACGCCTGGACCCTGGTTTTCTGACTTATCGACTTGGGGCGCAGGCACATGGACCAGGACGAAGTTTCTCCAGCTGACAACGAGAGCAACGTTTATTTGTTGCCGTGAACTCAAGACCGAACTTCTGCCCACCCTCACCCTCAGACCTCAGTCAAGGACAAGACTTTCAGAAGCTTGCAGGCCCGGGAGACGGCCGGTCCGCACCCAGGAGAGAAGCCGCAGGGCTCCCAGGGGGGCCCCGGGCTACTGGGTGGGGGGAGCTCCGGATGATGGCTCCTGCCAACCGACCCTCACTGCAGAAAACCACACCCAAGCCCCTTCTAATGCCCAGTTGGTAGAAATCTTCACCAACACTACCTTGTGAGATGGTATTCAAAACTCCAAAGACACCCCTTCCACTGAGCCAGCAGTCTACACAGCATGTCCCAGTGATTCCCCAAAACCCTCATTTCCTGAGGGGGATGGATACTGTCCATGCAGCTGCCTCTGCAGTGGTCTTTAAGTGGGATTTCTCTTTTACTGGACTTTTAAAAAAGCATTTTTATTTATTTTATTATTTTATTTTATTATTATTTTTGAGACAGAGAGCGTGTGAGAGCGGAAGTGGGACGGGCATAGATGAAGAGAGAGAATCCCAGGCAGGCTCCATGCTCAGCAAGGAGCCCATTGCAGCGTTCGATCCCACGACCCTGGGGTCATGACTTGAGCTGAAATCAAGAATTGGACGCTCAACCGACTGAGCCACCCAGGCCCCCTCAAACATTTATTTTTAAATCTTCATGCAATAACAAATGCCTAAAGCCATGTGAAACCCTCAGACCAGGGCACAGAATAGTTTCCTCTTCCCCCAAATTCCTTGGTGCGACCCTTCGAGGCAAACACTGCCTCTCCCTGTGGCCGCCGATCTCCCCATGACCCCGCGGCTCTGCCCTCCAGGGCACCCCTCAGACGGAGGCCAGAGCTCCCGGCTCCGTTCCCTCAGCACCGTCAGCCTGGTTGTTGGGTGTGTCCACAGCTCCTCCGTGTAGAGTCCCTTCTATGCTGTGACAAAGCCCACAGCTGCTGAGAGGCACTGGGCGTTCGGAGTCTGGGGTGATTATGAACAATGCTGCTGTAAGCATTCATGTATGAGTTTTTGTTGTAAACACAGGTTTTCATTTCTCTAAGATTAATCCTAGGCCTGGGTGTGCTGGCTCGTATGGTAAGTGTGTGTTTAACTTGATAAAAACCGCCAAGCAGTCTTCCAGAGGGGCCGGGCCAAGCCTTAGCCCGCCAGCCCGGCGTGAGGGGCCCCACTGGTCTGCATGCTCGAGCGCTTGATGCTGAGAGGTTTATTTTCTGTTATTTTGGTTTTTTAATGTTAGCTAGTCTGTGTGGTGTGTGATGGTATCTCGTGTGATTATTTTGCATGACAATCAGTGTTGTTGGACATCTTTTCCTGTGCTCACCTGCAATCCTGACTATTCCGTGGTGACCTAATGTTTTTACACTTATGTTAATTGGGTTGTTGGTTTTCTTACTGTTGAGTTTTGAGAGTCTTTCATCAGATAAGAGATTTATGATCATTCTCTCCCAGACTGTGACTTGCCTTTTTAATTTCTTCTAAGTGTCTTTCAGAGAGCAAGGTTCTTACTTTTGATGAAGTCCAATGTATCAGTTCTTTCTTTTATCAGTCGTGCTTTCGGGCTGTGTCTAAGGCTCCTTGTCTAACATGGGGTCGTACAGACTTGCATCTCCTGAGGGCTGTGCATGCATTCAGGACGGGCCCACTTTGGGTGAGTCTTCGGTGAGGAGCGGTGAGGCCCGGCTCCCGTGGTGCCCTGTGCTTTCTTTCTGCATCAGGATGGAGACGTCCCAGCAGCCTTTACTGGAGGGTCCTTCCTCCATTGAGCTGCATTTTCCTCTTTATCATAGGGTCCAATTTTTCAAGGGGAGATGGGAGTCCAGGGACAAGCTTGGGTGGTTTCCAGGAGGGTCAAGTTCAAGGCCCTTCGTGTGTCAGCAGAGGGCTGTCCAACCCTTCGGGCCTCCAGGGACGAGGGGCCTGGGGTGGACCAGCCCCCCTGTCCCTCTCACGATGGGTCCGGAACCTCTGAGTTGCTGTCACGTCTTCTGGCTCCACTGTCCTTGTTAGTCCCTCCCCTCCGTGCCGGGCCCTCCTGCCTCTGCGTCCCAGCAGCTGGCCCTTCGTCCACGACGCTTTCCCAAACCTGCCGCTGCCAACCTGGAGCCTGCGGGGCGCACACGCCACCTGCACCCAGGCACACCAGCCACGTCCCCAGCAAACCTCCCTGTCCTGGGCCCAGCACGGCAACTCAGCCCCGGGTCCCTGACGGGTCCCCACGGGCCGTGCTGTGAGTGCTCTGAGCAGGGGCCTCTCCTCCACGAAGGCCTGGCCCCCCTGGCCGGGGACCCTGAAGCCTGTCCTTCCAGACAATCCTGTGTTTCATCATGATGAGAGGTTTCCTGTAAAGCTGGACATTCACGCAGCCACCAAAATTTGAGTAAATGTTTACATTTCAGACCAATTCACTGGCAAATATTCCTAAAAAGAGTTAGCAGCTTCCAGAGGAAGGAATTTTCTGTGGATGTTTGCACCTATTTTTATTTTTAAATTTTATTTATTGTTATTATTATTTATGTATTTTAATTTTTAATGTTTATTTTATTTTTGAGAGCAAGACAGATAGAGTACGAGCAGGGGAGGGGCAGAGAGAGAGGGAGACACAGAACCTGAAGCAGCTCCAGGCTCTGAGCTGTCAGCACAGAGCCCGACACGGGGCTCGAACCCACAAACCATGAGATCATGACCTGAGCCAAAGTCGGATGTTTAGCCAAGTGACCCAGCCAAGTGGCCCTGGGCCTATTTTTAAGTTAAGATGGAATGTCCAGTAGAAAAGGCTCGGGCCTGAGCGCACAGAGCCGTGGATGCCCCCGCTGGTGCTCATGGTCCCCTCCAGGTTAGGTGCGTCTCCAGGGCCTCAGCCCCCACGTCGCCGTCACCAGTGGTGCGGTTCCTGTCACCAGCATTGACTTTGCCCAGCCTGGAACTTCATGTAAACCAGGAGCTCCCTGCGTCTGGATTATACCGCCCGGTGTCGTGTCTCTGACACCACCCATGCGGCGAGCGTGCCGGTGGCTCGTCCCTCCGTAAGGGCAGTAGCTGAACGGCCGCACCGCAGCTCACCTGCTCACCTGTTTGCGCTTAGTGGCCGTGTGAGTGTTGCTGCCGTGGGTGCTCACAGCACGGAGACCCGCCGACAACATCCGGGCTGCTGGTTGCTCCGCATCCTTCCAACACTTGGTTTAATGGAAATCATTTTGGTGGATGTTTAGTGATATCCCATCATGCTTTTAGTTTGTATTTTCTTGATAAACAATGAAATGAAGCACTTTTCAGATGGTTATAAGCTTTCTGAATAATTTTTTTGGTGACTTAAACCAACACAAATTTATTATCTTACATTTCTATAAGCTAAAAACCCAAAATGGGTCTTACTGGGCCAAGACCAAGGTATTGATGGGCTACACCCCCCGCTGAGGCTCTGGGGGAGGGATGAAAACCCATTTTCTTGCTGTTCGAGGCTTCTGGAGCCTGCCATATTCCTCAGCTCATAGCCTCCTTTTTCCATATTCAAAGCCTACAGTGGAGGGCTGAGTCCTCTGATCTCTTCTGCCCCTCTTCCATTAAGGACCTTGTGATTACATTGGGTCCCTAGGGTTAATCAAGGATAATCCTCTTATCTTAAGGTCGACTGAGTGACAATCTTCATTCCACATTCAACCCAATTCCTGGTTGCCCAATTCCTGGTTGCCACGTAACCTAGTGAGTTCACTAGTTCCAGAGATTTGGATGTGGGCGGCTTTGGGGAGTTGCTACTCCGCCTGCCACAGATATTTCACCGAGTATAGAATTCATGGCTTTTTTTTTCTTCCATCGTTTTGTCCTCTGGTTTGCGTTGTTTCTACTGAGAGACATGTTTGAATTCTTGTCTTTGTTCCCCTGGAAGTAATGTGTCTTTTTTCCTCTGGCCACTGTTACACTTTTCCTTGATGTCACTGATTTTTAGCAATTTGACTCTGATGTGCTTTGATGATTTTTCTTTGTGTTTATCCTGCTTGGGGTTTATTGTGGGTTTTTTTTTTTTGTCTGTAAATTTATAGTTTTTATCAAATTTTGGGAAAAATTCAGCCATAATTTATTCAAATAATTTTTCAGAGTTTTCCTCCTCTCCCTTCTGGAGAGGGAGCCCCTTCCAGAACTCTGATCTTACTAGACCACTTGTGTTGTCACACAGGTTACTGGCAGTCACCTCAGTCTTTTCTTCGGTGTTTTAAATCTTTCTCTGCTCCAGTTTGATTTTTTTTAACATTTATTCAGTTTTGAGAGACATGACATGTCTCCAGAGGCAAGGGAAACAAAAACGAAAATGAACTATTGGGACCTCACCAAAATAAAAAGCTGCACAGCGAAGGAAACAAGGCAACCGACGGAATGGGAGAAAGTATTTGCAAATGACGTATCAGATAAAGGGCTAGTATCCAAAATTTATACAGAACTTATCAAACTCAACACCCAAACAACAAATAATCCAGTGAAGAAATGAGCAAAAGACATGAATAGACACTTTTCCAAAGAAGGCATCCAGATGGCCAACCGACACATGAAAAAATGCTCAACATTACTCTCATCGGGGAAATACAAATGAAAACCACAATGAGATACCACCTCACGCCTGTCAGAATGACTATCATTAAGAACTCAGGCAATAACAGATGTTGGCGAGGATGTGCAGAAATATTTCATTTACACTACTGGTGGGAATACAGACTGGGGCAGCCACCTTGGAAAGTAGTATGGAGGTTTCTCAAAAAAATTAAAAATAGAACTACCCTATGACCCAGCAATTGCACTACTAGGTATTTATCCAAGGGATACAGGTGTGCTGTTTTGAAGGGGCCCATGCACCCCAATGTTTATACCAGTGCTATCAACAAGTGCCAAAGTATGGAAAGAGCTCAAATGTCCATGGATGGATGAATGGATCAAGAAGATGTGGTACATACATACAATAGAGTATTACTCAGCAGTCAAAAAGAATGAAATCTTGCCATTTGCAACTGCATGGATGGAACTAGAGGGTAGTATGCTAAGCAAAATTAGTCAGTCAAAGACAAATATCATAGGACTTCACTCATATGAGGACTTTAAGATACAAAACAGACGAACATAAAAGAAGGGAAGCAAAAATAATGTAAAATCAGGGAGGGGACAAAACCTGAGAGACTCTTAAATATAGAGAGCAAACAGAGGGTTGCTGGAGGGGGTTTGGGGGGGGATGGGCTACATGGACAAGGGGCACTGAGGAGGACACTTGTTGGGATGAGCACTGGGTTAGTTATATGTAGGGGATGAATCACTGGAATCTACTCTTGAAATCATTGTTGCACTAGATGCTAACTAACTTGGATGTAAATTTAAAAATAAATTTAAAAAAATAGAAAGGGAAAAAAAATCCATGACAAGAAAATGTGGCTTCCAAAATACTGCCTTCTTAACAAGGATTTATTTCATGACTACTCTGCACTGGGCTGTTCACAGGGCCAAGCAAGGACAGGGTCGTCCCAGGGCGTGTCACAAGGTTCTGTAGTGGCAGGCGGCAATGACAGAGGCACAGCGGTCATGGGGCCCAGAGCCCAGGATTCTCAGCTCAGCTCGCCTGACCAACCACCAAGCCACCTGACAAAGGAGCTGACTGTCCACACTAGAAGTGATATGGTGAGGCCAGACTCAGTGATCTCTTTAAAAGTGCTTCATCAAGAGTAAAATGGGACCCCTCCTCTCCCAGCCTATGCCGCCCCCTGCTCCTCCCCTGACCAGGGTCTATCCTGGTGGTCTCCCTCTCTTCTTTGATCTTGCTGTGAGGAGCCAGTACTCAGAGGACACAAAAAGATGAGAAGAAAGGGACTTGGGCCCACGTCAGTTCCCGTCATGTGATGCCCCTGTCATGGAAGTTACAGAAGTGACATTGGTAGGAAAGGAAGCGTAAGGACCCTGAAAGCCTGCTACCGTATTAAAACAATGCTCAGATGGCAAAAATGGTCAAAATCAACTTTTAAAGAGCTCTGGAAATTGGTGAAAACTTGCAACAATCGGAAGAGTGTTTATTCAAGTCAACCCATGGAATCTCAGTAAGAACGTGAGCACCATGGAGTTTTAATTTGCTGTATTCCCATCCTTCAGCCCCCCCCCCCCCATTTTCATGATACCCTTGAAAACCAATAACCTGGTGATTGTGTCAAAAACAAGCAAGCAGCCTAGCAGCCACTCGAAGGGGTAGCCTGCATTTGGACCTCCCTCAAAGAGTAATTCTTAGAGAATTATTTTCTAATTCTCTAAGAATTATTCTTTGGCCTATCTGGAAGTTTCCTGAACAACCCCATTTAAAATGCTTGCTTTCATTTTTTCTGCCCCACACCTTATATACTGCAAAAACATTTTGTCCAGGAGCATTTGTTGAAAACAAAAGAAATGAATGGCTTATACCCTGAAAATTACAAAACATTGTTGAAAGAAATGAGAGAAGAGATGAGTAAATGCAAAGACATCCCATATACATGGATTGGAAGACATAAAATTAAGATGGCAACACTCCCCAAAGTGATCTACAGATTCCTCACAATTTCAACTAAAATTTCATCTGGCTTTTTTTTAAAAATAGAAATTGACAGGTTGATCCTAAAATGTATGTGGGAATTCAAGGGATCCAAACTGTTGAACAATATTGAAAAATAAGGACCACTTTGGAAGACTCACACTCCCCAATTTCAAAGCTCACTCCAAAGCTGCAATAATCAAACCAGTGTGATACCAGCTTAGGGACAGACATATAGATCAGTGAAACATGTCTGAGAGCCCAGAGGAAAACCCTTACATTTGCAGTTGATTGATTTTCAACAAGGTGCCAAGACCATTCAATGAGGGAAAAATAATCTATTCAACAAATCATTCTGTGCCAACTAGATATCCACATGCACCAGAATGAAGTTGTATTCCCGCCTTGCACCATACATAAAAACTAGCTCTATTTGGATCAAATACCTAAATGTAAGAGATAAAACTATAAGCCTTTATAAGAAAACATCTTCATGGACTTGAGTTAGGTAATGGTTTCTGGGATATGATTCCAAAAGCACACGTTACCAAAAAAAATAGATTATTTAGACTTCATCACAACTAAAAATGTTTGTGCTTTGAAGGAAACATTAAGAAAATTTAAACACAACCCACAGAATGGGCAAAAACATTTTCAAATCATATATCTGATAAGTGAGTTGCATCAGCAATGTTTAAAGAAGCTTTACAACTCCATAATAAAGACTACTGATTAAAAAGTAAACAAGGGACTTGAATAGACATTTCTATAAGAGGACATACAAATAACGAATGAGTACATGAAAAAATAAACATTGGTAGCCGTGGGGAAACGTAAACCAAAACCACAATGAGTTGCCACTTCACACACACGAGGGTGTGAAGACTAGAATAAAAAACATGGATATTATGAAATGTTGGCTGGAAGGTAGTCAATTAGAAGCTTCATACAGTGTTGGCGAAAGTGTAAAATGATGCAGCCATTTTGGAAAAGAGTACTTCAAAAAGTGAGACCTAGAGTTCCCATATGATTTAGCAATTCTGCTCCTAAGTATCTACCCAAGAGAACTGAAAACAGTATATACAAAACTTCTACATAGATGTTTATAGCAACATCACTCATAATAGCCAAAAAGTGGAAACAACTTAAATTCCCATCAGTTGATAAATGGATAAACCAAAGGTGGTATGTCTACACAATGAACTGTTCAGCCATTGAAAGGGGGTGAAGCCCTGACCCAGGCTACCGCATGGATGAACTCGGAAAACATTATGCTCAGTGAATGAAGCTAGTCACAAAAGGCCACATACTGCATGATTCCATGTAGATGAAATGTCCAGAATAGGGAAATCCAGAGACGGAAAGTAGGTCAATAGTTGCCAGGCACTGGGAGAAGGGGAATGCTGATGGGTATAGGGTTTCTTTTTGGAGTGATGAAAATATTCTGGAATTAGATAGTGGTGATAGTGTACATCTCTGTGAATATACTAGAAGCATTGGATTATACACTCTAAAATGGTGAATTCTATGGCAAGTGAATTGTATCTCAAAAAACAAAACAAAACAAAAACACCAAGAATGTACTCCTGGCTAAAAACAAAGAAGGAAAGGAAAGGGAAAAAGAAGGTGCACATGCCCCTAAGAACATGTGGAAGAATCTATAAAAAAAGAATTAAAAATTCCATAAGCCCACCCACCACCCCATCATTCCCTCTTTTAATATTTTTGCGCGTGTCCTTCCACAATGTTCTCTGAGTGTGAACACACTGACACGTCTGGGCACTGTTTTCACAGGTGGGAACACTCCGCAGGCAGGTTTGTAACTTGCTTTTCCCCTAAGTATCGATGTAAACTGATATAAAATCCTTTATGTATATATGAACACTTTTCTTTCTTTCTTTTTTTAATGTTTTATTTATTTCTAGGAAAGAGAGAGAGATAGCATGATCAGGGGAGGGTCAGAGAGAGAGGGAGTCACAGACTGAAACAGGCTCCAGGCTCCGAGCTGGCAGTCAGCACAGAGCCCGACGCGGGGCTCGAACCCACGAACCGCGAGATCATGACCTAAGCGAAAGTCGGACGCTTAACCGACTAAGCCACCCAGGCGCCCCTAAACACTTTTATTTCAGTAAATACATATTGCTGTTAAAAAAATGAAGATGAAAAAGTGACTTCCATACAAGGACCACAGCAGGGGGCAGGCCCCCCCCACTTTCTAAGCCCCACTGGTCCGCGAAGGGCAGGACAGACGTCCCAGGGAAGTGGGGCCCCCTGAGGGGGTCCAGCCCCAGGGAGGTGACGGGTGGCCCTGGCCCTGGCAGGTGCTGGTGGCTTCAGGGTCTCGGGAGGGTGCTGCGGCCCGGGCTCTGTCACTAGGGGGACGTGCTGCGGGAAGGGGCAGTTTACGTTCCCGAGTGCCCCAGTGTGAGGGCCAAGAATCTTCATTTTTCATGAGATGGAAGGGTTAAAATGTTATCAAAAACAGAAAGAGAAAACAAGGATCCTTAGTCACGGGATGAGGCCCAGCGTGCCGTCTGCATGCTAACATCCCGGGGGAAGGGCTTTGGAAGAGTCTCCACTCACTGGCAGGAGGCAGTCTAAATATTTACGGGCTTCTGGCCGCGGCAGCTGGCCTGTGGCTCGGGCCCCGCACCGCGCAGAGCGCTCTCATGAGGGGTCCCGGTCACCCCCAGGTGGGCTCTCCCAGCCGCACCTCCTCCTTGGCTCCGTGGGGACAAAGATGTGTTCGGGGAGGGGGGGGCTTGGCATGTTGCTCACCCAAATGTAGCCCTGCACGTGGTGTGTGCATGTGTGCGCGTGTGCGTGTGGGTGTGCATGTGGGCCTATAGGACAGGACCACTGAGGCACAGAGCTGGCAGGAAAGCGGATGACGCACCTGCAGTCAAGACCTGCCTCCTTGCTTCGGGCCACTTGGGTCCCAGTGAGAGCACAGCCAGGCAGGTCCCTGTGTGACGTCAGGACCTCCTGCCGGCTGACACATTACAATATGTGTGTGTGTGTGTGTGTGCGTGTGTGTGTGTGTTGGCCCACTGGTGGCCCTCAGATCTTTAAGGAGGCCTGGAGACCATGGCCGTAGGTGGAAGAAGAATGCGCTTTGTTCTCTGCCTGGGCCCCTCCCTGACCTGCACGGCCCTCGCCTAGAGGCCTAACCCTGTCTGTCATCCAGGGCACCCGCCTGCAGAGCGTCACCGTGAGAGGTGAGGCTGGGACCCCCCAGCCGGAGGTGCGCACCTGCCTGGTGACTGCCGCTCTGTGCCTCAGTTTTCCTGTCTGTAAGGAGGGGGCAATGACAGCATTTCTCCCGTCCCCCTAACATGGGGCTGATTCAGGGTGGGCTGAGTTAAGGGTGGAGGGCTCTCACCCGTGTGGTAGACATCGCTGTTATTGTTACCACCATGGCCGCCCAGCCCAGTGTCAGGGACCCAGTTCACCCCATCTGGTGCCATGGAGCCCAAGCTTGCCCCTCCCGGTGGGCCTCAGGTGTCTGCTCTTCTCTGTCCCCAGAGCAGGCCCTTACTGTCCCATGACCCTGCCTCACCCCTAGGTCGCCCCGGCCTTGGGGTCTGGGTGTGAACTCAAGGCCTTCCCAGGGCATCTAATAGCTGTCTGTGGGAATGCAGGGCTGTCCCTCCCTCTGCCGCAGCACCCGGCTCCCAGCACGCCCATGTGCAGGCTGGCCAGCGGTGGCCCGAGCGCAGCGTGACCCTGGTTCGGAGGCCGGGTGATCGGCCCCAGCGCCTCCGGGGCCAAGTGTGGCGTTTTCCAGGAAGGCAGGAGGTTCTCATCACCCAGACGCTCCATCTGGACGCCCCGCCTGAAGCTGTGAGGCCCGGGGCAGAGTGCTCCAGCCCGGACTCTGGGGCGGGGACACGGTGGGGGCCAGGGGGCCAGGGCTCATCCTGCGGGGCCCCTCTGGTCTCCAAAGGGCTTTGGGACCCTGGACCGTGGCTGCGTGGTGATAAAGCAGCCGGCTGACCCGGCCCCCTCCCGCCACCCGTGTCTCCTCGGCGCTCCGCAGGCAGGACTTGGCGGACCCCCCAAAGGCCTCATTTCCTTTCTTCCAGTTCAGCAGAAATCCTTCTCCAGATGTGTTCTCAGCATGTTTGTTTAGAGTCGACTGACATATTACAGGGAAGGGGTGATTCACAGCAGCCCTCAGCTCCTGAAGCCAACAGCCGCCAGGAGAGGCCCAGACTTCTGGGCAGGGGGTGGGGACCCAGGCCCATCCCGGGGAGAGGACAATGTCCAGGCCCCAACAAGGCTGGTGCCCTGGCCTCAGCTGCCCGGTAGAGTGGCCTCTTGTCCCAGGAGTGAGCAGGGACCTTGGTCCTGGGGTGAGTGGGGGAATGCCAAAGAGGGGGGCGGGGACATGGACCGGATCTCAGCCCTGTGGGGTCCATCTCATAGTCGGGGCCTCCCCCCTCCTCCATCCTGAGGGATGCCCTGTGTGGACCCAAATGCGCAGACCAAGGTCACTTCTGGACGCTGACCCGTGGCAGCAGGCGGGCACAGCAGCTCCGACAGGGGACAGACAAGCCTTCATCTCCCCTGTCCCAAGTCGTCCTTGGTGCTGTCACCATGTGTCCTCCGAGACACAGGGGCTGGGGTGATGTTGGGATGTGAACAGAACCTGTGTCCTCCAGGACGTGAGCTGCCACATGTGGCTTCAAAGCGAGCCCCTCTCAGGGCTGGGTCCTCAGACCATGGACACACACACGAGGTGAGCAAGTAAGAAACAAACACAAAACCTGCTGTTTCAACCTCTGCTGTTTGGGGATGTTTGTTTCCCAGCCCATCTGACTGATACAGACTCCAAATACCCCAAACTGCAAAGGAAGACCTGCACCTGCACGTTGACAAAGCAATTGTAGGACAGAGGCAAGGAAATGACTTTGATTTGGGGTCTGCACACATTCTATGTGCTTTCTATCTCATGGGGTCAAAGCGTGCTGTGTTACAGCATCACGGCAGCTGCTGCTGCCTGAGCCCCGAGGACCGTGGTCCCTCTTGGCCCTTCCCTCGGCCCCAATTCCAGAGGCTCCACCCAGCCCCCTGTGCTTGCCCTCACTGGTCTGGGCACGGTGGTGGGCAGTGAGGGGTGTGCCCTGGCTGCAGCCCAATCTCTGCAGGCCTCAGTTTCCCCCTCCCTGGAACGGGATTCAAAAAGTGATGGCTTCCTTCTGTCAATGTATCTCAGCCAAGAAAATCCTTAGAACCGTGGAGCTTGGTGCCTAGTAGGCTCTCAGGGAGGGTCTGCTAGTGCAGGGAGCTTCGTGTCCAGCTGGCATCAGCCGAGATGCTGTTTTATCCAAGTGTCCCCCCCCCCCCCCCAGAAACATGCACAGGCCGCCTGGACGCGGTGAGCCGACCTTCTGCAGGATGGACGCAGGGTGCCCCGCCTCCCGTGGGAAAAGCAGGGCCCCTTCCAGCCGCCCTCGACACCCACCCCAGGGCAGCCACAGTCCTCATTCCTAACGGACCGGGTTGTCCTGCATGGTTTTGAACTTCATACAAGAGGAATCCTACACATACAGCTCCTTTTGTCCCGCGGCATCTTCGAGGCCCGGTCCCTGCGTTGTGGTCCGTCACCATGTAGGTCTCCACTGTGGATGCCACCATCTGCCACCTGTCCAGGACAGGTACTTGGGGCTCAATCAAACAGCACCCTTGATCCTTCTGTGGGGGCGTGGGGGTGCTGGCTCACAGGCCTGGCTCAGGCCGAGGCCCCCACCCCCAGCGCCTAGCCGCGGGCAGGCAGGGACACTCCGGGTGACAGTGCGCCTTGTGCTTAGAGGCCGGGCTTTGGTGGAACAGCGTGTGGGGTAACCGGTGGTGACAAGGGGGTCTGGGCTGGGCTCCGTGCTCCACCATGTCCACTGGCCATCGGTCCCCTGCACACAGACTGACTTTTCTAACTCCAGAAAGGAAGTGCATTCCTGCCTCAGGAGCCCCAGACTGACTTTGAGTTCCTGTCTCCTCATCCCCCCCTGAAGCAGAACCACTACAAGGGGACCCCTTAAGGACAGCAGCCACAGGAAGCCACGCTCTGTCCACAGGAGGCCACGCTCTCTCCACAGCAGTTGGTGGCTGGCCACAGGACCTCTGCCTGTCCTTGTGGGGATGTGAACCCACTCACTGGGCGGGGATGTGACTGCTGACTGGCCACACTGGCCTTCCATCTGGAGAGAGCAGAGCCAGCCAGGCCGGGACTTAGAGGGGGTGCTGGGCAGCTCTGCCCCTGGGACTCGCCCTCAGGTGCACACGGCCCCACTCTTTTATCTGCTCCCCACAGAGTTCCCAGGCCTGCCCCGCACCCTCCCCCATCGAGCTGGGCTGAAACTCTGGGCCTCCTGGCAGATGCTGGACCCACCTTTCTGTACAGGAAGTGGGGACTTCCTTACCGTGGGGCGATGCTTACTCAGGGGCAGGAGTGAGGGGCAGTCCTGGCGGGCTCAGCGGAAACCTCTGTGCAAGACAAAAGTTTCCACCGCACATCATGACTCCTGATCCTCTTCTCTTGGAGGCAACACTTCAGCCAAGGGGGTGCAGTGTGGCCGGGAAGGGGTCCTGGAAGAATTTGAGCCTGGTGCAGGGAGGAGCGAGCCCGAGAACATTGAAGGCACATGCCCGGCGCTGTCGCCATGGCCATCAGGGTCTCCTTGGCTGAGCCAGATACTGGAAAGAGTTCTGGGGGCGGGGAGCTGGAGAGGACCCCTGGCTCCTGAAGCACCATGTTAGAACCGGACCACAGACTCCGTTCCAGACCGTTTATAATGCGTTCCAGATCTTCAGGCTCCATTCTTTTCTCTTACCAGTCAAACCCAACCTCTAATAGTCTATGTGCGTGTGCATTTTTCTGTATGGTGTGAGGTAAGGATCTTTCACAGAAGCTATTTGGCATCTGTTCCCCATACATCTTCATTTTCCTCTCCATATTCTCTTCCATATCCTAGTAAATTTTCTTGAGCTTTTTTTTTTTTTTTTTTTTGGAAATGATCTGGTCTTCTATAAAATCTGAACGGCTATTCATTCTTTGCATTTACAAAATGGAATATGTCAAACAAAAAAATACGGAAGCAATGTTATCAACACCCATGGTGCCACCACTTAGGTTGAACATACACTGGCATTTTGTTGTATTTGCTTTCTTTAAGAAATAAAACATTGTAAATATAATCGAATCTTTGTGGCTCTTCCCCAATTCCAAAAGGTGCTGGTTGCTTAAAGAAGAAAGAGCCATCTTGTTCAACACTACAAAATGTACCTGTTCCCAGTACTACAGGAATAGATTAAAGAGAAAACCCACACAATCATAATAGGTGCAAAAATAGCATTGAATAAAATTCAATACCCGCTCAAAACAAAACATGAACAAGTAAGAATAGAAAGAATTATTCTTAACCCGAGGGAGGATGTTCATAAAAAATTCATTGTTAACATCAAACCTAATAGTGCAGCTAGAAAGGTCCGTTGTAGCCAGGAACGAGATGGAATTGCAGACTGTGTCTGCAAGTGATAAACCCCATGTTAGGCTGAGGGTGCCTGGGAGCCAGAGAAAATGGGATCATTCAGCCCTTCTCATCTCTGGTAATTTTTCAAATAGTGCTCTTTTGTCTAATGTTAACATAGACAAAGTTTTTGTTTAATGAGCATTAACCTGAGCTATACTTTTTCTTCTCTTTATTTTTAGCCTATCAGTGTGGTTTATTTTAGGTGTGTCTCATGTAAACAGAATTAACTGAATATTATTTTATTTTACTTTCATACAGTCTGTTGATCTTAATTCTTTTTTTAAACAATTTTTATTATTAAAATTTTTAAATGTTTATTTGTTTTTGAGAGAAAGGGACAGAGTGTGAGCCAGAGAGGGTCAGAGAGAGAGGGAGACAGAGAACTGGAAGCAGGCTCCAGGCTCTGAGCTCTCAGCACAGAGCCTAATGCGGGTCTTGAACCCACAAGCGGTGAGATCATGACCTGAGCTGAAATCAAGAGTTGGATGCTTAACCAACTGAGCCACTCAGGTGCCCCTCTTTTACCTTTTTAAAAGACTAAGCTTGGGGTGCCTGGGTGGCTCACTCAGTTAAGCATCTGACTTGGGCTCAGGTCATGACCTTACGGTTCATGGGTTTGAGCCCTGCGTTGGGCTCTGTGCGACAGCTCAGAGCCTGGAGCTGCTTCAGATTCTGTGACTCCCTCTCTCTCTGGCCCTCCCCTGCTCATGCTGTCTCTCTCTCTCTCAAAAATAAATAAAACATTAAAGAAAGTTTTTAAAATAGAAGACTAAACTTTTCGAAAAGTAATTTATTCTGGATGCAACAATTTAACCATTTTTCTTATTACATGTGCCATTTATTCCAATTCTTTTTCTTCTTGACTGAAGTACGTCCCTTAATCTCTCTTTAGGGAGCACATCTAGGCGGTAAGGGTTTCAGTTTGTGCCGCGGCTCTCTGCTGCTACCTAACCCGCCGCGGCCAAACACAGTGGGGTAAATGACGGCTCTTGCAGTTTGCTCCTGGACTCTGGGGGTCAGGAATTCTGACAGGACACCCGAGGTGGCTCAGTTCTGCCCTGTGGTATCTGGGGTCAGGGCTGGGGCGCCTCGAAGGCGGGCTCAGCTGGCGGTGCTGACCGCAGCACCCGGCGTGGCCTCTCCGTGTGGTTCCGCCGGTTCCGAGACGGCTGCCCCAAGTCACAGGCCACCCGCGGGGCTCCCGGGCGCTCCTCTGCTGGGGTGGGGAGGGGAGCCGCTCCCTGGGTCCACAGAGCCACCCCACCGGCCTCCATTCGTGGACACAATCACAGGCTCACTCGGATGCAGAGGAGGGGTCACAGGCTGCCCCTCTCATGGGGACAGGCTTGAAGAACTTGCGTCCATGTTTTAGAGCCTCGGCAATCTGTCTAGACAGACGTTATCTATATCCTCACCCCAAGCAAAATACACTCGTTTTCTCTCACGACTTCACCAATTTGCTTCATCCCATTGCGGTTTCAGGCCCACGCTCAGAGTTGAGGGTCTCGAGCCCTAATCGAGTCCGGATCTGAGAAGGCCCCAGGCCTGGCTCTTCTTGCTCCAAAGGCCTATAAGAAAAAGAGACAGACGGCCCTGCTCTCCACGCTCAGCATACAGAGGTGGGCAGGGCAGGGCCGTCCCAGGGAGCACCACCGCCCACGCAGGGCTGCAGCGGAAGCTCACACGGTCCCCGGCCCCGGCCCCAGCGAGCCCCAAACCTCTGGGCACCTACCACCAGGTCCCTGATCCGGCCTCCACCTGTTTCTTAAGGGGGCTCTTCTCTCTTAGCTTGGTTTTCCACACTCCTATTGACCCTCTGTCTCATCCTTCATCCTCAGTAAGAAATGACTAGTGTTTGCCCCTGGCCTGTTTCCTCTACGTAGAAGTTCAGGAGCCAAAGACCTCTGTGAATTCTGTGCTACTCTGTCCCCCCCCGCCCCCCCAGGCCAGGCTGATACATTCCTTTAAAAACATTATGGTGTTCAATTTGTATAAACTGCATCAGACAAAAGGTGCACCTGAAGGGTAGATCCTTCTGCAACTTCATCTCCCTGTGAGGCTACAGTGCAAGGGCTGGTTAACATAGAAGGTCTGGAAGGCATGCCTATAAGATCCTCTGAAAGCTGTTGTTTATTGGAACTGATCTTTGAAGCACTGCTTTAAATATTTCTGAGGCCTCACCTACGGGTTTTACAGTTACACTCTTGCTTCCAATCTTTGTTCTGAGACCGCATTTTTCTGAACAGTTACCTGGATTTGATCTTTATTCTCAAGTTCCATAGCATTTTGAGAGTCATGCTCTGACAGGGAGGGCTGTGCCTCTCTAATTCCTTTACATTTTGCTTGGAATTGGAGAAGTTTGCTTTTCAGTACCTCTTTCCTGTTGCATTTTATGGTAGTAGCCAAGGGTCCAGGCAGAGCCTTCACCACCTCCTGCCCAGAAATCTCCTCCACGAAATGCCCAGAGGTAATCACGTGTAGTAGAACATTCCCTGTTTTCCCCATCACTGCAGATGAGCGCTGCCAAGCTTTCCGTTCTGCGTTAGGAGCGTTCTCTTTCTTCCAGCTTCCAAGGACATTCTAACCCCATTCCTTTAAGCCTTTCTCAAGGCCCACCAGGCTCCTGCCTGTTTGTCTACTGTCCAAGTAACAGACTTTTACTTTTTGGTACAGCAACACCCACCGTTCAGCTACCAAAATCTTAAGCCATTTTACTGTCTCCCCCCCCCCCCCTTGGCTTTGTCTTTCTCCAGAGACTGTTTCCCTGCTTATCCTGGGTTTATCTTTGCCCCGAGGCCCTTTCTTGTTTTGAGAGTTCTCTGCTGCCTGGAAAGATTACCCTAAGCCTCCTGTGTTTTCTCCATACTCTGCTGGGAAACTGAACAGTTCGTTCTTTTTAGGTTATGTCTCTACACCCAATTGTTTTTTTATTATACTCTCACTTCTGAGTAAAACCTTAGCTGGGTATAAAATTCTAGGTTGTCAGTTGGAGCTCTTTCTCTATTATTTTCTTTATTCTCTTAACCTTGATGAGAAGCCTGCTGTTAGTGTGGTTGTTCCTTCATAGGCATTCAGTCTATCCCTGAAGTTTAGTAGTAGCACTACAATGTGTCTGGGTGGTGGACACTAGTTTCTCTATTTGAAATTGGACTCTGCTTCATATTTGAGGCAAGAGACGGAAGGTAGTGAGCTCCTCGGGACCACAGAACTGGTTGGCAGCAGAACCAGAATGAGAACACAGGCATCTGGACTCCCCAGTGAATGTTCTCCCGTGGCCCTGCTCCTCCCAGAGGACTGTGGTCTGTGCTCCTCTGCATTTGCTGTCTTAGGCGCTGTGGGAGGGGCAGGCAGCCGGGGGACATCACCGGAGGCATCACCTCCACGGTGATGTTCTTTCTTCCCTGATTGGGTGTACATTTCTCATCCTTGTTGTTAGTACAGTGTCATGGAGCAGGTAGGCTCAATTGAAAGAGAACAGGCTTCAGTGCTGGACAGATGTGGGTTGGAATCCAAACTGCCACTGAGAATTGTGTGGTGTCGGACAAATTGTTAATATCTCAGAGTCTTGCTTTTCTCATTTAAATGGGACATCTCGCCATCTTCCTACAGGGCGTGGGGATACTGGGGGCACACAGTAGATGCATGGCAGGCGCTCAGTACAATCCTGTTGAACAGGTGTTTGAGGCTGCTGATGTGGGGCTACAAACTACTAACTTAGAACCACCCAGATGCCACACTGTCAGGGCGAGGGGAAGGGCTAGCAATAGAAGGACAGAGGTCTGCTCTTCCTTGTCCCCACAAGCACATACAGGCCTGAAGGTACCTCTGGCCAGGACATGCGTCAGACTTTTCTTTGCTCCCCCGGGTGGATAATGTTACTGGTTTTGGCTATCACCTCCTTTATTTTTCTGAGAGTGGAGGAGATTTACGGAAAGAAAAAAACAGATCCCTAATCTCTGGCTTACTCTGTGAGTTCATTCCAGAGCATTCCAGTAATATTCCCCGGAAATCTCAGAGCAAGGGCTGTAAAAGGGGGGGGGGGGGGTTGGTTAGCTTCCTCCAGCGCTGTGGTGAATGGTAGTCTCCAGACGGATTTAGGTCTCTGCTGTGAATAATGCCTGTTGGCTTCATAATCACTTAAAAGCAGGACAATGCAGAAGTGGATTAAAAAAAAAATTTTTGAACTTATTTTCTTCAGGACAAAGCATGTACGTTGGAGGGCTCTGAAAAGAAAACTTAAGTCACTTAAAATACAATGATTTAACACTTTTGATGGGTGTGTTTTGGGTGCCCTGTGGACCCAGTCCTCTGCAACGCTGGCTTCTCTGACCTGCCTAAGGTTAGTGCCGACAGGGCTGAAGAGAGTATGTGGCTCAGAGCAAACGAGAGACCAAATCTCTTCTTATGAAAGTCCTGGCAGGTCAGACAGTCTTCCATCCAGCAGATTCCCCTGAAATGAAAGCTGTTTTTAAGAGATGCCAGATCCTGGATCATGATTTGAAAATGTTTTCTAAGCTCTGTGATAACCTCACTGGGGTCACATCTGGCCTGGAGGCCACATGCCAAACATTCTGTATTTAGAGCTGAATTTGCAAGTTCACAACAGGAGAGGGAAATTTTAATAGAATGTGTCAAGATACCTTCTCTAGAGGGAACTTAAGGACACAAAATTACTTGACCACACACCTTGTGGATTGCATGGTCATGGTCAGTCCACGCAAGGCCAACTCCTCATGTCTTCACCTACCTTAGGTCAGTCTTCTGCACTTGAGTCTTATTGTTAGTACAAAGTGGTATCTGATTGTGGTTTTAATTGGTAGATCTCTGATGACCAATGATGTCGATCCCCTATTTGTTTTTTGGTGTGTTTGTTAGATATCTGGACTCTTTAAGGGGCAACTGGGTGGTTCAGTTGGTTAAGCATCTGACTCTTAATTTTGGCCCAGGTCATGATCTTATGGTTTGTGAGTTTGACCCTCACATCAGGCTCTGTGCTAACAGCATGGAGCCTGCTTGGGTTTCTCTCTCTCTGCTTCTCCCCTGCTCATGGTCAATCTCTCTCTCTCAAAATAAATAAATAAATCAAAGAATTAAATAAAAAGAAATGACTCTAAGTCCTTTGCCTGCTTTTAATTAGGTTGTTTTTTTACTATTGTGTGATAGGTTCTTTATATATTATAAACCCAAGTCTTTTTTCAGATATATGTATTATAAGTATTGTATCCCATTCAGTAGCTTGCCAATTTATATTTTGAAGTATGGGTTTTGATAAGGAAATGTTTTTAATCTCGGTAGATTTAAAGTTACCCTTTTTTCTTTCATAGTTAGTAATCTCTGTGTATCCTGTCAGTCCAAAGGTTGCAAAGATATTCTCCAGATTTTCTTTTGGAGGTTTTACAATTTAATCTTTTATGACTAGGTTTTTGATACACCTTGAACTATTTTTCATGTGTGTTGTGAGATGGGCATTAAGATTCATATTTATTCCCGATGGTTAACCGGTTGTTCAAGCACAACTTGTTGAAAGACTTCCCCCTAATGAGTTATTTCCGCAGTTTGGTTGTACATCAGTGGGCTGTGAAAGTGCTGCTCTGCTCCCGGACTTCTATTCTGTTTCACTCATCTACTTATCTGCCTTGACATCAATGCCACACTCTCATAATCATTATATCTTTACCAAGTCTTGAAAGTCAGAGCACTTTAGGATGAGTGCTCTGATTCTGCTGTTGTTGTTTTCTTCTCCCCGAAACCTTGGTCCTTTGGCATTTTTCTTTGAGTTTTAGAATCAACTGTTACTTTCTCTTTCTAAAAAGTTTACTGGGATTTTTATTGACATTCAGTAAACCTATATATCAGTTTGGGGGAAGTTGGCATATTAACAGTATTGACTTTTCTGATCCTTGAACATGATCTATATTTTCACAAATAGATTTTCAATATTTTCAAAATTGGATTTTCTTGAATTTTTCTCAGCAATGTTTTGTAGTTTTTGTGCATAGGTCTTGCATATCTTTCATTAAATTTAAACCTAAGTATTGTTAAGTTTTGATGCTATTACTAGTATTTTTTCTGCTAAATGGTTATATTTTCCAATTGTTACTAGTTGTAAGAATTCATTTGATTATTGTATGGACTTTATAACCTATGACCTTGCTTAATTCACTTATCCTTAAAATTTTTTGTTTTTGATCTTCAGGATTTTCTTTTTTTCTCCCTAAGTTTATTTATTAATTGTGAGAGAAAGAGAAGAGAAGAGGAGAGGAGAGGAGAGGAGAGGAGAGGAGAGGGGAGGGGAGGGGAGGGGAGGAGAGGAGAGAGAGAGAGAGAGAGAGAGAGAGAGAGAGAGAGAGAGAGAGAATCCTCACTAACAGTGAGGAGCCTGACTTGGGGTTCAATCCCCTGAACAGTGAGATCATGACTTGAGCTGAAATCAAGTCAGATGTTCAACTGACTGAGACCCCAGGCGCCGTGATCCTTATGGTTTTCTACGTACACAACCATCTCCAACAGAGACAAGTGTATTTATCGCTTTCCTGTGTTCATCTTTTTTGTTTTTCTTTTTCTTATTAAATATAGCTAGGGCACCAACACAGTGTTGGATAGAAGTAGTAATAGCCAACAACATCCTTGCCTTGTCCTCAATCTTAGATTGAAAACATTCAGTATTTTACTAGAAAGTATCATGTTATCTGCAAGTTTTCAACTTAAGTTCTTTTCTATTTCCCATGTTCTGGCAGTTTTTAAGATGAATGGGTTTTGAATTTTGTCACAAGGTTTTTAATACTTTTTATTTATTTAGATGATCTTATGAATTTTGTCCTTTAACTTGTTAACATGGTGAATTACATTTATTGAGTCTTGAATTGCATTTCTAGACTAAACCTCACTTGATCATGATGGAGTATCCTTTGTATATTGCTGTTTGATTAGCTAACATCTGTGTGTGTGTGTGTGTGTGTGTGTGTGTGTGTGTGTGTGTGTGTGTGGCTTATGCTCAGTAAGGATACTGGTCTGTAGTTTTTCTGTAGTTTTGCAAGGGTTTGGTATTGGGATTATTTGGGCCCTATAAAATGATTTGGGAACATTCCATGCTCCTTTGTTCTTTTCTGAGAAGGTTTGTGAATAATAGGTATTATTTATTCCATAAATGTTTGATATAATTTACCATTGAAACCATCTGACCTTGTTATTTTCTTTGTCTTAAAGTATGAATTCTATTTTCATTTATTTTTGGGTCAGTTTTGGGAAGGCTTATCTTTCAAGGTTTTTATCCATTTCATCCAAGCAGTTGAATTTATTGATATAAGATTGTTTATAATATTCTACTATTTTTTAGTAGTGGTTTAGAGATGCATTTCATGTACCATAAAATCCACCTTTTAAAGGTATATATATGGGCACCTGGGGGGCTCAGTCAGTTAAGCGTCCATCTTCGGCTCAGGTCATGATCTCGCAGTCCATGAGTTCGAGCCCCGAGTCGGGCTCTGTGCTGACAGCTCAGAGCCTGGAGCTGCTTCCGATTCTGTGTCTCCATTTCTCCCTGCCCCGCCCCTGCTCACACTCTATCTCTCTCTCTCTTTCAAAAATAAATAAACATAAAATTTTAAAAATATAAATAAAAGTATATAATTCAGGCATGCCTGGGTGTCTCAATTGGTTAAGTGTCTCTGATTCTTGATTTCAGCTCAGGTCATGATCCCAGGGTCACGGGATTGAGCCCTGTTTCAGGCTCTGTGCTGAGCATGGAGCCTACTTCAGATTCTGTCTCTCCTTCTGCTTCCCTCCCCCACTAGTGTGCTCTCTCTCTCTCTCTCTAAAATAAAATTAAAAAAAACAAAAGTTTATAATTCAGTGATTTTTTACTACATGGGTAAGGTTGTGCAACCATCAGTAGCATCTAATGTCACAAACCCCCAAAGAAACCAGATACCCAATGGTGGCCATTCTCCATTTCACACCCTCCCAGCCCCTGGCAAGCACCAATCTATTCATCTCTGTGAATTTCCCTATTCTGGAAATTCCATATAGCTGGGATCATACAGTGGTCTTTTGTGACTGGCTTCTTTCACTTAGCATAATGTTTACACGGTCCATCCATGTTGGAGCATGAATCAGCACTTCATTACTTTTTATGGCTGAATAATATTCTAGTGTATGGACACACCATCTTTTATTGAACCATTTATCATGATAAACATTGGGCTGCTTCTATATTTTGGCTATTATGAATAAAGCTGCTATGAATATTCAGGTACAAACTTTCATGTGGACATGTTTTCAGTTCTCTTTGGTATATACCATGGTGTGGAATTGCTGGATCATATAGTAACTCCATGTTTAACATTTTGAAGAACTGCCAAACTGTTTTCAAAGTGGCTGCACCATTTTGTATTCCTATGACAGTGCACAAGTGTTCTAATTTCTCCACATCCTTAGTAACATTCATTACTGTCTCTTTTTTTTTAATGTTTTATTTATTTCTGAGAGAGAGAGACAGCATGAGCAAGGGAGGGGCAGAGAGAGAGGGAGACACAGAATCTGAAACAGGCTCCAGGCTCTGAGCTGGCTGTCAGCACAGAGCCCGACGCGGGGCTTGAACCCACAAACCATGAGATCATGACCTGAGCCGAAGTTGGATGCTCAACCAACTGAGCCGCCCCGGTGCCCCTGTCTGTCTTTTTATTATAGCCATCCTAGTGGGTATGGATGTGTATCTCCTTGTAGCTGTGATTTGCATTTCCCTGATGGCTAATACTGTGAGCATACCGGGGCACCTGGCTGGCTCAGTCAGGGGAGCCTCCAGCTCTTGATCTTGAGGCTTTGAGTTCGAGCCCCACACTCAATGCAGAGTGTTCAGAGATTACTTAAAAATAAATCTTAAGGGGCACCGGGGGAGGGGGAGCTCAGTCATTTAAGTGTCTGACTCTTGGTTTCAGTTCAGGTCATGATCTCACAGTTCATGAGTTCAAGCCCTATGTCGGGCTCTGTGCTGCCAATGCAGAGCCTGCCTGAGATTCTCTCTCTCTCTCTCTCTCTCTCTCTGTGTCTCTCTCACTCCCTCTCTTGCCCCTCCCCTGCTTGTGCTGTTTCTGTCTCTCTCAAAATAAATTAAAAACTTACAAAAAATAAAATCTTAATCTTCTTTGGAGAAATGCATACTCATTTTATTGTCTGTTTTAAAATTTGTTATTTGTCCTTTTATTGTTGAATTGTAAGAGTTCTTCATATATTCTGGATACTAGTCCCTTATCAGACACGTTATTTGCAAATATTTTCTCTTATTCTGTGAGTTATATCTTAATAGAGTCTGATAGTATCCTTTGAAGAGCAAAAGTTTTAAATTTGGATGAAGCTCAATTTGTCTATTTTTTCTTTTCATTGCTTGTGGCTCTGATATAATAATAGGCTGTTCTAAAAAATTATCATTGAGGAATGAATGGATAGAGCACAGAGGATTTTTAGAGGAGTGAAAATACTCTGTATGATATTATAATGATGAATACATGTCACAGAATGGGGTTCACCGAGTGAACCCTCATGTGAACTACAGACTTAGGGCGATAATGATGTGTCCATGGAGATTCACCATGTTAACAACACAGCTGTCTGGTGAGGTATGTTGATAGCAGGGGCTGCTGTGCATGAGTCAGGGTAGGCTGGATGGGAAATTCCTGTAACTTTCTCTCAATTTTGCTGTGAACATAAAACTGCTCTAAAAGAAAAATTGTCTCTATAAGAAAAATTATTAATCAGTTAAAATATTTTCTAATTTTCCTTTTGATTTCTTCTTGTGTTATTTACATATACATTGCTTAATTTCCAAATAGCTGAGATTTCATAATTATTTTATTACTTTTATTAATTTATTTTTTCTTATGCAGAAATGTAGCTCTTTCCCAGTTGCATCTTTCCTTTTCGTTGGCCTCTGGGGGCTGGGGGTGGAGTTCACCCTCCTCAACCAAAGACCCATCAAAAAATATTCCCAAACACAGTCATCTCCTCTGGTTTGAATTATGCCTCTAGTGTGCTAAAGCTGCTCCGTCAGATATATTTCTGTTATCGATTTCTAGACAATTCCATTATAGTCAGAGAACATAGTCTGTATTCTTTCAATCCTATTAATTTTATTGACATTATTTTATGGCCCAGCATATAGCCTATCTTGGAGTATGTTCAATGTGAAGTTGAAAATAATGTGTATTCTTCAAATGTTGGGTATAGTGTTTTATAAATGTCAATTAAGTTAAGTTAATTGACACTTATTCAGGTACTGTATATCTTTACTAATATTTTTTGTCAAAGAGAAAAGAGTTAAATCTCTAATACTAGTACTAGATTTATCTCTTCTTAGGTACAGATATATTTATATTTGTTATGTTTCCTTAAGGAACTAATGCTTTTATCATTATGAAATGTTCTTTGTCACACTAACATTTCCTGTCTTAAAATCTACTTTGGTTTTGGGACAGCTTGGTGGCCCAGTCGGTTGGGCATCCAACTTGGTCTCAGGTCATGATCTTGCAGTTTATGAGTTCGATCCCTGTGCTGACAGCTCAGAGCCTGGAGCCTGCTTTGGATTCTGTGTCTTCCTCTCTCTGTGCCCCTCTCCGCTTGCATTCTTTCCCTCCCTGTCTCTCAAAAATGAATAAACATAAATGTTTTTTTAAAAATCTACTTTTGGTTTTATGAATATAGCCACTCCACATTCCCTATGATTAATGTTTTCATGGTATAACTTTTTCCATTATTTAAATTTGTATCTTTCTGATATCTCTTGAAATCAACATAGAATCAGCTTTTATGTTTTTAAAATCTAGTTTGGCAATATCTGCTTTCTAATTGGAGGATTTAGGTCATTTTAATATACTGTTGTAATTATTAATAAGGTTTGGTTTAACTGTGCCGCTTTGCTATTAATTTTCCATTTTTTTTCTTCTTCTTTTACTGCTTTTTTTCCTTTTTTTTTTTTTTACTATTCCAGTGTATTTTTGTATTCAACTTTTTCTCCTTTATTGAATTTGAACTATATATTTTTAGTAATTGTTTTATATATTTGACATATACTTTTTTTTATCAGTCTACCTTGAATCAATATTATACTGCGGGAATCCTGCTCCAGGCGGTCCAGAGCTCCCTGAAGGATGGACGGTGTCGGCGGGAAGGAGGACAGAGCCACAGGGTTCTTCCTGGTCCCCAGGCAGGCATCTCTGTCCTGTCCGTTTCAGGGTCTTTATTCATAGGCTAAAGATTACATGACACCAGAAAATGAAATTTTATTAGTAGATAAGTTTTAGTGATAGGGTGTTTTGATCAGGAGAAAGTGGGCAGAAAATAGGTTTTACAGAAGGATCCTTGCGGAACTTTACATTTATCATTGACGTCAGTTCCCGATAGCAACAGACTTATCTTGAAGGGGCGGTGAGGCTTTCAACAATGTTATGACTTTGTTCTTAGGCATTGAGCTATAAGCAACTCACAGAATGTTCCTACAGCAAGGTTGGGTAAATCTTGCAGCTAAGAGAATAACAGGATATTCTTTAAGTGAAAAACAGGATAACTCATACATAGCTTGAGTCAGTGGCATTAAGATTGAGACATAGGTTAAGTTATATATAGATAGGCTAGGAGCCATTCTGTCTAGTATATAAACCACAAGAGGAAAGATGCCACTGGAGCTTATTGAAAACAAGGCCCAAGTTGCTTGCATAAATCCTTTTCCTTGTTGCTGAGTGAGCAAGTATCACGGGGGTCCCTTCTGTATGGCCCCCACATAAATAACGGTGTTTTTAGCAATACCTCTAAGTATTATATTTCTCCATTCTATCCTCATCTTTTATAGGGATGTCAGTAAGGTGAGGGCAAGTACACGAGGCTATCTGTGGAATGAAGGCCTTAGGTAAGGGATCGCCATCTGCCAACAGTTAGCAGAGGTACAAGAAGTAACCTATGTCCCAGCCCGGCCTGTTCTATATCACGAGAGAGTTTCTTCGCTCTGTGCCAAGCTACCTGTAACTCTTGTGTTCTCAACCATCTTAACGTCCTTCCATCAGACTTACAAGGGTTCTGCAGGAGAGCCAATTGAAGGACGTTTGGAGTGCTTTGATCTAGTATCTTCCCAGTAGGAGCAGAATCATGAGTTGTTCTGTGAGAGCTTTGATCTGGTCTAGGGTTTAGCGAGGCTGGACTAACAATAGCAGGCTATTTCCTAAGATGGGAATCAGTTATAGCAGAGGGAGATACTGGTTTGTCTTCTCACGACAGGAGCTATGCAAACGCTGCCATTTCCTCGCTGTGGCTGTGTCATCCAGCGAGGCCCGGGTGGCTTCCAGCATTATACCACTTCATCTGTAATTCAAAAGCCTTGCAACAGGATATTTCTATTTACCCTCTTCATATCTTTGTGCTATTTTTGTCTTATACTTTACTTTTACATATATTATAAACCACAAAATTCAGTATGGCTGTCTTTGCTTTTAATTAGCTTTCAAAAATTAAAAACACATAAAAACATTATTCTATATTAATCAATAGTAACCTAGTTACTGTCTTAGTCAGTTTGGGCTGCTATAATAAAGTTGCAAAGATTGGATGGCTTATAAACCACAGAAATGTCTCACAGTTCTGGAGGCTGGAGATCAGGGTGCCAGGCTGCAGACTGCCAACTTCTCCCATAAGAGTGCTCCCATCAGGGCACTAATCCCAGTTATCAGGGCTCAATTCTCATGATCTAATTACCTCCCAAAGCCCTCACCTTACATTAGCGGTTAGGATTTCAAAGTGTGAATTTTGAGAATCATTCAATTTCTGAACAACACAAACGTTTGGTACATAACAGCTTCCTTCATTTTCCCAGGCAGACTTAATTCCCACAGGAGACATTTTTGGTTGTCCCAGGGGGAGGAGAGTGCTCCTGGAACCTGGTGGGTAGAGGCCAAGGATGCTGCAAAACCCGGGGTGGCTCCACCCTTCCCCCCAAAAGAAACTTATTTGGCCCCAAGTGTCAACAGTGCCGTGGGTGAGAACTTGCTAGAGATCCATGTTTATATTTGGCTTCGTTTCTCTTCAGCCCCCAAATCTGCCTTTAGTATTTCTTGCAGTGGAGGTTCAATTGCTACAGATTATTTTTTTTAGCTTTTGTTGGTGTGAAAAATCTCAATTTTATCTTCTTTTTGAAGGATAATTTTGCTGGTTATAGAATTTTAAATTGAAGGGTTTTTTTTTTTCTTCCTCTCAGCACTTTAAACATGTTGCCTTCATTCTCTTCTACCTCTCAGTGTTTCCAATGGAAGCAACAATCTAAAAAAATCATTGTTCTCTCTACATAATATATGAATACAAATATATACACATGTATATTTCTCTGACTGCTTTTAAGATTTGTCTTCATATTTGGCTTTCAGCTAGTTGTGCTTTTCTTTGTATTTACCCTGTTTCAGATTCATTCATTTCTTGAAGATATGGGTTGATCTTTTTCATCAGATTGGAATATTTGGGCCATTAATTTTTCAAATATTTTTCTCCTGTTATCTTTCTTCTTCCTTTTATTTTATTTTATTTTTTTATTTATTTCTGAAGTATTTTTGTTTTGCTCTGTTTCTTCTTTGCAGATTTTAGTCCATTTCCTCCAAAAGCAATAAACAGTGAGGCATTAATCACTCAGCTTTCTGCTAGTGTCTAGTTGAGCCAGAGAAGTTGCAGCTGTCCTCAGGTTGAGTTAATTTGTGATTAGCCCAACCGGAAGTCCCGAGTTATAGGTTTTTGGAGCTTGTGTTTGGGCTTCAGCTTCAACTCATGCAGGGGTACGGAATCCATTTGTGATTTCTCTCTCCAACCCTCCTCCACTGCCACTTTCCTGACAACAGTTGAGGGGGTGGGGGAGGAGAACTGTCCAGGTTTAGTGCTCTGTCCTTGACTTTATGGCTCTTCTACGCTCCAATTTGTCCATAGGCCCATAATACCATCCAAAATCCAGCTGACAGCCATTTGTTTTTACAAAGCTTCTTCATCTGTCAAAGGCCAACTCTACCCAGACTTCAGTTATGGAAGCAGACAGCTGTCATATCTCTGCACAGCCATGCTTGTTTCTTTCTGGAGTTTGGTTCTCAAGGCTTCTGTCCTCTCCTCACCCTTAGAAAAGTATACGTTTGTCTTGGTTTCTCTTGTTCCCATGGGAATAAAGGTCTTTTTCATTCAAATATGAATCAGATATCTCTTATACTTGGTATTTTGCTACATGCTTTTTCTAGTCAACAGTATATCATGGGTACCTTTCCTTGTGAACACAGACCAGTGTATCACATAATTTTAGAGCTTTAAACATTTTTAGGCTTTCAGAAAAAGCAATGCCTTTTTTTATTATATACAACTTGGTATAGTATTAAAAATGCGATGGAATACTACATGGCAATGAGAAAGAATGAAATCTGGCCACGTGTAGCAACATGGATGGACCTTGAGGGTGTTATGCTGAGCGAAATAAGTCAGGCAGAGAAGGACAGATACCATATGTTTGCAAGTATAGGAAGATTAGGAGGAACTTAATGGAGGACCGTGGGGGAGAAGAAGGGGGGAAATAGTGGGATAGAGGGAGAGAGGCAAACCATGAGAGACTCTTGAATGCTGAGAACAAACTGAGGACTGATGGAGTGGGGGAGGAGGGGGGAGATGGGCACGGAGGAGGGCACTTGTGGGGATGAGCACTGAGTGTTATATGGAAACCAACTGGACAATAAACTATTTGTAAAAAAAAAAAAGATCATTCAACCAAAAAAAAAAAAAAAACATGGACACACACACATAGGCTACTTTCATCATGACTCTTGCCAGTCAGTACTTTCACAGAGATTATAATTGTTTTGATTTCTAGCATGATATATTGGTTTTGCCTATTTTGAGTTTAATATAACTAAATGAATGTCGTAGGTATTGTATTGTGTCTGGCCTCTTTTGCTCAAAATAGTATCTGTGAGATTAATACATGTTTATATGTTTCATGTTGTTTCTGTTCTGCTGTATAATATTCCATTGATGAATCACAGCATAACTTATTCATTATACAGTTGATCGATATTGAGTTGCTTCCGGTTTTTGCTTTGTTATGAACAAAGCCAACATGAATGTTCTTATATGTGTTTTCTGGTAGGCACACACACTAATTTTTCTAATTTTACCTAGGGTGGAATTGTATCAAAGGGGGATGCATATATAGCTTTAATAGAAACTGTTAATTTTCCCAAGTAATGGACCATTTTATATTTCAGAAGTGTGTGAAAGTTACAGTTGTTTTATACCCTCACCAGACATTTGGCATTATCGGTCTTTTTAGATTTCTGCCTTTCCCTGGGGTGTGTAGTAAGACCTCAAATTTTAGCTTGCCCTTCCCTTATGCACTTCCATTCCTTTTAATGACACATGGTATTCCCCAGTGTGAATGTTCTAGAACTATTTAGGCATTTAATTATTGGTGGGTATTATCTTTGTATCCATTTTTAATTCTTAAAAACAATGTAGCATTACACATCCCGGACATACACCTTAGAGTCTGCATGCAAGGGTTGGTGGGCACAGGCCTCTGGGCACTGGGCACTGCACTGTAAAGCTCAAGGGAGCAGGCCTGTCACGTAAAGCCCTTACAACCTGTCCACAGCCTTCTGTCCAACATCACGCTGCCATGTCTCACGGGACACAGCCACCTCTACCCAAAACATCAGGGAAACGTGAGGACTTTACCATGCTGAACCCAGAAACATTTTTCAGGCAGTGTTTTCATCTCCTGTTTTTTGAAATGCTCTTTCCTGGGGTTCACATTTCCTCTGACATCAGCATGGATGGGATACATTTCATTGGCTTTCCCTTCCTGGCTGCTCTTTTAAACAAGGCATTTTCAAGAATAACAGTTGTCTGCCTGTTGCTGAAGCAAAGCAGGCCGGCAGAAACAGAAACGATCAGAGCAAGTTGTACAGCTTAGAAGCCCTCCTGCAGCCTTGAGTCTTGCAGTCTGGGTCCTCAACCCACACCACGGATCCATGCTGCTAATATGGAATTCAGCGGCCTCCCTCACCAGGGATTCCTTTTCTCTGCTCATGTCAGAAGTCTCCTACATTTAGACTTAGAGGAACTCTGTCTTCTTCAAGTTCCTGATACTGGGAGAGCTTTGAGTCCATCCAAACACCAGGTTAGGAGACTAGAGAGGATCATGAGTGAATGACGCCCAGCCCAGAAACCATTCCAAAACCCGCCCTAGGCTGAGGGCGAGTGTTCTGACGTTGGTCATCCCGGACTTAATCCTGGCTCCCCAACTCTTTAGCCATGTCAGTTTGGGTAAGTAACTTTAACCTCTCCTTGCCTCATTTTCCTCACCTGCTAAATATGGAAAGGAACAGGACTGATTTCGTAAGATGGCTGTATCGGGGCACCTGGCCGCCTCAGTCTGGGGAGCATGCGATTCTGGATCCCAGGGTAGTGGGTTCGAGCCCCCCTCGGGCGTGGAGCCAGCAACCATCCACGGTACTGTTGACATAGGAATAGGGCTGTGATCTCCACGCCGACCGAATCTCCAGCGAGGAGGGAGGGGCTAACCAGGTGCTCGTGGCAGCGTCCATGAAGTCGCGGAAAGGACCGGCTCTGGGAGTGGACCACTCCGAGTTCGAATCCGGCCTCTGCCCCACTTGTCTCATCTCCCGATGGGCGGTTAGGCCTGTGGCCAGGGGGTGTCGTGGGTCCCAGTGCCTCAGTGCGGACGCTGCTAGAACGCGCTGTGAAGCCTCAGGAAAGCTGTCCTTGCTGCACAAACTGTCGGGAACAGCAGATACTTCCAGCCCACAAACCCGGAGACACGGAGGTCGGGCGGTTTGGGGCCGACCTCCCACTTCCGGTGGGGGCCCCTGTGGCGGTAGCTCCGCTGCTTTGGCCCAGGCCCGGACTGAGTACTTCAGGGAAGGGATCCCAGCCCCTGCAGAACCCTCCGATCGATCGCCGGGGACCTCGCAGCAGGGCAGCGCCGCGCCGCCGGTGGACCCGACCCTAGGCCACGCCCCCTGCTGCACGCGACGCCAGCCCCGGGCCCCGCCCGTACACGCATTTCCTTCCCCAGCCTGCGATTGGCTTAGAAAGACACACGCGATGCCTCGCTGGCCAATGAGATGTGAGGACGATTGCCGAGGGGGATTCTGGGAAGAGCTTCCTCCCTGACAGAGAGAGAAAAAGAGAGAAAGAAGGAGAGAAGCAGTGAGCTCCGTGTCTGGTTAGTTGGGTGTGTGCCAAGTGGTCTTACGATGCGGCCCCGCGAGATGGTCCCATGAAGTGGTCCTTGATGTGGACTTCGGTAGTAGTCCCCAAGAGGTGGTCCCCTGCGGTGGTCCCGTGAGGGGGTTGTGACACGGTCCCCAGAAGCGGTCCCGTGAGGGGGTTGTGACACGGTCCCCAGAAGCGGTCCCGTGAGGGGGTTGTGACACGGTCCCCAGAAGCGGTCCCGTGAGGGGGGTTGTGACACGGTCCCCAGAAGCGGTCCCGTGAGGGGGGTTGTGACATGGTCCCCAGAAGTGGTCCCATGAGGGGGTTGTGACACGGTCCCCTGCGGTGGTCCCATGAGGGGGTTGTGACACGGTCCCCTGCGGTGGTCACATGAGGGGGGTTGTGACATGGTCCCCTGCGGTGGTCCCGTGAGGGGGTTGTGACACGGTCTCCTGCAGTGGTCCCGTGAGGGGGGTTGTGACATGGTCCCTGGCGGTGGTCCCGTGAGGGGGGTTGTGACACGGTCCCCTGCAGTGGTCCCGTGAGGGGGGTTGTGACACGGTCCCCTGCGGTGGTCACATGAGGGGGGTTGTGACACGGTCCCCTGCGGTGGTCACATGAGGGGGGTTGTGACACGGTCCCCTGCGGTGGTCACATGAGGGGGGTTGTGACATGGTCTCCTGCGGTGGTCCCGTGAGGGGGGTTGTGACATGGTCCCTGGTGGTGGTCCCGTGAGGGGGGTTGTGACACGGTCCCCAGAAACGGTCCCGTGGGGGGGGTTGTGACATGGTCCCCAGAAACAGTCCCGTGAGGGGGTTGTGACATGGTCCCCTGCGGTGGTCCCCTGAGGGGGGTTGTGACACGGTCCCCAGAAGCGGTCCTGTGACGGGGTTGTGACATGGTTCCCAGAAGTGGTCCCGTGAGGGGGTTGTGACATGGTCCCCAGAAGCGGTCCCGTGAGGGGGGTTGTGACATGGTCCCCTGCGGTGGTCCCCTGAGGGGGGTTGTGACATGGTCCCCAGAAGCGGTCCCGTGAGGGGGTTGTGACATGGTCCCCAGAAGTGGTCCCGTGAGGGGGGTTGTGACATGGTCCCTGGCGGTGGTCCTGTGACGAGGTCCCATGTGGTGGTCCCTGTGTGGTGGCCAGGTGACGTGCGGCTGCGGATCAGGACCCGGGGACAGGGTGGGGGTGAGCGCCCGGGCCCTACGTGGGTTCCTAGGGGCCGCCGTGTGCGCTGAGTCCACCGCGGAGCCAGCCTCAGGCTTCCCCTCGGCAAGAGGAAGAGGAAAGCAAACAGCCACGGCGGGAAGAGCCTCACTGCCTGCAGCCCGTAGCTCCGGTTTGACCCGCTCCAGCCCGGGGTGGGCGCGAGGGACTGTGGGTCTTCCGGGACCGGGGCTGTGAGACGGTGACTGCCAGGATTTCCAGCCCGAGCTCTCCCAGAGGCCTGGCAGGAAGCTCGGCCCCCTCACTGAAGGAATGCTCGGCTGCAGCCGGAGTTGCTCTTATCTTCCTCCAAGTGGTGTTTGGACAAAGTGCGTTGTTTGGTTTCTGTAGCTCCCGCAGAACGTAAGGAATGCTAAGGGCTTATTTCCCTCCACGTCAGGGGCTGCTCCTTAAAATCACCTGGGCTGCCTCCAGGGCGCGCTGGGCCGGGGCTCCGGTCCAGAGTCGCGGTTACTTGGGCTGGGCCGGGCCTGGCATCAGGGGTCCTAAGGGGCCCCTTGCCTCTCGCGCCTTTGTGCTCATATGAAGTCAGCTGGGAACCTCTGCTCTGGGGACTTGACTGGGTTGGGCCCGAGGGCCGCCTGGAAGAGACGGCGCCTGTGGAGTCCATGTGCTGGCTCCAGTTCTCTGCCCGACTTGTGCTTTGGGTCTCCATGGCCACCTCTGCGCCCTCAGCTGCTGGGGCGTGGCCTCACACATGGAGAGTCCCCTGTGGGTCTGGAGCTTCTTGCTTAACCTGTGCTCTCCGACCTCTGGAGCAGGGCAGACCCTGCTGTCCTCAGCTCAGCCACCCCAGACGTGCTCTGCCACAGGGGGGTCTGAGCACTGCGGCTGCCCTGACAGCCTCTCCTGCCACATTTGGGAACCATCTGGGAGAAGTGGAGATCAAATGCAAGCCTGAGAAGAAACTTCATTAGATCCAACTGGCAAAAGATGAATAAATATGCAGAACACAGGGACAGAACCCTCAGAAAAGCAACATGAAGGCAAAAGTAGTGGGGATCTGACCTAGGAATGATGTCCTGCAAAAAGCAAGATAGTGGATGGCACTGACTTGTGTGCATTAAACACTTCTGGGGTGCGAGGCACAGTTAGAACCCCCTTGTTCCTTTATCTCACAGCCATGGGAGCAGCACTTTTATCAGGTTTATAAACTTCATTTAAACACTTCTCATTGTACTTATCAAGTCCCAGGCACTGTCTAGGTGCTTCACAAAGACCACTCTAACCTTCAGGACAGCAGTCTACCATGGGTGCTGTTATTGCTCCCATATCAGAGATGTGCAAATAGAGGAACCAACAAACAAGATCTGAATCCAGTCAGTTGACTCCAGTGCCCGTGCTCTTAACATTAGTGCCCAGCTACCTCTGGAATAGCAGTCAGGGACCAACACCAGGAAGCTAGCAAGTCTGAGTTCAAGGCCTGCAAAGATTAGATATGATCAGCCTTGACTCCAGCCTAGTGAAAATCCAAAGTTCCTAAGGATTTCTGCTAATTCATGGGGACTCTCACTCTCGTGATCTTTGTGCCCCAGCATCAGGGTCTGTACACTGTCCTTAGTCCTACTCTGTATCCACCAGGTACAGGACTCCTCACATCTCAGTAACCCTCAAAAGCTTTAAATGAGAAATACCGACCATACTGAGAGGTACATGGGTAGGGGAGGAGGAGGTTCATGTAAAACTCTAAGATGTGCCTGACTTTCTGAAGTTCACTTTGCTCTCTCCCGGTTTACCTCCTACACACCCTCAGCATTTTTCTTTTCCTTACCACATTTAAACTCCTCTAGTGACTTTAAACTTCTCTCTACTGTGTTGTGCATCCACATCACTTGTCCCTTTTCTGAAGGCTTGTTGTCCTTGATCACAGTGAGAGGAGAAGAAGCCAAATTCTTTGCCTTTCTACTCTAGTACTTGTTAAGGAGTTCTTCCCAAGAAAACAAATGTTTTTTTCCACCAAGACTACCTCATACTGAATGAAACACTCCTACTGAATGAAACAATTTTTGATCAGGAAATGTTGCTTCTGTCCGTACCATGTTTAAGAAGTCAAAGTACAAGATAGGAATGAGAAGGCTCCATGCTATATAGCCCCATCACTTGCTGGCTGAAGCTCTGGAAGAAGTTCCTTGTTTCTTCATCCATAAGCTAGGAATCAAAGTCACCACTCCACATTTTTGTAGAATTGTCAGTTGCTTTTGGCTTAGGAGGTTGGGTGAAGCCAGTTCTCAGTCTTACTACCCTCAAACACAAGGATATGAACAACACAGGGATTTGGAGACATTAAGCCAAGTAATAGCAGAAGTCTTTATTGTTGAAAAGGAAAGAGACAGATCCACTTGCCTGCCTAGAAGCTGTGGAGAGAGAAGATGAAGTCAGAGTCTTGGGGAAAATGCCCTTGATCCTGTCAGCAGTAGGGGCATGAAGGAGATGTGAATCAGCAGCCCTGGGAAAGGCAGTGAAAGTTTCAAAGAGGGTGAAGTCTTTCTCACCCCTTTCCTCTTGCACCAACACAGTGATGGTGATTTCTTCTGGAATAGGATGAGGTCGCTAGCAGGCAAGGAAAATGAAAGATGGAACACCCAGTGCAGCTTATCACCAACAACAGACAGAAATGTGGCCAAAGACAAAAAAAGGATAAGACAAATGAGACAAGACCTGAGAGAGCAGGATGAGGGAGCTGGCACACTAAACGTGCCAGGGGATTCAACATGGTAGCCCTCAGCCGCCTGCCGTTAGCTTTTATTCCCTTCTGATTTGAGGGAAAGATACGAAAAGCACCAACTTCCAGAAAGAGGTAAAATGTGCAAAAGCAAAATAGCTATTAGACTTGGGGGTGACACCTGAGATCCTTCTGCCTTGGACCGGAGAATGGATTCTTCCACTGGCCATTGAACAGCAACCAGAGCTCAGGCCTGCACCCAGCAAGGCACATAGTTTGGCTTGGTCTTCTAGTTTGGGAGGGCCCAATTTTCAGAGGGTCCTCGATGGGGGGAGGGAGAACATTGAGATGATTGACCTGAATATATAAGAATAAGGAAAAGATTTAGCAAGAACTGAACAAGCTACACATGAGCAGGAAAAATATAAGCAAAACCAAAATTTTTGCTTTTTTCAATAAGGCTCCTCAGCTAGACCACAGGACACAGAAAACGATTGAGTAACTATTTTCTCAATTCTCCCAGGATGGTTTATGACTAGTACTGTTCCAGATGCAGAGAAATCAAGTTGATTTGTTATCAGCAACAGATGTCTTAAGGTATTATGATTTATTTTTCTTGGGGAACCCAGTTAAGAAAGCTTGAAAGAAGCCTGATATGAAAAATTCTTTTCTGGAAAAAAAATATCCAAGGGTGAAAATCACAAGGCACTTTCAGTTGTGGAAGTAACGTCAGTTATACTTTAAAAAAAAAAAAAGTTTGCAGTGATATAACGGTTAATAAGAGAGGTGAAAAAGGAAATTCCCCAGCCAAAGATGGGATGAGAACACTGAAACACTGAAAAGTCAACAGATGCTATGCCATGTCAAGCAGTCATGCAAGTAGAAAAGTAGGTAATTGTCTCAAATATGAAATTACTCTGGATGTTAGCTCTGTTAAGTAAAATTAAACTCTTTAATTAAGAGATGAAAGGAAAACCTACAAGGCAAAGATAGGTGATGAGCACAGACTTAACACTATAGAAAAGTAAATCCCACAACTATAGGACAGAGTCTCAGAAATCAAGAGGTTTGGGGAAAGAGTATGAGTATTAGAATATTGATCTTTTACAGTGGAATGGTACAGATATTTTCTAAGAAAAAAAATCAAGAAACAGTGATAAAGGGTCCCAGAGAGGGAAGAACTTAAATAGAAATGAGCATGAATTAAAACCAGGAAAACTCAGAACATAAGAAAGGAGAGGAGAGTTGTGATGAAGAGGCAGTCTTTGATTTTCTTGTCCTCTTTAGCACATGGTCAATAAATATTGTCTAAATATTCTAAATCCAAGAAAAGTGTTAGGGTATAATATATGAAAGAAGAAACAAGAGTAATTAAACAGATTGAAACCCTTTCAAATTACCAGAAGGAAAACACCCAACTTCAGAAAGAAGAAAGTCAAGTAGCAAGAATGAGAAAAATTTAAAAAAACATTATAAATAGAAAATGTAAGATGCTGGCATTAAGACAAAAAAATCTGGGGGTGCCTGGGTGGCTCAGTCAGCTAAGTGTCCAACTTCGGCTCAGGTCATGATCTCAGGGTTCATGGGTTCAGGCCCCGCATTGGGCTCTGTGCTGACAGCTAGCTCAGAGCCTGGAGACTGCTTCAGATTCTGTGTCTCCATCTCTCTCTGACCCTCCCCTGCTCACACTGTCTCTCTCTCAGAAATAAATAAAACATTTTAAAAAATGTTGAAAAGACAAAAAATCTTTTATGCCAAATTCAAATTAAATAAACTCATCTATTGAAAAATATAGCAAAGCCAACATATATGTTATAAATAATAAAACGAAATGATTCAGAAAAGACCCATTCAACCTTAGGAAGACAAGGCAGATTGAATTGAAAACACAAATTATGAAACAAGTTAAAATATCACTGTATATTTATAACAAAGATAAAATTGTCACAAATCTCAATACACCAAATAGCATAGCAATAAAAATACATGAAACTGGCTACTTCTTTGGGACATGGGCATACTTTTCCTTATTCCACCCACTAAGTACAACTAAAAATTGGATATTGTATATGAAACAAACCTAAAACGATTCTACAGGGTAGAGAGAAGAAGGGAGACCACCAGGGACATTAGGAACTGAGGAACAACATGCTGGTGAGTTCCTTGGGTTTTCTTTCTGCTTTATAAATTTCAGGCTTGGAGCTGAAAAAGCTGGTAACCTAGAAATAATGGTACAGACAAAACTAGTACCAACAAAAACTTGCTCTTACTAGTCAAAGATCAGGAAAGGGACAATCTAGAAAGGCAGAAAACTTTGAGACAGTAATCTCTCTATTCTAGCTATAAACCACATAAAAGGAAAACTATGGCCCCACTCCCACTATGCAAACAAAGGCCCAGTGGGGGACTTTCACTCTCACAAGACTGATACTATAGAATGCCAAACAGAGAGCTAGGCTTTTCATCCTCATTAGCTGGTAATGAGGCATGACTCCTTGAAGCTCAGTGGAGACCACAGAAAGAATGGATTTCTACCTTTATCCATCAGTAATGAGTATATTTCTCCCTCCTCACTGGAATGGTGTCGATGGATCCTCTTGAAGAGTTAGGACTTACACATGGCTCAGCAGTAATGAGGCCACGTCCAGTGTGGTATCAGTGTAGACCGCAGAGGGAGCTGGAACTCCTACTGTCACCCAAAAGTAACAGCGTCCTCCTCCCCTTGGGTACCAATGGAGGGTTTCATGAGGAACAGGGACTTCTACCTCTGCCTGGCTGAAACAAGGTAGTGCCCCTTCTCTTTTCCAGAGCACTGTCAAAAAAAGCCAACTAAAACAAGATTTAAAACAGATCCAGAGTCTCATAACATAATACAAAAATGTCCTGATTTTAATCAAACATTACTAATTGTACCAAGAAGCAGGGAGATCTTAAAATTAATGAAAAAGACAATCAATAGATGCCAATACTGAGATAACAGATGTTAGAATTATCTAATGAACATGTTTCAGTCAATAATTACAAACATTCTTGAAACAAATGAAAAATAGGCTTCAGCAAAGAAATGGAATAGAAAGTCTAAAAAAATAGAAGGTATAAAGAAGAACCAAACAAAATTTAAAACTAAAAACTATAATAATGAAAATAAAAACTCAACAGGGTTGGGTTCAACAGTAGAATGAGGAATTTGACAACAAATTAAAAGGAAACAACAGTAGAATGAGGAAAGTCAGTGAACTGAAAGATAAAAGAAATTACCCAATATGAACAATAGAGGGGTAATAGACTACAAAAGAATGAACAGAGGCTCCGGGACCTGTGGGACTCTGACAAATGATTTGACATTCATGACATCAGGGTCCCAGAGGGAGAGGAGAAAAGGGGTAGGGTTTCAGTTCAATGGAAGAAAGATTGCCATTCCAATAAATGATTCTAAAGCAACTGGACATTCATAAATTTTAAAAAATGAACCTCCAGCTCACACTTTATACAAACATTAATTTAAAATGGATCATAGAACCAAATGTAAAACATATCAATAATGAAACTATTTAGGAGAAAATAGAAAAATTTTAGGATCTAGCACTAGGCAGAATTCTTAGACGACACCAAATGCATGATACATAATAGGAAAATTTATAAATTGGAGTTTATCAAAATCAGGAATGTTTGCTCTGTGAATGATCCTGTTAAACGATAAAAAAACGAGGGGCACCTGGGTGGCTCAGTCGGTTAAGCAGCTGACTTTGGCTCTGATCATGATCTCACAGTTCGTGAGTTTGAGTCCCCCATTGGGCTCTGTGCTAACAGTTCAGAGCCTAAAGCCTGCTTCCAATTCTGTGTCTCCCTCTATCTCTCTGCCCCTCCCCTGCTCATGGTTTGTCTGTCTATCTGTCTCTCTCTCAAAAATATATAAACATTTTTTAAAAAAAGGATGAAAAGCTAGAGAGTTGTAGGAAATGTTTCCAAACCACATATCTGAAAAAGGACTAGTAACTAGAATACATGAGGAACTATCAAACCTCAACAGGGAAAAAGACAATACAACTAGGAAGTAGGCAAAAGACATGAAGAGAAATTTCACTGAAGAGGATATTGATGGAAAGTAAACACATGAAAAGATGCTCAACACCATTATCCATCAGAAAATGCTAATTAAATGAGATCTCATTGCATATTTATCAGAATGGCTAAAATGGAGGGTGGTGTTAGCACCAAATATGGTTGAGGATATGGAGAGACTTACTTAACCGATGTTGGAAGGAAATGGAAAATGGGATAAGAATTCTAGAAAACAGTTGGGAAATTTTTTTTAAATTACAACTTTGTATGACCCAGCAATTTGCATTCCTGGGCAAACTTGTCATCCCAGACAGTTGAAGATTTATACTCACACAAAAGCCTGTAAACAAATGTATATAGCAGCTTTATTTATAATAGCCTCAAACTAGAAGCAACAACATGTCCTTCAATGGGTGAATGGTTAAGCAAACTGTGGCACATCCATACCATGGAATACTACTCAGCAATAAAAAGGAATGAACTACTGATACATACAACACCTAGATAAGTCTCTAGAGAATTATGCTGAGTGAAAAAAACACCTATCCCAAAACACTTGTAAAATGACAAAATTAAAGAAATGGAAAACATATTAGTTATTGCCTGTAGTTAAAGGATGGAGTGGAAGTGGGAGGGAAGAAGATGTGACCATAAAAGAGCCCTGGAGGGGTCCTTATGGTGATGGAACTGTTCTGCATCATAACTCTGTCAATGTCAATATCCAGGTTGTGTCATTGTACACAACACATTGTATAGTTTTACAAGATGTTACCATTGGGAAAAATTGGGTAATGCATACACAGGGTATGCATTTCCACATTATTTCTCAAAACTGCATGTGAATCAATTGTCTCAGAATAAAATACTTTAAAATTTTTAAGTACATGAAACACTACAAAATTTGTTTCATTTGAAAATCAATTAATATAATTCACCATGATAGCAAACTAAAACAGAAAAAAAGCATGATCATCTCAAAAAATGCAGAAAAGCATTTGATAAAATTCAATATCTTTTCTTATAAAAAAACACCCCAAAAATGGAGAGGTATAATATGTTAATGGTATTGTTAAGTTGTTCTTTCTCCCCAAATTGATCTCTTGATTCAATTAAAAATTTAACAGTCTGTTTTGTAGAAATTGATAAGCTGATTTTAAAATTCAAATGGGAATCCAATCATTTTGAAAATGGGAATCAATCATTTTGAAAAAGAAAGTTGAGAGAATAAGACTAATTTTGAGACTTAAAAACTATAGTAATCAGGACAGTACAGTGTTAAAACAAGGTAGACAAATAGATTAATGGGACAGAATAGAGTTCAGAAAGAGATCCACACATATATTTACAACTAATTTTTTTTACAAAGGTGCAAATGCAATTGAGTGCAGAAAAAAGAGTCTTTTCAACAAATGGTACTGTAATAATTGTATACCATGTAAAATAAAATGAGCTTTGACCCATATCTTACACAATATGCAAATATAACTCAAAATAGATAACTTAAAACATAAAACTAAAAATTTATAGAAAAAATATTGGATTGGGCACCTTATACATAGGACACAAAAAAGCATGATCCATTTTTTTTAAAAAGAAAAAGCTGAAATGGACTTCATAAACAGCAACAACAACAACTTCTGCTCTTTGAAAGACATTGCTATGGGCATGAAAAGACAAGCTACAGACTGGGAGAAAAAAATTGCAAACCATACATCTAATAAACGACTTGTATCCAGCATACGTAAAGAACCCTCAAAACTAAACAAGACTAATAACCCAATTTTTAAAAACAAAGAGTTTGAAGAGATATTTCACTAAAGAAAATATATAGATAACAAGCACAGGAAATCTCAACATCATGAGTCATTAGGGAAGTACAGTTTAAAACTACAATGGGGTTAGAATGGTAACAGTTTAAGACTGATCATACCAGTTGTCGGTGAGAATGTGAAGCAATTGGAATTCTCTCATATGCTGCTGGTGGGAGGGTAAATTGGTACAACCACTTGGAAAACAGTTTGTTTCTTCAAAATTTCAACTTATATCTATCATATGACCCAGTCATTTAACTCTGAGGTTTTTATCTAAAAGATATGAAAAGATATGTCCACACAAAAACTTGTATACAAACGTTCATGCTGATAAATGTGTGGAGAAATGGTCATGGCCATGCACTATCAGCAAGACCCCATTTTTTATAGACTTTTTTGAGGGGGGAAGTTTAGCAACATCTGTCATTTTTTTTTCCCCCAAGAGAAACTTAGTCCTCAGCTTGTGGGAAGTTACCTCCATGGTTACCTCCTTCATTTGGAACATTCTGGATTACTCTGGATATTCAGAAAGCAACAGAGGGGTGCCTGGGTGGCTCAGTAGGTTAAGCGTCTGACTTCAGTTTAGGTCATGATCTCACAGTTGGTGAGTTCAAGCCCCGTGTCGGGCTCTGTGCTGACAGCTCAGAGCCTGGAGCCTGCTTCAGACTCTGTGTCTCCTTCTCTCTCTGCCCCTCCCCCACTTGTGCTCTGTCTCTGTTTCTCAAAAATAAATAAATGTAGGGGGAAAAAAGAGAAAGCAATAGAAATAAAACTGTTACAGAAATACACACTAAAATATGTTAGTTATGTGTTTGTGAGGATTTTTCTTTACATGCCCTATTTTCCTTGCTTAATTATTATGAGTAAATTTATTCCAAATGGAAACTTTGTTGAAAACATTTTAATTGTGTAGCTGTTAGTTCTTTTGCAAAAATTGCTTATTAAAACTTCTAAAGAAAGGCTAATTTCATCAGTGAATATACTTGGTATTATTTTTATCCCTAAGTACTTCAGTGTGTGTTTCCTAAGAATAAGAACATTGTCTTACATAGCCAGTGCGGTGATCGAATTAGGAAATTTAACACTGACACAATGCCATCATTGAATACACAAAATGTATTCAAATTTTGATGATTGTCTAAATAATTCCCTTTATAGCATTTTTTCCTCTTCTGGCACATGATCTGGTCTCAGGTCACATGTTGCATTTAACCATCATGTCTCTAGTCTCTTTTAATCTGAAACAGTTGCTCAATCCTTCTCTATGTTTTGTGACTTTGACATCTTTGAGTAATATAGACCAGTTATTTTGTAGAATGTCCCTCAGTATGGGATAATTGGATGTTTCCTCATGTTTTAGATTCTAGTTATGCATTTATATCAGTATGTTATGGGTAGGAATACCACAGAGATGAGGTTTTGTCTTTTTTTACTATATCCTATCAGGATGCCCATGATGTCTATAAGTTTCAGGTGTTTTGGTTTTTTTAAATATAGGTATTTGGTTCCTCCTAAACCATTAGTTGAGAGAGTTTTCTTTTCCCACCAGCTTAAATCTTTGCTTTCCCTTCCCCTTTCAACCAGTGCTTTTCTTTGGGCCTCTTGCACTCTTGAAAATGTACAGATCAGTGGTCAGTCAAGGATCTGGTGTGATACACAGATTTACAGGTGGACACCCTGCCGCTCTGTGGCCTTCTCCATTCACAGACCCTCCACAGAAACACACATTCTACACACAGGGTAATTTGAGGTGCCTCATAGGCCTACATGTAAATGCTTAAACAAATGTTAGAAGAGAGTGTCCTCATGACTTGGGGTTAGGCAAAGATTTTTTTTAGGACCCACAGAAAAGCAATAACCATGAGATAAAAGTTGAATATTAGACATTATAAAGGCTGAAATCCTATGCTTATCGAAAGATCACATTGGGAAGATAGTGATTAGACTAGTCATGGAGTGCAAAAAACATTTTCAAAGTATATGCAATAAAGGATTTGTATTCAGACTCTTAAAAGAACTCATATACAACTACATACATAGAACTAGAAAACCACACAACCCAATAAAATTGGGCAGAAGATGACACCTCACAATGGAGTGACTAGTCAATAAGTACTAATCATTAGAGATCAGGAAAAAGAAAATTAAAACCATAATAAGATACCACTGCACACCCACCAGAATGCTAAAATTAATAAGACTGGTAATATTAAATGTTGACAAAGGTGAAGCAGCTATAATGCATACATTTCTGATGGAAATATAAAATGGTACAAACACTTTGGAAAACAGTTAAAATGTTAAACAGATACCATGTAATGCAGAAATTCTTCTCTTAGGTATTTATCCAAGAAAAGGGAAATATTGGTCTAAACCAAAACCTGTATGGAAAAGTTCATTGCAGCCTCATTCATAAGAGGCCAAACCTGGAAACAAGTCCAATTATCAAAAGTGTGTCAAGGATAATCAGAATACTCGTACAATGGAAACTGACTATGCTCAGCAGCAGAAAGGAACAGATTCCTGACAACATGCATGGACCTCAAAAACACTGTTAATGTTGAGTGAAAGAATCCAGACACAAAAGATTCCACTATTATGCAACTCTAGACCAGACAAATCTAATCTACAGTGTCAGAAGGATGTCAGTGGCTGCTTGCGGTATGGGAGGAGGCCTGAGGTTGGGGATGCCGATGTTCTTGACTGTGGTGGGTCCTATGCAGGAATGCACATTTGGCAAAACATAACCTAACTACACACTTAAAACAGACTCGTCTTATTGTATATAAATTTGTTTCAGTAAAGTTGATTTAAGTAAAGGAAAACAAAGATCAGGACATATTTGGGGCCAGCATTAAATGAGAGGAGGACGGACATCAGAGTGTGGGCTGCTTTTCATAATGACTGCATTTTAGTGACAGCTATTTATGCAGCAAATGACACAGCCACAATTGTTATGAAGGAGAAACTATAGGACATAATAGGAGAAACAGAAAGAAATCCCACTATTAGGAGATTAAATTCTCCCTATCAGTCCAAAACAGATCCGGGGACATAAGGAGTTAGAATGTAGAAGTCCAATACAACATAGCGTGGCAGGTCTTGTGAATAGCTGTTGAAGTCTGTGCTCCGATCATAAAGAATGCACATTTTCTGTTCCAGGACACATAGAAGAGTCATGAAAACTGACCACAAATTATGCCACAGCAAACATTTCAATTCTAGATAGAAGTAATGTAAACAACATGATATAATTAAAAATCAAAACAAAGTTTAAATGTTCTTTTGCCTGTATATTTTTAAACTTTGTTTAAAAGCTCTTATGTCAAAGGGTAAATGCAAACTAATTTCAGAATTGCTAGGAAATGATGGTAATGAAAACATACCATAATCCAGGGAGTGTTGCTCGGGCAGTGTTCAGAGACAAATTTACAGCCTTATATTTCTATCAAGAAAAAAAGAAAGAAAAACGAATGACATGTCCAATTCCAAGATTTAAAGTAATAACAATGGAATAAACTGAAAGTAGCCATTAATAAGGGACAGTCAGAAATTAACAAGTTGGAAAACAGAAAAACAGTAGAATTAACAAATAAAAACCCAGCTCTTTGAAAACAACAAAATAAGTCACTAGATAACCTAATCCAGAAACGTAAAACCATAGCAAAAGTTGTAAAAGGAGAAAGACATGACCATCAAGATGGAGAAAATTAAATCTTAAGAGATTACTTGTAACTCTAGGCTGAAACACCTGGGTGAAAAGGTAATTTTCTATGGCTACCAAAATTGAGTAAATAAGGGGCGCCTGGGTGGCTTAGTCGGTTGAGCGTCCGACTTTCGCTTGGGTCATGATCTCGCGGTTGGTGGGTTCGAGCCCCGCATCGGGCTCTGTGCTGACTGCCAGCTCAGAGCCTGGAGCCTGGTTCAGTCTGTGACTCCCTCTCTCTCTGACCCTCCCCTGCTCACGCTGTCTCTCTCTCTCTCTCCTAGAAATAAATAAAAAATATTAAAAAAAATTGAGTAAATAAATGCAGAATGTCAAAACAGATGTATTCACATAGAAAGGTTTGAACCATTTCTCCCCATCTCCCATCCGCAAATCATCAGGCTTCAAAAAGGAGCTAAGGAGAAAATTAGATGATCATCTCCATATATGCAAAAAAAGACTTATGGCCTAATCTTTTATGGACAAATAAAAAAAAGTGTCTTTTTGAACACTATCATCATCCCTGTTATTTAATATCCTATTGGAAGCATCATCAAATGCAGTTACACACACACTCACATACTTGTGTGCACACACACACACACACGGAAGCATAGGAATTGGGAAGGAAAAGGTAAAACCATTGGAGATTGTACTTCTGGTAAAACCAAGGCAATCAACTAAGAAACTACTAAAACAATAAGAGAATTCACTAATGGAGCAGGATATAAAATCAACTTAGAGAAATCGGTAGTCCCTATAGAAACAACGACCAAACAATAATAAAAATAGGCAAAATAGAAATTAATATTAAATATGCAAAATTTATATGAAGAAAGATTTAATTTGAAGAAGACTGAAGTAGACAAACAAATGAAACCATAAGGCAGGGCACCTGGCTGGATCAGTCGGTTAAGTGTTCAGCTTCCACTCAGCTCATGATCTTGCAGTTTGTGGGTTCGAGCCCCTGCATCAGGCTCTGTGCTGGCAGCTCCGAGTCTGCAGGCTGCTTCACCTGCTCATGCTGTCTCTCTCTTTGAAAAATAAATAAACATTAAAAATTAAAAAAAAAAGAAAATATAGGGCATGTTCTTGGACAGGAAGAATGGGTATCATGAAGCTGTCAAATCTTAATTTATAACTAAAAACACCAAAGGGTTTTTCCTCTCCTATAGGGCCTAGAAGAATTGATTCTAAAGCTCATATGAAAAAATATGAGTTGGGAATATGCTGGAAAAGATTAGCAATGGCAAAGGAAATGAGGCTATTCCTAGCAGATGTAATAAATACTCTAAAGTGTCTGTAATTAGAAGTGTGGTACTGGTGCATAAATAGAGTGATCGGTGGAACAGACTGTAAGATCTGAGAATGGAGCCACACACATCTGTGGAGTTTAAGTATAATAAAAAGCAAATTTGGGGAAAAGATGAGCTTTTTGATGAATGGTATTGGGTGATTTGGATAACCATTTGGAAAATAAAATTGGATCCTTATGCCACGCTATGCACTATAGGATAAACTCCAAATAGATCAGAGATCTAAATATAAAACATAAAAACCAAGTAAGTGCTAGAAGAAAACATGTGAATTGCTTTATAACTTGGGTATGGGGAAATCCTTCCTAAATATTTTTCAATTTTCAAAATTCAGTATCAACAAGGAAATGATCAATGTTTTGTATTAAAGTACAAAACATCTCTTACTAAACTTTATTTTCTTCCAAGTTTTTATTTAAATTCTAGTTAACATGTAGTGTCGTATTGGTTTCAGGAGTAGAATTTAGTGATTCATCACTTACACATAACACCCAGTGCTCAGCCCAACAAGTGCCCTCCTTAATGCCCATCACCCATTTAGCCCATCTCCTCATCCACCTCCCCTCAGCAACCCTCAATTTGTTCTCTGTATTTAAGAGTCTTTTATGGTTTGCCTCACTTTGCTTTTATCTTATTTTTCCTTCCCTTCCCCTATGTTCATCTGTTTTGTTTCTCAAATTCTACATATGAGTGAAATCATATGACACTTTTCTTTCTCTGATTAATTTCACTTAGCATAATATGCTCTAGTTCCATCCACATGGTTGCAAATGGCAAGATATGCTTTTTGATCGCTGAGTAATATTCTATTGTATATATACACCACGCCTTCTTTATCCTTTCACCAGTCATCAGATGGACATTCTTTACATAATTTGGCTATTGTTGATAGCACTGCTATAAACATTGGGGTACATGTGCCCCTTCAAGTCAGCAATTTTGTATCCTTTGGGTAAATACTTAGAACTACCTTTGTAGGGTAGTTCTATTTTTAATTTAAAATTTTGAGGAACCTCCATACTGTTTTCCAGAGTGCATACTGTTTTCCCTCTCACCAACAGTGCAAGAGGGTCCCCCTATTCTCACATTCTTGATAATCTCTGTTGTTTTCTTGAGTTGTTAATGTTAGCCATTCTGACAGGTGTGAGGTGATATCTCATTGTGGTTTTGATTTGTATTTCCCTGATGTGAGTGATGTTGAATTGAGCATCTTTTCATCTATGTGTTAGCCATCTGGATGTCTTCTTTGGAAAAATGTCTATTTTATATCTTTTGCCCATTTCTTCACTGTATTATTTGTTTTTTGGGGGGAGGGTTGAGTTTGGTAAGTTCTTTATAGATTTTGGATACTAAATCTTTATCAGATATCTCATTTGCAAATACCTTCTCCCATTCCGTAGACTATATTTTAGTTTTGTTAATTGTTTCCTTCACTCTGCAAGAGGCTTTTTATCTTGATGAAGTCCTAGTTGTTCAGTTTGGCTTTTGTTTTCCTTGCCTCCGGAGACATGTCTAGTAAGAAAGAAGTTGCTATGGCTGAGGTCAGAGAGGTTGCTGCTTGTGTTCTCCTCTAGGATTTTGATGGCTTCCTTTCTCAGACTTAGATCTTTTATCCATTTTGAATTTATTTTTGCGTATGGTGTAAGAAAGTGGCTCAGTTTCATTCTTTTGCATGTCCTGTCCAGTTTTACCAACACCTTTTGTTGAAGAGACTGTTATTTTTACATTGGATATTGTTTCCTGCTTTGTCAGAGATTAGTTGACCATATAGTTGTGGGTCCATTTCTGGGTTTTCTATTCTATTCCACTGGTCTATGTGTCTGTTTTTGTGCCAGTGCCATACTCTTTATGACTATAGCTTTGAAATATAGCTTGAAGTCCAGAATTGTGATGTTCCTTGCTTTTCTCTTCTTTTTGAGGATTGCTTTTGCTATTCAGGGTCTTTTGTGACTCCATACACATTTTAGAATTGTTTTCTCTAGCTCTGTGAAAAATGCTGGTGTTATTTTGATAGGGATTGCATTGAATGTATAGATTGCTTTGGATAGTATAGACATTTTAACAATGTTTGTTCTTCCAATCCAAAAGCATGGAATTTTTTTTTCTCATTTCTTTGTGCCCTCTTCAATTCCTTTCATAAGTGTTCTATACTTTTCAGAGTACAGATGTTTTACCTTTTTGTTTAGGCATATTCCTAGGAATACCTAGATGTTTTATGTGTGTGTGTGTGTGTGCATACAGTTGTAAATGGGATCGATTCCTTAATTTCTTTTTTTCTCTTGCTTCATTATTGGTGTATAGAAATGCAACAGACTCTGTACATTGATTTTTATATCCTACAACTTTGCTGAATTCATGTATTAGTTCTAGCAATTTTTGGTGGAGACTTTTGGGTTCTCTACATAAGAGCATCATGTCATTTGCAAATAGTGGAAGTTTTGACTTCTTCGTTCCAGTTTGAATGCCTTTTATTTCCTTTTGTTGTCTGATTGCTGATGCTAGGACTTCCAGTAGTATGTTAAATAGTAATGGTGAGAGTGGACATCCCTGTTTTGTTCCTGACCATAGAGGAAAAGCTCTCAGGTTTTCCCCATTGAGGATGATATTAGCTGTGGGTTTCTCATACATGGCTTTAATGATGTTGAAGTATTTTCCATCTATACCTACTTTATTGAGGGTTTTTATCAAGAATGGATGCTGTATTTGCCAAAGCTTTTCCCGCATCTATTAAGAGGATCATATATATGGTTCTTATCCTTTCTTTTATTAATGTGGTGTATCACGTTTTTTGATTTGCAGATATTGAACCTTGCCTCCAGCCCAGAATAAATCCCACTTGATAATGGGGAATAATTCTTTTAATGTACTGTTGTATTTGACTTCCTAGTATCTTGCTGAGAACTTTTACACCCATGTTCATCAGGGATATTAGTCTGTAATTCTCCTTTTTGGAAGGGTCTTTGGTTTTGGAATCAAGGTAATGTTGGCCTCGTAGAATAATCTTGGAAGTTTTCCTTCCATTCCTATTTTTTGGAACACTTTGAAAAGAATACTTAGTAACTCTTCTTTAAATGTCTGGAAAAGGCGTCTGGGTGGCTCAGTCGGTTAAGTGTCCAACTTCGGCTCAGGTCATGATGTTGCGGTCTGTGAGTTCGAGCCCCACGTCGGGCTCTATGCTGACAGCTCAGAGCCTGGAGCCTGCTTCAGATTCTGTGTCTCCCCTCCATGCTCATGCACTGTCTCTCTCTGTCTCTCAAAAATAAAAATAAATGTTAAAAAAATGTCTGGGAAAGATATGTACACTGAAAACTATAGAAACCTTTTGAAAGAAATGGAAAAAGACACAAAGAAGTGGAAAAACATTCCATGTTCATGGATTGGAAAAACAAATATTATTAAAATATTTGGTATGCTTTGCATACCAAACAATATGCACACACAATGCAATCCTAATCAAAAGGGCACTGACATTCTTCTCAAAGCTGGAACAAACAATCCCAAAATTTGTATGAAGACACAAAAGACCCCAAATAACCAAAGAAATTTTGAAGAAGGAAACCAAAACAGGATGCATCACAATCCTGGACTTTGGCCTCTACTACAAAGCTATAATCATCAAGACAGTATAGTATTAGCACAAAAACAGACACACAGACCAATGGAATAGAAAAGACAACCCAGAATCGGACCCACAAACTTATGGCCAACTAATCTTTGAAAAAGCAGGAAAGAGTGTCTAATGGAAACAAAACAGTCTCTTTAGCAAATGGTGCTGGAAAGACATGGTAGCAACATGCAGAAGAATGAAGCAGTACCACTTTCTTATACCATGCACAAAAATAAATCCAAAATGGTTGAAAGGCCTAACTGTGAGACAGGAAACATCAAAACCCTAGAGGAGAAAATAGGCAACAACCTCTTTGACCTCAGCCACAGCAATTTCCTGCTCAACACGTCTCCAAAAGCAAGAGAAATAAATGCAAAAATGAACAATTGGGACCTCATCAAGATAAAAAGCTTCTGCACTGCAAACAAAACAATGAACAAAACTAAAAGTCAACTGATGGAATGGGAGAAGATATTTGCAAATGACATATCAGATAAAGGGTTAGTATGCAATATCTATAAAGAACTTACCAAACTCAACACCCAAAAAACAAACAATACAGTGAAGAAATGTGCAGAAGACATAAATAGACACTTTTCCAAAGAAGATATCCAGATGGCCAACAGACATATAAAAAGATCCCCGACATCACTCATCATCAGGGAAATACAAATCAAAACCACATTGAGATACCACCTCACACCAGTCACAGTGGCTACAATTAACTCAGGCAACAACAGAAGTTGGTGAGGATGTGGAGAAATGGGAACCCTCTTGCACTGTTGGTGAGGATTAAAATTGGTGCAGCCACTCTGGAAAACAGTGTGGAGGTTCCTTAAATAATTAAAAAGAGAACTACCTTATGACCCAACAATAGGACTACTACAAATTTATCGAAAGTATACAGGAGTGCTGATTCATAGGGGCATATGTACCCCAATGTTTATAGCAATACTTTCAACAATAACCAAATTATGGAAAGAGCCCAAATGTCCATCAACTGATGAAGGGATAAAGAAGATGTGGTTTATATATAGAATGGAATACTACTTGGCAGTGATAAAGAATGAAATCCTGCCATTTGCAACAACATGGATGGAACTGGAGGGTATTATGCTAAGTGAAATAAGTCAGGCAGAGAAAGACCGATATCATATGTTGCACTCACATGTGGAACTTGAGAAACTTAACAGAAGATCATGGGGGAAGGGAAGGGGAAAAACAGTTTCAAATAGAGTGGGGGGTAAACCATAAGAGACTCTTAAATACAGAGAACAAACTGAGGGATGATGGGGGGGATGGGGGAGAGAGGGAAATGAGTGATGGCCATTGAGGAGGGCACTTGTTGGAATGAGCGCTGGGTGTTGTGTGTAAGTGATGAATCATGGGAATCTACCCCCAAAACCAAGAGCACACTGTATACACTGTATGATATGATATTAACTTGACAATAAATTATATTTAAAAAAGGAAATATTTTACAATAGAAAAAAAAATGTCTGGTGGAATTCCCCTGGGAAGCCATCTGGCCCTGGACTTTTGTTTGTTGATATTTTTGATTACTGATTCAATTTCTTTGTTGGTTCTGGGTGTGTTCAAATTTTCTATTTCTTCCTACTTCAGTTTTGGTAGTTTGCCCAGTTTGTTGGCATACAATTTTTCATAATATTCTCTTATAATTGTATTTCTGTGGTGTTGGTTGTGATCTCTCCTCATTCATTTATGATTTTATTTACATGAATTCTTTCTCTTTATTTTAATATTTATTTATTTTTGAGAGAGGGGGAGGGACAGAGAGAGAGGGAGAGAGAGAGAATCCCAAGCAGGCTGTGCAGCAAAAGTGCAGTGTCCAATGCAGGGCTCAAACACACGAACCGTGAGATCATGACCTGAGCCAAAACTGGATGCTTAACTGGCTGAGCCACCAAGGCTCTTTTCTTTTTGATAGGTCTGGTGAGGGGTTTATCAATTTTATGAATTCTTTGCAAAAGCCAGCTCTTAGTTTCATTGATCTGTTCTACCTCTTAGTTTCATTGATCTGTTCTACTGGTGTGTGTGTGTGTGTGTGTGTGTGTGTGTGTGTGTGGTTTATTTCTGCTGTAATCTTTATTATTTCCCTTCTTTTGCTGGCTTTAGGCTTTATTTGCTGTTGCTTTTCTAGCTGCTTAAGGTGAAAGGTTAGGTTGTATATTTGAGAATTTTCTTGCTTCTTGCGGTAAACCTGTATTGCTATATACTTCCCTCTTCAGATCGCCTTTGCTGCATCCCAAAGGTTTTGGACCATCAAGTTTTCATTTTAATTGGCTTCCATGTATTTTTTAGCTTCTTTAATATCCTCATTTACTCATCCATTCTTTAATAGGATTTTCTTTAATATCCATGTATTCGTAATTTTACCAACTTTTATCTTGTGGTTGACTTCAAGTTTCATAGCATTGTGGTCTGAAAATAAGCTTGGTATGGTCTCAGTCTTTTTGTACTCATTGGGGGAAGATTTGTGACCAAGTATGTAATCTGTTTTGGAGAATGTCCCATCTGTATTGAAAAATGTGTATTCTTCTGCTTTAGGATGGAATGTTTTAAATATATCTGTTAAGTCCATTTGACCCAGTGTTTTCATTCAAAGCCATTGATTTCTTGTTGATTTTCTGCTTAGATGATCTTTCCATTGCTATAGTGGGGTGTTAAGTCCCCTACTATTGTTGTATTATTATCAATGAGTACCTTCATATTTGTTATTGATTGACTTATATATTTGGTGTTCCAAGTTGGGGGTATAAATATTTATAATTATTAGATCTTCTTGATGGATAGTCCCCTTAATTATGATATAATGTCCTTCTTCATCTTTTGTTACAGTCTTCGGTTTCAAATATAGCTTTTCTGATATGAGTACGGCTACTCCAACTTTCTTTTGGTGTCTATTAGTATGATAAATATTTCTCCATCTTTTCACTTTCAATCTGCTGATGTCTTTAGGTCTAAAATGAGTCTCTTGAAGGCAGCACATAGATGAATCTTGTTTTTTTAATCCATTCTGATACCCTATGTCTTTTGTTTGGAGAATTTATTCCATTTACATTCAGGGTGATTATTGAAAGATATTAATTTAGTGCCATTGTGTTCTTGCAAAGTTGGTGTTTCTGGTGATGTTCTCTGTTACTTTCTAGTCTTCGTTGCTTTTGGTCTTTTTTCCCCCTACTCAAACGGTCCCCTTTAATCTTCCTTGCAGGGTTAGTTTAGTGGTCACAAACTCCTTTAGTTTTTGTCTGGGAAAGTCTTCTCTCTCTCTTTCTTTCTCTCTCTCTCTAATGTTTATTTATTTTTGAGAGAGAGAGAGGAAAGGAGAGAGAGAAAAAATGGGCGGGGAGGGGTAGAGAGAGAGGGGGACAGAGTATCTGAAGTGGAGTCTGTGCTGGCAGCAGCAAGCCTAATGTGGGACTTGAACTCATGGACCATGACATCATGAACTGAGCCAAAGTCGAACACTCAACTGACTGAGTCACCCAGACACCCCTCTTGTCTCTCTTTCTATTCTGAATGACAGACTTGCTGGATAAAGTATTCTTGGCTGCATATTTTTTCCTTCAGCATGTTGAATATATCATGCCACTCCCTCCCGGCCTGCCAAGTTTCTGCAGATGGATCTGCTGTGAATCTGATCTGTCTTCCCTTGTTAAGGTAAGAACTTTTTTTCCCCTTTTTGCTCTCAGGATTTTTTACTTGTCTGTGTATTTTGCGAATTTGACTATAATATGTCTTGGTGATGGCTGGGTTTTGTTGAATTTAATGAGAATTCTCTGTACTACTTGGATTTCAATGTCTGTTTCCTCCCCCAGATTATAGAAGTTTTCAGCTATAATTAGCTCAAATAAACCTTTTACTCCTTTATCTTTTCTTCTGGGACTCCTATGATATGAAAGTTATTATGCTTTAAGGAATCACTGAGTTCCCTAAGTCTACACTCGTCATCCAATACCTTTCTTTCCTTCTTTGTTTCAGCTTCATTGTTTTACATAATTTTATCTTGTATATCACTGACTCACTCCTCTGTTTCATCCATCCTTGCTGTCATTGCATCCATTCAATTTTGCATCTTCATTAAAGCATTTTTTTTTTTTTAAATTTGGCCTGACTTATCTCTGCAGTCAGGGATTCTCTAGTGTCTTCTATGCTTTTCTCAAGCCCACCTAGTATCCTTAGGGTTATTATTTTAAATCCTAGTTCATACATCTTACTTATATCTGTATTGATTAAATCCATGGCCATAACTTCTTCCTTTTCTTTCTTTTGGGGTGAATTCCTCCATCTTGTTATTTTGCCTGGGTCAATGATGTGTGTGTGTGTGTGTGTGAGATTGTTAGGAAAGCCTATTGTATTTCTGCTCCTGAGGGTAATGGCTATGTTAAGAAGAGGTTAAACAAAAGAAAATAAAACAAAAAACCCCAAAAACAAAATAAAAAACAAAACAAAACAAAATAAAATAACAGGCAAGATCCTATTTTCCTTAGAGTTGAAGAAATGCAGCACTTGATGATCAGCACTTGTTCATGTGAGGGGTTTGTGCTGGCCTCCTGGGGAAGGGGCCTGCTGCTCTGATTCTCAGGTGTTCTTGCCCTAGTGGAGATGAACCTACAGGGGCCCTGGGTGGGGATGGGGACTTGGTATAAGCAAGGGTCCTCCACTGGATGGTGCTGTTTTGCTCTCTGAAGTCAGCCAGTGCTAATGGGAGCAGATAATGCCCGCAAGCAGCTCTCTCATCCCTGGATTGGGGAGCTCATGCCTGCCACTCTTCAGGAAGCCCTCAGAGAAGAGAAACAATCACCTCTCTTGTGTCCATGGCTTCTGCCAGATCCCCACATGCCACCCTGCCAGTGACTGAGCTATCTGCCTGCCAAGCAGCAGAGCACTCCTGTATTTTGTCCTGTGCAGCTGGGTTTCAAAACTCCAAATTTTAGAGATCTGCACGGTGTGGACCTGTGCTGATCCTCTGGGGAAGGGTCTCGCTGTGCTGTGGCCAGTGCAGTCTTGTCCCAGAAATCAGTTGTGCGACTGCACGGCAGTTCAGAATTTACTGTAAAGTGCAGCTAAAAGCCAGCACCAAGATTTGTTGTCCTCAGCCAGAGTGCCTTTGTTTCTATGCTAGAGAACAGGGTAGCATGCTGGCGCCACAGGGAGAGGCCATGCTGTCACTCCCAAATGCGCTCTAAACAGGGGAACGGCTTCTCCCTGTGTGAGCCAGAGGATTCTCAAACCACGTTGCCTGCTCTCAGGTCTCTGCCCCCTGTCCCCACCAGAGCATTGCCAAGCCCATCAGGCACGACCCTGGTGATGGTGCAGACCTCTAAAACTTCAGATTCTGTACTCTACTGTCTATGAAATCTTGCAGTATTCAACCCTTCTCCCTTTTCCAGCCAATGAATTTGAGGAAGAGTTTATCTTGTACAATTCCCAATGAGTGCTTTCTTTCACTCTTTCTCTCTCTCTTTTTCTTTCTTTTTTCACTCTTCCCAATCTCAGCACCCATAGCTCTTCTCTCCCTCAAACCTACTCTCTGCAGTTCCTACCTTACATGATGTTGCCATTTTTTCTACCTCTAGTTATGCAATTTTGCTCTCTCAGTACTCAGGTAGACTTCCTGGGTGTTCAAAGTGATTTAATTTTTTTAAATGTTTTATTTATTTCTAGGAGAGAGAGAGAGAGAAAGACAGCGTGAGCAGGGGAGGGTCAGAGAGAGAGGGAGTCACAGACTGAAACAGGCTCCAGGCTCCGAGCTGGCAGTCAGCACAGAGCCCGATGCGGGGCTCGAACCCACAAACCGCGAGATCATGACCTAAGTGAAAGTCGGACACTTAACCGACTAAGCCACCCAGGCGCTCAAAAGTGATTTAATTTTTATCTAGCTGTGTTCGAAGGACAAAGCAAGCCTTGGGTCTCCCTACTCCTCCCCCGTCTTGAACTCCTCTTCTCCCTGACTAAAGTTTAAAAAGTAAAAGCAAAAGACCAAGGACAGAGAACAAACACTTGCAAGTTGTCACTAAGGGCTACCTACTTAGTATGAAGAGTTTCAGTAAATGGAGAAGAGAAAACCAAGAACAATGGAACAGATGGCAAGGGCCACAAATATGCCTCTTCTGAGAACAAGTGAATCCCAACATATAAATAAGTGCTCACCATCATTTGTAGTAAGAGAAACTAAATCCATGCCCTGAAATACCGGTTCTCAGCCATGAGGTTAGTAAAACCCCAGAGGTTTGACAAGCAATTGCATTGGTGAGGCTGAGGGGAGGCTCAGTGTACGTGTTGGCCACCCTGTGGAGGGATTGCCTGGGTCTAACAAAATTACAGATGTGTTTCCCTGGATCTGTTCTAAAGATGCACACATGTGCAAGAACAGGAAATGATACACGCATGGGGGGTTTCTTTGCAGCCTTAGGATTGGAAACTGCCCAAATGTCTTTTTACATGATACTGTTTCAATCCATGGCAGATCCATAAGATGGAAAACACAATCACTACAAGATAGGAAGAATGAGCTGGAATAACCCCCAGCTTATGTTGTTAAGTGAGGACATGGAGTGCAGCTCTGTGAATACAGGGCACTTTATTTTGTATGGAAGTAGTGTTGCAAAAAGAAACACTGAAAGAACTAACTAGAAACCAATGACAATGGGTGCCTGCAGTGTGCTTTGACCTTTGATTTTTGAACCAAGTCAGTATTTTACATATTTGAACAGTTAAATTAAAAAGAAAATATATGTGATCACGAAAAGAAGCTGAGAAAAAGTAAACCTGCCAGCATAGTTTATTGATAATAGGACCCCACACAGGAAAAAAATCATTTCGAGCACTTTGAGAACACAGTAGCTTTTCCATCCACCACTGCTGCCATACTGGATGGAGAGGTCCAGAAGCAAGCCCTACCCTTCAGTCAGAGTTTAGGAGGAAAAAGAGCTTATAGAAGATAATTTTGGGAAATTGTGGAAATTTAAATATGGCCCAGGTATTAGATGATGTAGAAGCTATTTTTAGCTTGGTATTATATTTTGAAATTGATTCAACAATAGTTATTATGCCTAATGTAGAAAGCAGTCATTTTTTTTTAGAGATGAATACTGGAGTATTTATGTGTGAAAAGTCACAATGTCTATAATTTAAAATGTCTCAACAATGAAGTCATTAGAGCAAGAATGACAAATGTAAGATTGACAAAGCTATAAAATGGGTTTAGCGATGGTCATTGCTCTGCTCTCTCTACTCTGTGCTTGAGATAGCTCATAAGTGAAAATAAAAGTGATGGCAATAAATGAATAAACAGGATCCATTTGGGACAAGGGGCTGGGGTGGGGGCATTTAAGCTGGACCTTGAGCATGAAGAAGTCCATGTTGAGAAAACAAGGGTCTGGGTCTCAGCAGGAGCAGGGCTCGGGGTCACAGGTCCTTGACACAGTCTCCTGACCCCTCATTTCTGTCACCTTTTCTTATCCTAAAAATGTATTCCCTTCAAAACCACTGATACCCTGTCACGAAGGCCTGTTCTCATAAGGGGCCATACTTCTCTGCGGGCCAAGTTTGAGCTCATCGGCTGCATGAACCAGATGTGTGCCTGTTCTGCCAGCAGCTTCTCTAGAAATGGGGACGGATGCCTCAGAGACAGAGCAGCTGCTGCTCTCGGCCCTGAGGAGCAGAGGGAAATTGCATGTGCCTCTTCTCTGTCCCCAGAAGAGTCTTTGGGCCCCATTCCCCCCTCAGCTCATCCACGGGGCTGAGACCTGGTCGAGGGCAGGCCCTTCATGTTCTTTCGGCTGAATATTTTCTGAAGAATCCAAAGTGTTTAGAGGCCAAAGTGATATAATCCAGTTAAGGATTATAAACTTTATTTTTATAAACATATCAATTCATCATTAATTGACCTCAGCTACATTTTGGACTCTCCAGTGGATTTTCACAGGCTCCCCCAGGAAGTGTGCAAGCCCTGGCTGTGTGGTCAAGGCAAGGCTGAGAGACAGGCTGCATTTCAGTTAGAAAATGTGTGTCCTAAGCAGGAAAGAATATCCAATGGAAAAAAGACAGCCTCTTTAACAGATTTAACCTCTTACTTGACACATCCCCCAAAGCAAAGGAGTCAAGAGCAAAAATAAATGATTGGGACCTCATCAAGATTAAAAGCTTCTGCACAGCAAAGGAAACAACCCACAAAACTCATAGGCAACCAACGGAATGGGAAAAGTTAGTTGCAAATGACATATCAGATAAAGGGTTGATATCCAGAACCTATAAGGAACTCACCAAACTCCACACCCAAAAAACAAACAACCCAGTAAAGAAGTGGGCAGAAGATATGAACAGACACTTCTCCAGAGAGGACATCCAGATGGCCAACAAACATATGAAATGGATGCTCAGCATCCCTACTCATCAGGGAAATACAAATCAAAACGACACTGAGATACCACCTCACACCAGTCAGAGTGGCTAAAATGAGCAAATCAGAGGACTCTAGATGCTGGCGAGGATGTGGGGAAACGGGCACCCTCCTACACTGTTGGTGGGAATGTAAACTGGTGCAGCCCCTCTGGA
>NW_024081234.1:183147-428905 GCF_003009895.1 Hyaena hyaena
TGTTATGTGGAAACTAATTTGACAATAAAGTATTTGTAAAAAAAAAAAAAAGAAAGAAAATGTGTGTCCTTTGCTGCTGTAACAAATCACAGAATTGATGGCTTAAAGCAACACAGGTTTAGTCCTTCACGGATCAGAGTGCAGAAGTCCCAGACGGGCCCGTAGGGCTGCCTCCTTCTGGAGGCTCCAGGAAAGACTCCATCTCTTGCTTTTTCCAGGCTCTAGAGGCACCTTCACTCCTTGGCTCCTGGCCCTTCCAGCACCTACAAAGGCAGTCACATTCAGTCTTCTGGTCCCCACCGCTCTTCCCACCTCCCCCACGCACATCTCCTCCCTGTCGTGAGACCCTGGTGATGACACTGGCTCGCCCAGGCAGTACCCTGTAACCCCCTGTTGAGGAGATGTGCCCTGTAGAGGGAGAAGCAGCCAGAGCGCATGGAAGCCCAAGAGGGCGCAGCCCTGCTCAGGGGGCCTGGCAGCTGGGCTCCACAGAGAGAGGCTGGCGTTCTCGCGGGTCCCGACAGGGGATGTCCGTCCTGGGAGACAGGAAGGGTGCACCCAGTGTGGACTGATGGGCCTGACTCCGGGGGTGAGGGGTGGGGAAGGGGAGCGAGAGTTTACAAGGGCTGGGAGGCGAGCCATGCGGATGGGTGTCTACTTCCAACAAACACGGCTGCATAACAGATTACCACCCACCTTGACGCCTAAAACAACACAAACAGACCATCTCATGGTTCCTGTGGGTCTGAGGTCTGGGCGCAGCTCAGCTGGGTCCTGCGCAGGGTCACAGGGTAGAACCAAGCCCTGGGCCCATCTCATCTGAGGCTGGGGGCCTCTTTCAGACTCACTGGTTGTGAGCAGGACTCAGTTCCTTGCAGTTGCAGAGATGGGGTCCTCATTTTGTTGCTGCCCACCCTCAGGTTCTAGCTGTGTGGCCCCTCCGTGGGCAGCAGGAGAAATCTCTCCGACGCCTTTTAGGTCTGACCCACCCAGGACAATCTTCCACTTGATTAGCTCAAAGTCAACTGGTTCGGGACCTTAGTTACTCTGTAAGATCCCTGGTTCACATAGTGTAACATGACCCCAGAGAGATTCACACTCAGGAGAGGGTGCAAAGGGTATATGCTGCAGAGGTGGATTCATGTAAGGAAATAAATACCATGTTCCACTTATAAAAGCGGCCTGTGGTTGCATTAATAGAAGCACCAAGGGATTCCGCACCCCGGGGGGCTGGACATGTGGCCATGGGGAGCAAGCAAGGAGAATGTGCAAGCTTTAGGAGCCGATGTAGACGGGAAAACCAGAGGTAGCAATTCTGCCTTTTCTTTATGTAAGGTAAAGCATGTGTTCAAGGAAATGTGCGGATCTAACATGTACAGTTCTAAGGATTTTGAGAAATGCACCCATCTAATCCACACACCGGCAAGACAGACAGTATTCCCATTGTCTAAAAAGTCCCCTGTGCCCTGCAGGCCAGGCCTCACACCGAGAGGCGATTGCTGCCTGAGTTTTAGCGCCAGTGAGGAGTGTTGCTGGGCCTCGAGCTTCCTGTGAATGGCCACGCCTGACTTCCACTCAGCGCAACGCGTGTGAAACGTATCCACGTTCATTTGCTCCCTTTTTGTTTTTTTCTGGGCAGCGTTCATGGCACGGGTGAGCCACAGCTGCCCGGCCTCCTGACAGCGGGCAGCCGGGTTGCTTCTAGTTGCTCACTCTTGTAAGTAAGGGTGTGCATCCTCCTCCTACTGGTGAAGAGGTGATGTTCTCATCGCTCTTGGCAGAGACTCAGGAGTGGAGGGGTGAGTGGTGCGGGAGCGCTTGTGTGATTTTAGGAAACCGTGAGGAGATGCTAAGTGGTTGTCCCCTTTCATGCCGTCCCAGCCACATGTGGGGCTCCGTGTCCTCCTGAACACCGGGTGGGCAGGCTAGGTTCAGCCATCTGGTGTGTCGTCAGGGTTTCCCTGGTGTTCCCTGGGAAGCCTGAAGTCTTAACTCCGGAGGTGGACTCTCAGTGTCCAGGGGACCCTAAGTGTCACCGTCTCAACAGCTGGACAGGCCACACCCCTGGCGTCACATGGCTGTCCATCTCTTTAGAAAGTGGCTGCCAGGGGGCACCTGGGGGCTTCATTCAGCTGAGCAACTGACTTCAGCTCGGGTCAGGATCTCATAGTTTGTGAGTTCGAGCCCCACGTCAGGCTCTGTGTTGACAGCACAGAGCCTGGAGCTGCTTAGGATTCTGTGTCTCCCTCTCTCTGCCCCTCCCCCTGCTCGTGCTCTGTCTCTGTCTCTGAAAAACAAATAAACGTTAAAAAAAAAAGAAAGAAAAGAAAGAAAGCAGTGGCTGCCAGACCAGCAGATAGGGACTCTGGGCGGGGACATTGCCCGGGGTAGGAGTGGGGGGCTGGCTCCGAGGGTCCTGGCCAGTGCAGCTCTCTGGCTTGTGCTGCCCATGTGCTTCCAAAAATCTCAGATGGAAAAATGTACCTTCCTGCATATCCTTAGCATAGAAAATGCATGATGAAGACCAAGTGTCAGTTGTAGTAGCAAGTGTAAATGTGTTTGAGTTTTGTATAAACAGCAGGACGGTCAGCAGGGTGGGAAACCCCTCTCGGGGCCACCTGTGAGATGTGCGCCCAAAACGATGCAGCTGCAGAGACCGAAGCAAAAGCACCACCGAGAGACGTCTGCCGAATGTGAGCCAAGGAAACAAGGGTTGTGGGCCTCACGCCTCCAGGCGGAACTCACCGCCGCGGCCCAGGGCAGCGAGGCCGTGGGCACCGAGGAGGGAGAGCTGGTCACGGGTGGGTGGTGCTGACCTGCTGGCGGGGCTCTGGCTCCCCTCTCACACTCGGAGGGATGGACCACGGGGTGTTACGGGCAAGGCCGGAGCTGGTGGATAGAGTGTGGGGAGCTTCCTGGGTCGGCAGATGGGGCAGAGCTGATCGGGGAGCAGGTGGGGGCTGGCAGGGAAACTTCCAAGCACCCTTTGGACTTTTAGTCCCTTTTCCTTCGAGGCCCACTCTTCCCGGGAGGCGGAGGGAATTGCGCCCAGAGGCTCCTAAAGGGGAGAGTGGCAGGGGCCAGGGAGAGGCCTGGGAACGGCCCGCACAATCCTGGGTCGGGACAAGTGGGGTGAGGAAGGACACCAAGCGGCGTCCAGCACCTCCCGCCAAGCCTGTGCCCTGCAGCTCCAACCGCGTGCAGGGGGGGCTCGGGGAGGGGGTGGCAGAGCCGCAGGACCCTGCTGCTCCTGGCCCAGGAATGGATGGGCATCACGGCCCCCTTACAATATTGGGGGAACTGGCTTTGCACTCGTGTTTCAAAACTTCATGCAATGATCTGAAATTCTGCTTTTGTAGATGTGGAACGGGCACGGGCACGATGGAGCCTGATTTCTAAGTGTGAGGCTCCACGGCGTGAAGGAGGCTCCTTATCCTTTCCTCGTGGGCAGCGGGAAGCACAGCGGGGAGCAAAGTGTGGCCCGATTTCGGACCTGGGTTCTCGGCCGTCCGTTCCAGGTAGAGAGATGATTCAGGGACTGAAGACGGGGTCCTTTCTTAAACACACTTCCGCTCTCCCCCTTTCCCTCAGGGGGGGCCTCGTGACCCCTCCCAGGCAGGAGGAGAAACCGCAGACCCCACCTGACCAGGGTGCAGACCAGGAGGGAGCCCGTGCCCGGAGGGGGAGGGGGAGGGGGAGGGTCTGAGGCGGGCACCTTCTTCACGGGGGCCCCTGCTGTCTCCCCCGGCCGGCCCTCTGGCCTCCCCTCGGTGGGCACCAGGTGGCCCAAAATGGAGCAGTGGGCGATGCTGCTCTGGCGAGGGGCCTTGGGCCTCCTCGCGGCCCTCCCACCTGGGGGTTACAGTTTTGTGAACCCATTTTGCAATCACAAGAGTGAGGTGAGGGGCAGGTGACGCTCAAGGTTACCTGGCTGTGGGTGGGGGGAAGGAGACAGGGTCTGTGGCCGCTGAGGGACAGCGCTCAGGCTGGGGGCTCGCGGGGCCTGGCGGGCGCACGGCGGGCTCGCGTCACTGCGTGCGGGCCCCAGGGATGCCGGCCGAGGGGATGGAGACGGTCCCGGCCGGCAGCTGTCAGGTTCTGGTCAGGTGCGTGTGTGACGTAGTGCAGGGGTGAGACAGGGCGTCGCGGAGAGCCCCTTGGCAGACTGTGCTGACACAGGCCAGCTCTGCTGTTCTGCGCTGGAGTCGTGGCCCGGCCCCACTGCCCGGCTTTCAGCGTGTGTCCCGCGAAGGGTGTCGTCCCTGCCCCTGCTTGTCAGGTTCCCTCCTGGCTAGGACCCCGTGCAGTGCGTGCCACCTGCTTCTACTGGCCCTGGTGCCTGTGGGCGCCCGTCCCGCACACCTGCCCCCCCTGCCCCTGGGGCCCGAGCGCAGCCGGTCCCACACCCTCCCCTCACCGTCTGGCAGCCCTGCGGCAGGGCGCCGAGCACTCAAGATTCCAGTGGCTGTGCGTGTCTCCCTCGGGAAGCTGAGCCACGCTGTGCTTCCCCGTCCACTTCTGCCCTTTCTGAGGCCAGGGCCACCCCTGGGAAGGGGACAGCCACGGCTGCCTGCCACCTCCCTCCGGACAGGGGCCGGGCCCCCCAGGCAGCTTGCCGTGGGGCCTGCCTCCCGCCTCTTCCTTGCTGCTGCTGGTGCCACAATGCTGGCCTTTCTGGGGTTCGCCATGTTGGCTCTGACCGGCTCTCCCAGCCCTCGGAGACCTAATGTGCTTCTGATTTTGCGGCTCAGGGTGTCGGGCCCTCCCCGCTCCTCCCCATCCATGCAGGCCTCCCTTAGCCTCAGAGCGCTGTCCGCCTGGCGCCAGGCGGGAAGACAGTGAGCCGGCCGGGCCCCTGCCCATCTCCACGCTCTCCTCCTGCCGTTTTCACTCCGCAGAAAGATGACCACGGACAGAGGAGGGAAACTTTTATTTCAAAAAGTCTCTGATAGACACAGTGAGACAAAACACAGGAAGGACTAAAAATAAAACCAAGAGGATCTTCAATAAAATGTGGAACCAATCACTCCCTTGAGGAAAAAGAGCTTTGGGTTATTTTTTATTTATTTATTTATTTATTTATTTATTTATTTATTTATTTATTTTTAAACACATCACTGTGTGCCACTGGATGGCCCAGGGCTCCGAGTAAAAGGGGCGGGGGTCTACAGGTAGCACCTTTGTAATTGGGGTTTTTTTTCGGGGACACAGGGTCGGGGAGTCACCATTTTCTGCCGCCTTCTGGAGATGCTGGTTGGTGTTTGCTCGCCCTGAGCTCTGCGGCTGAGCCCTCGGGAACCAAGGTCTGAGCCCGGAAGGAGGAGAACCTCATGTGGAGGAGTCTGCTCGCCAGGGGTCATGTTTTAAAAATCCTCTCAACCGTGACTTTCCAGAAACGAAGCATCCACCATCTCACACGACTTTACTAGCAGAATTCGAGAGTGTACATGAAAGGCTAACTAAAGAATTCTGTAGGGTTAGCAAGAAAAATCAGGCTACGGGGGGGGGGGGGCGTGCGGGAGGGGAGGCCGCACTCAAGCGACCCCCCCAGAACGGGAGGAGGGAGGCAGCCTCGGGGATTCAGAGCCTGCTGGGGGCTGGGGGGTGGGCTGGGGGCTGCTAACACGAGAGCGGGGCAGGCGCTGGCGAGGTCCCGGGACCACAGGGGTGGGCAGAGCACACGCGGCTTTTCAAGCCTTTCCTTTAAAACACTGAGCTCATCAGGCTGGTCAGGAGCATTCATGTCACGTCTCACTTCCTGCCCTGGTGGCGGGAGAGGCGCCCGAGCTAGCCCTGCGCCACCTTCCTGGACACAGTCTGGTAGAAGACGCCGCGCATCAGGGCCTGGTAGCTGGGCACACGGAACAGGTGGCGCTCACCATAGGCCACGTCATACTCGGCCGCCTTGCCCGTGACCAGGACGCGGATGTGGGGCTCGTTCACCTGGCGGCCCACCGCCACCACGAAGATCTCGATGTCTGCCCGCTGGGCCTCCTGCACCGCCTTCTCGATGGCCGCCGCCGTGGTGCCCTGCGAGTTGCCGTCGGAGAAGAGCAGCAGCCTCTTCTTGGCTGCGCCCGACGAGGCCTCGCGGTAGAAGCGCGTCACGTAGCTGAGGGCGTCGTTGACGTCGGTGGCGTCGTTGAAGAAGGTCATGCCGTCCACGGTGTTGGCCAGCACGGTGTAGTTGTGCAGGAACTGCAGCGAGGCGCGCGCAGGCTGCTGCTGCCTGGGGCCGCTGTACTGCACCACCGACACCCGCACGTCGTGCGAGGGGCTCGTCCTGCCCGCCGTCAGGAAGCGCTCGGCCAGCCGCTTGGCGAAGCTCCTGGTGGTGTCGAAGTTGTGGCTGCCCACACTGGCCGAGCCGTCCAGCAGGATGGTGATGTCGGCCGGCGAGGAGAAGGTGACTGCGGGGGGCGGGGGGCGGATTGGTGCCCGGCCGGGGGCCCCCAACTCAGCCGCCCCAGACTCCCCTTCCCTCCCACCCTCCTCCAGGCCCCCCCCAGCACCCTGTGCACACACTTCCCTCCCACCCTCCTCCAGGACCCCCCCCCCGCCACAGCACCCTGTCCACACCCCTCAGTACTCACTTGGGCAGGTGTAGTCTGGGCATTTTTTGTCTGTAAGAGAGAAGACCCCCACGTGGCGTGAAGCAGTGATCAAGCCCGTGCTCCCGGCTGTGGCCCCAGTACAGGGGCAGCAAAGCTCCCGCACGGCAGGCGCGGTGTGTGTGCCCTGTGTGCACAGGTGACGCCCCAAAACGCCGGGCCATCACCTGCTCGGCCTGCTCGGCCCCACCAAGAAGGGGCTCCCCCTATTCGAGCGGGGGCCTTGAGGCCTTGGGGCAGCCCCCCACCTGCTGTTCTGTGGTCCTCACACCAACCCAGTGAGGGGCGGGGGGCAGCGCCTGGGCCCCTCCGAGGACAGGGCAGCCGGAGCTCAGCGAGGAGACAGGATGGTCTGCAGCTCAGACACCCCGCGGGCGACACTGACCAGGTGCCAGCCAGGCAGGCATATCTGATGGCAGCGGCTGCCTGTGCTGTAGCCCCAGGCCTACCACCAGGCCGAGGCCGGGAAGGCGTGTTCTTCGGGGCGACGGCGGGTGCGTGGCTCTGAGTGCTCTTGGGCTCCAAGGCCAACTAACATACCAGCATGCGAGGTGCCTGCCGGGGCCACAGCAAGCACGGGACAAAGTGAGAGAAGCACAGTGCGTCCCACACTGGGAGCGCGGGGGCTGGGCCACGGCGTCCTCAGCCTGTGGGGAGGCCGTCGTGCTGCTGGCCGGGGTGCTGGGCCCTGGCAGCCAGGACATTGTGGGGCCGGGAGCAGAGCCGCGCCTCTGCTGCCCCATGCTGCCCTCCCAGCATGGCCGGCGTCCCCCCTGAGCCCCCCTGAGCACCCCCGAGCTTTCCCCGAGCCCTCCCAGCCCCTCCTGAGCCTCCCTCGTCACCCCAGCCCCCACGAGCCCCCGCGAGCACCCCCCCAAACCCACCTATGCAGATCTGGGTGGTGATGTTCTTCAGGAATGCGTCCTCCAGCAGCTCGGCGTAGTTCTCCTTCACCAGCGAGATGCCCGGTGGGCCCTGGGGCGCCAGCCCATGGCAGGAGATGACGTTGAGCTGGTCGGAGCCCGCCACAAAGCCAAACATGTCCTTGATGCCAACAGAGACCACCTGCGGGGGAGGGACGGTGTCGGCGTGGCCCAGGCAGACAAAGTCCCCACCTTCCGGGGGCGGGGGGGACAGCGTGTGGTGTGGGGGAGCCCCACCTGGATGTCTGGGCCGCAGAGCACGTTGAGCGGGGTGGGGTCCCTCTGGGTGTCGGAGCGGCCGTCAGTGATGACTAGTGCTATCCGGTTGTTGGTCGTGGGCGGCAGCAGCTGGTTCCGCGTGTACTGCAGGGCCTCGCCCGTGAACGTGCCCCCCGCCATCCACTGCAGCTTCTTGATGGCTCTGTGGGGCCAGAGCGCGTACTGTCAGGGCTGGGCGGGGGCAGGGCCGGGCGGCACGGGGTGGGGGCCTGCCAGGGGCCTTCAGGGCGGTGGTGGCCCGGCACACGGCACTCACTCCTTGAGCTCCTGAACGTTCTTGATGTTGGAGTTTCTCAGGTCCACGTGCTCCTGCATCTGGTTGTGGCTGTACTGCACCACGCCCGCGTGAGACTCCTCGGGCTCAAACTGCACGTGTCACGCGCCAAGGTCAGGAGGGGACGTGGGGGCCCCACAGCCACTCCTCCACCCACCATCTGTCCCTGCCCCACAAGCCCCCCGACACTCACACTCTGGTGGGTGGAGGTTACGGCTTGTGACAAGCAAAGTCCCTGGGAGCCTCCCCTTTCCAGCCTGGTGTCCCTGGGAAGCACCAGGGCGGGTCTGCCTCACCTTGACCAGCTCGTCTCTGCTCAGCCGGTCGATGACCTTGATGATGAAGTCCTTGGCGATCTCAAAGTTCTGCAGGCCGATGCTCTCCGAGCTGTCCAGCACGAAGAGGATGTCGATGGGGCCACACTTGCACTCTGCAGGCGAGGAAGGGGTCAGCCCTTGGGGTCCCAGGGCCCCGCTCGGCCGAACTCGCCCTCCAGCCGGGACCTGGGGCTTCTGGGCCCCGCCTGTGGCTGGCCTCGTGGGTTCCCGTGGCGAGGACGGGGATGGGCCAGCGCCCCAAGGCCATGGTGGCACGGGGAGGGCGTGAGGCTCCCTGCTGCTCTACAGCATAAACTAGGAGGAGGGGGCACAGCCCTGCCACCCACAGGGAACCCTCTAGAAATATTCAAATGACTCACCACAGCAAGCTGGGGAAAAGAGGAGAAAGCAGTTATATTCCAGTCGAGACTCCACGTCGTATTAGAAATCAGGTCATAAACCCTCTGCCAGCCCCCCGCCCTCCTGAATCGCCCTCACCAGGGTGGGCTGTTCTGCCCGGTGCTCCGGCCACCCGGACAGGGCGGTGGGGGGTGACAGTGGCTTGGCCCGCGCTCTCCACCTCCGGGGACCTTCTCGTGGGTGGGGCACACTCCCGCCCCCCCTGTTTGCCTCCCTCTGCGAGTGCCAGCGGTGGGCGCAGGGGCCAGAGGCACCCAGTTCCTTCCAACGGAGACAATAGAGATACTCACAGCACATTTTCATGATGATGTCCAAGATCTCACATTCCTGGAGGGGAAGAGACACGGGCACCAGGGGCTGAGCTGGTCGCCCACCCTGGGGGCCGCAGCGGGACAGGGTGGGGCCGCAGCTCTGACTTTCTGGAGTACTAGGCACCCCGGAGCGGGGGCACCTGACGTGGTCACTGATACGTGGCCCCTCCTCGTTCCTCCACTGGGTCATGGCTCCCCACCCCACGGATCCTTGGCCAGAGTGGACGGCCCCCGGGGATGTTCACAGACACCCACTTACATCTGGACCTGGTGGTCCTGTGTGTCCTGGGGGTCCCTGTCAGAGGAAGCACCGGAAAAAAACTGGTAAGGGCGCATCCCTTCCTGAGCTGCGGGTCTGACGGGAGCCCTGAGCAAGCCCACCCTCACCCTCCTGGCCTTCGGGCCGACCCCACCTCCCATGAGGAGCCCCTGAACGCCTTCGTGCGTGGGGCTGGTGGAGAGCCGCTAACTGCCATCTGCTCTGTGATCACTGGCCGGCACTTACTCCCTGGTCCGGGGGCCAGCGGGTGGGCCGGGCATGGACCTCACCGTTGGGGGGATAGTTCTCCCCAGTCTGACTGTGCCACCTTGATGGACAGGGCCCCCACAAGCACCCACCCCGGGCTCTGCTGTGCTCCCTTCATGTCTCACCTGCTGACTGGCTGCTTCCCCTTCTCTGAGCCCCCACAACCCTTGAAATTGCCCGTTCCCTCCCAACTCTGCTGTCCAAGTGCCAGCCTCCTTGAAGCCTTCCCCGGGGACCTACTCCCCAGCTCCCACCCCTACCCCTTGCAGCCTCGGAACTCCAGCCCTACCTCGGCCGGCCACACCCACTCACCTGGGGGCCTTCGGGGCCCCGGTACCCCTTGGCTCCTTTGACGCCCGGGGGTGAGATGTCATTGTTCTGGAAGGGAACAGCACAGTGTCACCAGACCCAGCCGCCGCCAACCAGCCTGCTGCATTGCCCGCGTCCCGTGTGTCCTGATCCCCCCACGCCCACCCTCAGAGCCTCAGCAGCCCGGGTGGCACGCAGCTGCCTCCCTCTACAGCCCCCGGTGGTGACTTCCCAACATCCTGGGTGGGCCCTGCACTCACGTCCTCTCCAGGGTCTCCGGGTTCTCCCTCGTCCCCCTTGAGGCCAGGGTAGCCTTTGGTGCCCTGCGGGTGACAGGAGAGCGCGCGGTCGGCGTGGAGGAGGGTCTGCAGGAGACCCTCCGGGGATGTGTGTGTGGCTGGGACCCTGGCCCGGGACGGGGTGGGTGCTGAGGGCCTGGGCTCTGGGGGAGGCAGGCCGGTCGGCTGGGCGGGGGCAGAGCCACATCTCCACGCAGGCGAGCGCCCGGGCGGGGGCGGCTCTCCCCCCGCGCCGGCCTCCCGCCGTCCCGCTCCTCTGCCAGTTTCCTGTTTCCAATCAGCCTTATTGACCGTAGGTCACAGCGCTGCATTTGCTTTTCAGGAAGCCGAAGTTTTACAGGGAAGAGAGGAGACACAGGGCCGTCGGGCAGGTCTTCCTGGGGGAGGCCCCGCAGCCAAGCGCCAGCCGGAGGGCACCCAAGGCCGAGGGGCGCGTCGGTGCCCAGGGCAGGGGCTCCCACAGGCTGAGACACGCGTGGGAGGGGCCTCGGGGCCAAGCCTGTGCTGGGGCCACGTGTGAAGGTGTGCGTGCGTGTGGCGCATGGGTGCGTGTGAACACAGCAGTAACCCGACGGTGGGCGTGTACTCACGTTTATCCCGGGGGGGCCCCTGCTGCCTGGATAGCCCTGCAGGGGAAGGCAGGCCAGTCAGGCCAGGCGCTGGTTTGGCCGAGGAGGGGGGGAGGGTGACCAATGGATAATCCCCTCCATGACATCCTGGTCCAGCCCATGGTCCTGGGTCCCACCCGGCTGGCCCAAAGGGGGTGTTAGCAAGGGGTCTGGGGCACTCACAGGGAAGCCAGGGAAGCCCTCAGTGCCGTTTCCGGGTGGGCCGTCTTCCCCCTGCGGAGAGCAGACCAAGTCCGGTCACTGGGCATCGCCCAGGCACAGGAAGGCCCCCAGGGCCCCCCCCCCTGCCCAGGACTGCCCTGTGCGTCCCCAGACTTCGGAGTGGGAGGGGCAGCGCCGGCAGTGCCCTAGACAGAGGGGACAGTCACTCGTGGAGGGCACACCTGTCCAGACACTGCGGCCGGGACCCTCTTCCCTGCAGGGGCCTGGGCTCGAGCCAGGGCCTACAGGCCCCAGCAGCCGGGCACCGCCCCCACCCAGGCCCCGAGCCCTCGGGACCACCACTCACCCTTTCGCCCATCAGCCCGGGGTCTCCGGGGGGTCCTGCAGGCCCTGGGGCCCCTCTGGCACCCTAAGGAGGGGGAGGGGGTTGGGGAAAGTTACGGGGACATCCAAGCAGTGAGCAGTGCAGGCCCGGGGGCACGACACGTCTCTGCAGAAGTGGGGGGGCCGAGCGACGTAAAACAGCACGTGTCTAGTCCCCAGCACAGCAGCCACTACGAGGAGGGTTTTAAATCCGTCGTCCTGGACACGGTGTAACGGGGCCAACCGACCCCGACGGGAGTCCGCACCCCCTGCAGCACCCCCGGGACGGGACCAGAAATGGGGCTATGACCCTACCCACCAGACCCCTGGGGCTGGGGGTGCCAACCCCAGAGCTCAGAAAAACAGGGACACGGCACACACGGCACGCGCAAACACATGTCAGCCACGGTTTGCAACATCTTCAGGGTTTCAGAAAATTTCATAATGACAAAATTAAAAGAACAACAACTTTGTAAAGCCAAATTTATAAGGCATAATATGGAAACAAGAAAAAATATTGGAAAGAAATAAGCTAAAATGTTTTGTATTGTTTATCTCTGGGTGGTAGTGGTTTAGATTTCAATTTTCTGTTTTATTTTTTTTTCTACATTTTTCAAGTTTCCTGAAAGACACAGATGCCATAAAACATTTATGCATCTACCTAGACTGGTGGTGCTCTCCCGTCCTCAGGGTCCTCGGGGGTGGGGTCGGGGGCTGGGGGCAGGGGGGCTACTCACCTCAAGCCCTGGAGGCCCCTCGTCACCTCGGTACCCTTTGGGTCCAATGGGGCCAGCCTCGCCCTGCAAAGACGACATGCGCGTCAGACCCCTCTGAGCCCCGCCCCCGCCCTCCGGGCCCCAGACCCTGCTGGGGGCCTGCTTGTGGGTCACACCTCTCCCTGGAGGCCGGCTGCCTGCCTTTCTGGCTCCACAGTCTTGGTCCCCTGAGCACTTCAGGGACACCCCCAGCCGGGCCCCAAGAACGGGCGAGCACGAACCACACATGGAGCCGGCTGGCCTGCCTGGCCACTCGGGGACCCAGCCAGCCATGACCCTGGACTCCAAAGGTCGCCTGCCAGCCCATCATCAGGCGGATGCCTCCTGGTGAGATTGTCTTCACTAGGCCCCTCTCACAGAGGCGACAACCTCCCATATCCGGCCGGTCCCATCGGGCAGCGGGCAGCCGGGAGGCCCCTGAGGCGACCACAGGAGGGTCCGGCTCCGGCCTCAGGCGTCAGCATCACACACTTAGCCTGGGGCCTTGCTCCCGACCGTGAGGACCAGCAGCCCCCACCTCGGGTAGGGGTAGGTCTGGGAACATGAAACGGGGGCCAGGAGGGAGAATGGGGAGCAGAGGCCCTCTGTACCCCAGGCCAGGCCAGGGGCAGGCACGTCCCGGGCCCCAGGGGACAGGGGTACTGTGACCCCGCAGACCGCGGAGGGCCATGCGGGGGACAGTTTCTGCAGAGCTGCCCCAGCGCCTCCTGGGACACGGCCCGAGGGCCCCCCGCTCTGGGTGGGCAGGGCTGGCGTCCACACGGGGAGGCCGCGGGGCCACGGCCCGAGGCCTGGCAGGGGCTGCGCACCAGGACTGCACCCTCCCTCCGGTTTCTGGACACTCCTCTGCTCTGCGAAAACTCACTTCCAGAAACATCTGCATGGACACCCTGGTGCAGAAGCCAACGGCCTAGCGGGTCTGGAGTCGTGGGGCCACAACGGGGTCAGGAGGGAGGCCGCTCCAGAGGCAGAAACCGCGCTGAGGCCGGGAAGGCGGACGTCCAGTGTGGACAAACCAGATTCCACAGCCTCCTGACCTCCCCACCCCTTCACGGAGGGTTCAGGAGAAGCAACCAGAGAGCCACCAGCCAGGAGCAGACCCTCCCCAGCTGGGCCACGGGCTGGGGGCGCGGGACCTCCCCGCAGTCTCCGGTGGGTCTGGCTTTTACGGTGACAGTCACCCTGGGACAAGCAGGTGCTACCGAGGTGAAGCCCAGCGACACTTCCCCCTCTTAGCGTCTTACGCTTCAGCGCCTTCAACAACTTCCTAGTTGGGCCTCGTGGGAGGGACCAGACCATCGGGATGGTGGCCGGCGTGCCCTGGCCGCACTGACCATCCCTGGGGAACAGCCACGTTGCCTGAGGAAGGCAGGGGAGCCTGGGAAGGTCGCAGGCGCCCGGAGCAGACCCCTGAGGACACCGCGTCACAGCGGGGGCAGGGACTCCAGAAAGACGCAGAGGAGAGAGGTCACAACCCCCAGCACCAGGAAAGGTGGCTGTTGTGCCCGCCGCCTAGCTGTTCACAGAAAAGGTCCAGCCGCCCCCGCTTCTGACCCTAGTGGTTGCATCAAAGAGGAAGAATTCAGGAAAAGGGGGAAGGTATTTGGAATCTTGTGAATGAGCAGGACATCCTGAACCACAGGCTCCCGGGACAAAGCCACACGCAGACGACAAAATATGTCTGTGGCTACGAGCCTCCTGCACCTCAGCCTGGAAACAGACACAGCGGAGAAGGGACCGCTGAAGGGGCCCCACTCGGCCTTTCCCGTAGACCCTGGCGCGGAGCCGCAGAGCCCGGGGCTGCCCCTGAGGCGCGTGACGCACAGGGAGGGGACTCCATCCTGTGTGCGGAGGTGCAGATGCAGTGGCTGCTTTACACTCTTGGCGAGCGTGAGTGGGGCAGGTCAAGCAGAAAACATACACACGTCACTTGGCCAAGACATTATGCTGCTAAGAATTCACATTCTGGATGTAGCCTTGGAAGTATTTCAAGATGGATGGATGGATGGACGGACAGACAAATGGAGACAAACGAGCTGAGTGAGACAGACGAGCACGGATATTTACTTCCGGGATTTTCTGCAGAGCAAAACCCTGGAGGCTGCCTGCATGCGCAGCGACAGCGGACCAGACGGGCCACTCTGCAGGCGCACAGGTGGGGCCGTGGGCTGTGTCAACGGAACCCGTACTCCCGCACCCTCACTCCCCATGCTTTGTCTGGAAGGATTCTAGAAGAAACTAGATTTTAGAAGAAAGTAAGATGGGTCCCTGCGGGGGAGGCTCAGGGACAGGGGGACTAAGCCCTTCTGCTGGAGCTACTGACTTGACTGCTTCTCCCAAACAGGGGACGTGGCCTGTTTACGGGGCCTTGTGTCTATAAGCCAAGGAGCTTCTAGGCCTATTTTACTCCGAGAGGGGGGACCAGACGCTCAGAAGTGTCTGGCTCTGTGCGGGCGGCCCAGGGGCCCAGCAGTGCCTCTCCCGCTCACACGGCCGGCGAGCCCTGCCTGGAATTACGTGCGAGGGGAGTTCCCACGAGCTGGACCCACGGAAGTGGGCGCCCGCCCCCCGCACCCACACTGGACCCAGGTGTGTTGTTAACGCTCCGTCAGGAGACTCAGCAACCCTATTGCAGCTGCAGCTGCTTCTTTCTTGGTTTTTAAATCACTTTTTTGTTAAAATCCCAATTCCAAATTTCTCACCACACGAAAGGCCACCAAAACCCTCAATGCCACAAGCCAAGGCCCCCCCCCCACCCCCCGCCACGGTTGGGCACCACTCGCAGTCTCTCTCCCTGTTCTCTCCAGCCCCCAGCCCCCTCCGCCTGCCCACTGGGAGGTCCCCAGTCCCGGCTCAGAGTCCTCATCAGGCCAGCCAGCCACCTCACCCCTGCAGGGAGGATTTGGGAACACCCAGCGAGCAGGGGGCAGAGGGAGAGGGTCTAGGCCGCCTGAGGGGGTCCCCTGAGGGGTGTGGGGAGGACAGGTCCCACCCAGCCCCTTCCGGTGCTCTTTTGGGGGTGGTCACCCCGACCCACAGCCTGGGCAGGCGGAGGGGGATCTGCAGCACACCACCTCCTGGCAAGGAGGCAGAAAGGCAGACCCCTCCCCCGTGCTGGGGCCGACACTCCATCCGCTCTGGCCCCCTGCTCCCTCGCCCCCACTTTCCTCCCCTCCTCCAGCATGGCCTCTGGAAGGTACCACATCCAGGAGTTCTGGAAACTTCCATGCACTGACACTCAAATCTGCCTCCAGCCAGGATCTCACACCTGAATTCCACACGCTGAGCAAGCCTCTTCCTCACCTGCTGTCTCCTGGGAGCTCAAACACACCATCTCCAGGGTGGGGCGACCCTGCCCCGCCAGGCCAGGGGTGGTCCCAGGGCCCCTCAAGCCCCGGCTGCCATCTCCCAGTGCCAACCGAGCCGGGGCACCCCTCCCACCCACTGTGAGGGCAGAGCTCAGGGCAGCTGAGGGTGCGCCCGCTCAGCTGGGTGGGGTGGCAGGCGCCCACCGGGTGACAGGGGCACAGGCCTGGGCCACCACTCCTGACCCTGGGTGTGGGACGCCCCCCAGGTCAGAAATGGAGAGGGAGCACCCTTAAATCAGGAGCGCCTCCCCCAGATGGCTTCCTACCGGGTCTCCGGGGGTGCCGACGGGGCCTTCTCGTCCCTGGTCGCCTTGGGGTCCAGCTTCGCCCTGGGGAGGAGCGAGCCAGTAAGCGCGGAGGCTGGGAGAGGCCAAGCTGCCCCGGGCAGCCACTGGGCGAGGCCTGGGACCCCCGGCTCTCGAGCCAAAGAGGCCAGAGCCAGGAAGGGCCGCCCTCCACCTCGGGCCTGGCCTCGTCCCGCCCCCGGGTTTCTGCACACGGCGGCCACGTGCACGGCCGTCTAGACATTCGTGAGGCTTCGGGAGGCCACGGTGAGGAGGCCAGCAGCTCCTCCCGGGGCCGGAGGCAGCCGCTTACGTCAGCTGCTCGTCCCGGGGGCTGGAGCCCCGCCCGACCCCTGCCGGCCTCTGTCCACCCGGGGTGCTTCCTGGGCGCTGCCTGGTCTCCCGTCCACTCCCCGAGCTCAGCAGGGTAGGCTTGCAAGGGGCCAGGCCACGCTGTCCCCGCTTTGATGTCCCTCCCCAGCCCCTGCGCTGCGGCCCGGGGGGTTCTGGAGAGCGAACAAGGAGCAAGGACGGGGCAGAAAGCAAGTCTCTCTTCTGGTGACCTTGGCCGCAGGCTAAGCTCGCTCCCCACATCGGGACACCCAGACACTCGTCCTCAGGAGGAGCGGCTTTGCTGGGACCACACGGCCTCCGGCGTCCTGCCCTGCTCTGCGGCGACAAGGTCAGGTCCACACTCAGGTCTGAAGACCACCTCCCCTTCCGGCTGGCTCGGGGGGGGGGGTACTGTCCCCTCCTCTAACCAGGCACGGTCTGTCTGGGGTCTGCCCTGCAGCTCCCGCGGAAGCTTCCAATGAACCAAGGGCCAGAGAGAGCTGTGGAGGGAGGTCGGGCTGTGGCCCATCGTGACCACGAGGTTCGTGCGGGCCTGGCTTCTCGTCGTTCCTGCTTCCGGTTGTAAGAAAGAACCGTCCCAGAGCGCGAGCTCTGTCTGCAACGTTGAAGGGGCTTTCAGGCTGTGGTGTGTGTGTGTGTGTGTGTCTCCATGTGACTGTGGTGTGTGTGTGTGTCTGTGCGTGTATGTGTGCGTGTGTGGCTGTGGTGTGTGTGTGTGTCTCTATGTGATTGTGGTGTGTGTGTGTGTGGCTGTGGTGTGTGAGTGTGTGGCTCTGTGTGTGTGTGTGTGTCTGTGTGTGTGTATGGCTGTGTATGTGTGTGTGTGTGTGTGTATGGCTGTGTGTGTGTGTGTGTGTGTGTGTGTGTGTGTGTGAGAGTATCCCCCCCACACTGGTCATCAGTGGTGGGGGGAGGGGATAACCCCACCCCTCTCTCTCCTCAGCTGGGCCACACCCCCCTTCTCGGGCCCTGCTCACACCCTCCAGATGCCCCGGGGGCGGGGGGGGGGCGGCAGGGGGCAGGGGCTGGGCGGCACCTGCCACACTTCCCGAGCCGGGGAGACAGACTTGGGGAAAGCAGCAGGCGAGGGTGTGGGTGAAATCTAGGTGCCAGAGGGACTAGGTGGCATGTGTCCTGTGAGGCTGCTGGCCTGACCCCACCAGACCTCACTCTCTGGCCCCTCCTGGGACGTGGGGTCTCGGCTCAGTGAGCGGCGACTCACCGGGTCTCCCCTGGGGCCGCGCACGCCTGGGGTCCCCCGTGGTCCTCTCTCCCCAGGGCCGCCCTGTGTGGAGACGGCAGGGGAGGTGAGGCTGGGCGTGGGCTGGGCCCGCAGCAGCACAGCCGCCCCCGCAGAGCCCGGCGCCGCCCGCCCCGCTCACCCTCTCTCCCGGGGCGCCGTCCGGTCCTGGGTTTCCCTGGGATGAAGAGGAACAAACATGAGTCTGGGACGGGGACTCTGTTCAGGGCCTGGAGCTAGGACGGGGGTCACACGGGGCGCTCACCTCGTCGCCGGCCTCTCCCTTCTCTCCCGGGGGACCAGGCAGCCCCGGCTCGCCCTGGGGGAGAACAAGGGTAGAACTGGGCCGGGGCTGAGGCCCCCCCAGCCCCACCCCCACTGCCTGGGGGGCCCCGTGAGCGCTCACCTCGTCCCCAGGGGGCCCCGTGCTCCCCGGCCTCCCAGGCTCCCCGTCAGCTCCAGGCGCACCCTGGAAAGATCAGGAAAGGTCAGCCTGCGGGAGGCTACGGCCGGCCCTGCACCGGCCCCCTCGCCCCGACCTGGGCCGCTCCCCCTGACCAAGCAGGGACTCTGAGGACCCTCCCCAGCCACCCAGATCTCTGTAGGAATCCCGCGTAAGCCGCCTCCCCCTGTCGCCCGCTGTTCAAGCCCCCCACGCAGAGGGTGCGCCAGCTCCGGTCCGGGGCCCACAGAGAAGTCGGCCGGACTCTGAAAACCCGGTCCAGGAGGCCCGCGCGGTTAGGACGCGCTCAGGCAACGGTACTTCTCCATCTTTCTCGGCACTTCCTGCTGCTGGAGACTCCAGAAGAGCACGGGCAGCAGGAAGCTGTGCTCTGAGTTAGACTCAAAGCCTTGGGTCCTCAGTTCACTTTCCGCCTCCTGTTTGTTGTTGAGTTGTGACCCTCATGTGAGCAGACGGGCTCTAGGCCGTGAGGACTCCTGGTCCGTCCGTTCCAGGCGGGCAGCAGGATGGACCCCGGGGCCCGTCCGAGGCGCAGCGACACGCCGTTGCAGGGGGCACAGGGGGCACTCCCCTTGAGCGGCCGCACCTGCCCTCAGTTGTGGCTTTGTCTTCCACTCTCTCCAGCCCAGCGTCCTGCCTGCCCACTGGGGGGCCTGGACCTCACAGGGCGCGCAGAGATCTGCGTCCAGAAGGGTTTCTGACGCATGCTGGGTACGCAGGGCAGACCGGGCGGACAGCACTGTGTCACTCACCTTTTCTCCTTTCAGTCCGAAGGCACCCACGTCGCCCTTGGGCCCGGGGGGTCCTTGAGTTCCCTGGCGAGAAATTGTAGCAGGTCAGTCCTCGGTCTTCAACAAGCAGCCATTGGGCTGCACACGAATAGAAACTGAAAAGGCAGGTTTGCCCTGGGTACAGCCCCCTGCCCCCCATGACCTCTTACAGCTTCAGAAGAAGGGCTGAGTCTGTATTCGCTCAGGAGAACTTAGCCTTAAAATGTGAGTGACAGAATGCGACTTACGTCGAATCCAGGCGAGCCCTTGCAGCCTGGCAGGCCGGGGTACCCCGTCTCCCCCTGGAGGTAGCAAGGCAGAGTCAGAGGTCAAGGCTTTCGCTCTAGCTCATCTATCCCCTCCCAGGAAAGCCCCACCAGGACGACGGTCTGAACTTGGCCAGGAGGCTTGGGGTCCACTGGGGACTGGGGCTTGGCAGGAAATATCTTCTGCCTTTCTTACCACCTCCAAGTCACCAGCCCTCCCACCAGGCAGGGTTACCTTCATGCCGTCCACGCCATCGATGCCACGCTTGCCCTTCTCACCCTGCAAGGCGCAAAGACCAAAGGAGGGTTCAGGAAGGTCAGACAGGCCCCTCTGGGGCAGAAGACACGTGCCGCGCCCACACTCACCTTGTAGCCCTTGGATCCCCTGGAGCCCTGTGGAGACAGGAGGGAGCGTGAGGCGTGGTCCTCCCACACGGGGCCAGTTCCCGGGGAGGCAAACGAGGGCGGCCAGGATGGGTCCCCCACCAGCTTGTCACGGCTCAGATGGGCTGGAGATGGGCCGTGTTACCTCTTGTGCGTGTGGGGGGCGGCTCTGTGCCCCAAAGTCCTGCCTTACTCACCTTCTCCCCTCGGCTCCCTTTTTCTCCCTAAAGAGCAGACAGAGGAGGAGAGTGTCACTGGTGTCCTGGGGTGGAGACCCCGGGCTGAGCGCAGCTGTGACCCAGGAAGGGCCGGCTGCTCCGGAGGAGGAGGGGGAGACGTACCTTCATCCCCTGGTAGCCGACGGGTCCGAGGTCTCCAGGCCTTCCCTGGAACGCAGAGGAGGGCGCATGACAGGCAGCCCTGGGGACAGCCACAGCCCCCACCCAGCCTACCTTGACCCCCACTCTGCTCAGGTGTGGTCAGCCAGAGAGACCTGGCTGGCTGACCACTGACCGAGTCCCAGACAGCAGCCTCGATGTGAAGGCTCCGTCTCCCAGTCCTGGGGCTCATCAGTGAAGTCCAGGGAGGAGGGGGGGCAGGGAAGGTCTAGGACACCCCCCCAGGAGGAGAGGGGGGAGGGGAAGGTCTAGGCCCCCAGGAAGGGGGGGAGGAGAAGGTCTAAGAACCCCCCAGGAGGAGGGGGGAGGGGAAGGTTTAGGAACCCCCCAGGAGGAGGGGGGAAGGGAAGGTCTAGGCCACCAGGAGGAGAGGGGCGTGAGCTGGGCCTGAATGGAGGTCTAGGTGGAATGTACTGGAAGGAATGGTTGTGGGTGGATCCTCTGGCCCTTGCTGCTCTAGAAGCCATGTCCTCTCAGGGTCAGTCCACATGACCATGGTGTCCAGAAACCAGCCATCCTTCTAGAAGTTTCCATTGCCCGGCTACCCTCCCAGCCTCAGGTTTGTCAGTACCCCCCACCCCCTGAGGTCAGGTGCTTGGCACTCACGGGGTCTCCGGCTTCTCCTTTCTCTCCTGGGAGACCTGGCTTCCCACGTTCCCCCTGCAACACAGAGCAGGTCAAGATTGGGGGACGATTTCTGTTTATTTCTAACAAGCTGATGGAGGAGACCCCCAAACTGCTCACAAGAAAAGGATTAAGAAGATATTCCAACGGCCTTCAGAGTGTGTGGGGTTTTCAGGCTCTTTCCCGGTCACCTGTGGCCTGCCCTGGGGTCTGCAAGGTCAGGTTCACGTGCCCCCCGCCACAGGGCCCACCGGACCCCGTGCTGGCCTGTGCTGGCCGGCCTGGCCCCTGAAACTTTGTCTCCAGCACCCCCACCCCATTCCGGCTGCTGTGCGGGGCTCCCGGGCTGGAGAAAGGCCTGGACGGTGGGTGGTACCCATGTGGCTTCATGGCCATGGAATCTAACATTTTTAGGGGTGCCAGAACCCTGGACTCTAGTGGGCAACCCCCCAAGTTGTAAGTGTGGACCACACCGGGCCTTGGGCCCTGCACTTGCAGCCCAGCCCACGAGACAGTGGACCTCCAGGGGCAAAGCACCAGGCAATGCTCGCCCCTCTGCCCTGGGGAGGTCAGACCCCACCTCTCACACTCGGCCTTGGCCACAGCATCGGCCACGTGTCCCGTGGACAGGGGCACCTGCTCACTGAGGCTCCTCCCTGTCCCCACACCTAGTGAGAGGGGGTGCTCAGTGGGGGCTCAGGACAGCGGTCTGGGGCGCACGGCGTCCCCAACACCAGGGCCTTCAGGCTGCAGGGACATTCGTCTGGTGCTGTATCCACACTTCTCTCCCTCCAGGGGGCCTGCGGCCACTCACCTCATACCCGGGGTCACCCCGTGGCCCGGGAGGTCCTCTGGCGGGCTGCAAGACAGGAAAGAAGGGTCAGTCCGAGGTAGCATTCTGGGTGTCCCCAGAAGCGGGCGAGGTCCCACACTCACCTGGCACTCGAAGGAACAGCACTGTGGGAGAACAGAGCGCACGTTAGACGACAGGACTCAGCCTGAGCCCTGCTGGGGCCGCGGGGGCGGGGCTGCCCATGGCCTGGACAGTGGGGGGGGGCACCGAGGGAGAGGTGGGGGGCAGAGGAGACAGAGGGGAAGGGGGATGGGAGGGCAAGGAAGGGGCTCCTACCACTTGCTCCACGTTGTTTTTCTGAAAAGTGAAACGGAAAAGCGGAATTAATTTCTATCCAGGGCCATGGGATGGCCCAGCCTTCCGGACTCAGGCGCGAGGGTGGAGCGGCCACTCACGATCATGTCGATGATGGTGTCAATGGTCTGGCTGATGACCTCCTCCGCGTCCCGGCTCTGCCCCCAGTCAGCTGCCGTGAAGTTGCGCCGGTAAGTGTGGTCCGTGGCAATGATGCTCAGACGTGGCTCCTGGTGTGGATGAGGGACGAGGCTGAGCCGCCGCTCGGAGCCCCGCCTCACCCGGCCGCTACTCTTCCTGGGGCCCCGCCTTGCCGCGCCTGCACCTCTGCACCCTGCAGACCATGCCCGGCGCCCCTGCGCAGAGCAGGCCCGGGGGGGGCTCCTACCAGGTGGTCGGGTGTGATGGCCACGGAGAAGACTTTGATGCCCAGGTGCTTGGCCTCGTTGACAGCGTCTTCCAGGCCCCCGCACGGCTCCTTGTAGCCTTCCAGGGGGTGCCCGTCCGTCACCACGATCAGGTACTTGTTCTCCTTCAGGTGGGAGCCCCTGCGAGGGGGGGGGTGGCGGTGAGGCCCTCAGGCCCTCCCCCCACCCTAACAGCTCGGGGCACCCCTGCAACACAGCTGAGCCCCCCCAAGATGGGAGGTGAGGAGCCGGGGGCAGAGCCCCAGAGGGAGACCCAGACCCAAGTGCAGCTCTCAGGGGCGGATTCCTGCCATGCTGGGCAGGGGGTGCCCTCCGTCGATGCTGCCTGTAAAGTGGGCTTCGATCAAGGGTGTTAAAACAGAAAATAAACGCTTGCGGGATCACATTTCTCTGAAACTCCGTCTTGGAAAACACACACATATCCGGGGGGCATACAGGTCCTGGTCCCCCTGCGGCGCTCGGATCAGGAGGCCCCTGACCACAGGTGGCGGGAGGGGTCGGCTGAAGAGCCATCCTTGGTGGTGGCCGGGGCCCCTGGTGGCTGTGGCCGGAGACACGGGGGCTGTGGCCTGGGGCACTGGGGGTGTGGCTGGGGGCACTGGGGGTGTGTGGCTGGGGGGCACTGGGGGTGTGTGGCTGGGGGCACTGGGGGTGTGGCCGGGGGGCACTGGGGGTGTGTGGCTGGGGGGCACTGGGGGTGTGTGGCTGGGGACACCGAGGGCTGTGACCAGGCTGAGCTGCAGCTGGAGTGGCTCCTCTCCCCTGATCAGCCATGGCTGCTGTTGACTATTCACTGCGGCAGCTCGGACGTTGTGTGTGGGGCCAGCTTGGGGGGCACTGGTACCCTTCCAGGAAGGTCCTCTGTGTCTCTGACGCTTGGTCACAGGGGAGGCAGTGACTGGGGCACTTCTGGCCCCGTGGACGCCTCTACCTTCAGTGGTTGAGACAGTGGACAGCTGGAGAGGGAGCCCAGGGGTGGACAGTGAGCCTTAGGTCGTGGGCACCAGTGTGACGCCTTCAAGCACCAGGATTGCCCCTGGGGCCGACCACGAGATGCAGGAAGGCCGTGCAGCTTCCACGGATGCACAGGCTTCCAGATCGCAGCCGCGTGCGGCTGGCACGGCACTCACCCCACGAGCAGCTCCTCCAGCCCCTTCTTGATGGCGCAGTCCGTGTATGTGCCCTTGCCAAAGTACTTGACTGCATCCACCCTGGCCTTGAGGGCATCGCGACCGCCGGGCATGCGGGTGAGCGAGCTGATGATCTCCACCTCGTCGCTGTAGTGCAGCGCGCCCGCGTTCCACGCCAGGTTGCGGTCACAGCGGTAGTACCTGCAAAGCACAGGGGGACCTGGCAGACTCCCCCCGGTCCTGGCGCTGCGCTAGCCACCTGCGCCTCCCGTTTCACAGGGCACCGACTGCCCAGCCCGGCCCCTCCCTGGAAGCCCAGACTGGACTTCCTGTGGCCCTAGATGCTGGGTTCCTCCCCCGGGGACCACACATGGAGGGGAGGGGGTGGCCAGGAGGGCCGGCCCCCGCCAGCGAGTGACCACCGTGTCCCTGATCTCAGGGGTCCTCGGGTAAGGAGCTGTTTGCACCGGCAAAGCAGGACAGGGCCACGGGGCGGGGCAGGGGGACAGGGGAGGTGGGGGCCAGTTCTAAGTGTGACACTGGTGGGGTCCCTGTGGATCTGAGGGGCTGCCTCTCTGCCCCTGTGCCCCTTGGCTGGAGGCCTTTGGGGGTTTGCTCTAGTGGAGCCTGGGGGAGATGTGCCTGCCAGCCTGTTCAGCAGAGGGGGTGACCCAGGCCCCTGTAGTGATGCTAAGAGCATCAATAGCAGGAAGAGCTTACCCCATTTCACAGGTGGGGAAACTGAGGCATAAGAAATTGAGTAATGAGGCCAAAGGCACCTGGAGGGGGTGTCAGACCTCAGGGGCTCGGACATCTGGCTGAGTTCAGGGTTTCAGGTCATACGTCCCACGCTGGGCCGCCCCCACCCTCTGACCCTGCAGCCCCCTTGTGGTGGGCGGGAAGCTCTGTGCCCTGGTCATCGAGTCAGTCAGTCACCAGGGACGGGTGGGACGGGGGCTGGGCCCTGCACAGCTGAGTGGAGGGGGAGGAGCTTGGTTCTGACTATGACCCTCCCCCCGTAGCCTTCACCTCCCATGGGCGTGTCCTCCCCCCCCCCCCCACCCCACAGGGCAGACTCATCAGACAGACGAATGGTAAGTGAATGAATGACGCGTGCTGTCCCCAGACCCAGAAGGAAGCTGGCAGGCCCTGGGGGCTCCCTGGACCGGAACACTGAGGACGCTGCGATGTTGGGTCCAGGACCCGACTCCGCCGTCCACACGGCCGAGGTCAGCGTCCAGGCAGCGGCGACGGGTGCCCCCTCCAGGCACAAGGCAGAGCCACAGAGCCTCCCGCCAACTCCTGAAGCTCACTCAGTTGAGGCGGGGAGGCATGTTTGGGGTCCCGGGGGCCCCCGACGCCTTGCTGACCCCGGGCCCCTGGCTGACCCGGCTGACTGTTGCCGCCCTGCCAGTCGGCTCCGTCTCAGACTCAGCCCTTTGCTGGCGGCGCATCAGAACCCGTGTGGACGCGGGAGGGTGCTGCAGCGGCCTGGCCACCACCCCGCCCTTTTCCAGGAGAAAGGGGGTCAGCACTGCCTGCGGGGCCCCAGGGCCCACCGCCCTCCCGGAGAGGCTCGTGGCAGTGCGGGATCGAGGGTGAGGCCTGGCCTCTCCTACCTGTCTCTCAGGTTGTCGATGAAGCGCTTGGTGAAGGACTTGACCTTGTCCACCAGGGCCCCGTAGGGCTTCAGCCTCAAGGCCACGCTCTCGGAGGTGTCCAGCACAAAGAAGAGGTCCACAGGGCAGTCTGGGCCAGGCATGGGGGGAGGGGCCTCAGGGTCAGGCCTCGCGCCCGGCCAGGGGCAGGGCGGCCCTGAGAGCCCCCACGAGGGTCCTGCGAACCCCGCCCTGGTCGGCAGGACCTTCAGAGCCAGGAGACAACACACACGGCGGCCACGTTTCTCGACCGCCTGCCAGGCCGGGAATCAGATGGAGTGAACTGAGGCAGAGAAGGAACTGCGCCCGCGGCCCAGGCGCTGCAGGAGGGGCGCTGAAGCCTCAGGCCCGGACGCTGCTCGTCCTCCCCGCGGGGGCCCCCTCCCCAGTCCAGCCCGATGCCCCCCAGGCCTGGGAAGCAGAGGGGACCCAGGGCATCGGGGAATTTCGAGGCCCCAGGCACCCCAGCTCTCATGCCCAGGGAAGGGTCCAGCCCAGGTCCCCGGGCAGCAGAAGCAGAGTCAGAGATGCCGCCGGTCACTTACCCTGGAAGGCGACGGCCCTGTCATTGCCCGGGAGGTCCTGAGCGGCCGCCCAGCATGCCTGCAGCAGCAGAGGAACCAGAGCGCGGGCCGGCTTCATGTTACCGCCCGGGCGTCAGCATCGAGCGAGGGCAGGGGTCGGGTGGGCCGGTGTGGCCAGGGAGAGAGAGAAGCTGTCTCTGCTCCCGCAGGGAAGTCACAGCCGGGGAGGGCGGACAAGGGAGGGAGGGAGGGAGGGAGGGAGGGAGGGGCGGAGGAGGGGGAGGAGCTGGGGCGGGGGCGGCGCGGAGGGCGGGGGTCTCCCCTGAGTGAGTCACGCTGCTGGGCTCTCCTCTCCTCTGGGCTCCGGGAAGCTCCTTCCTCTGTTCTGGGGACGCGGGTCCGCTCACCCCCACTGAGCGCAGCGAAACTGCAGCTGAGTTTACGGCGTCTGAAGGGGAATGTGTGAGGCGGACTCTCCTTCCAGCCCCGCTAGGCTGTGTCTCACCAGACATCTTGTGGGATCGGCCGGCACCCAGCTCCCTACCAGTGACCTTGCTGTCAGCCTAAAAGTTCCAAATCCACTGCTTTGTCAGGTTTCCCAGTCATCGCTCATGTAAGTATTTCTTCACCAGTCAGCAGATACATATTTGCAAAAGGTACTTCAATTTTTACTACGGGAAAGTCAACAACAGCTCCAGGAACCATCCCCCGAACAGCACAGGGTCGGCGCCAAACTCCCGTGTAGACGAGCACCCGTGTGTGACTTGTGAGCCTCCTAGAACTTAACAGTCTAGTTAGTGTTGACCAGGAATTAACACACATCGTGTGTTATATCTTATTATATACTGCATCCTTCAATAGTCGGCGAGAGGTATTAGGTTATTAAGAGATTCATCAGGAAGAGAAAACACATTCACAGAACCGCGTTGTGTATTTCAGAAAAACCCGTATATGAGCGAGGCCGTGCAGTTCAAACCTGTGTTGTTCAAGAGTCTTTTATGCAGAGACCCTGATTCTGAGGACGAGTGTGAAGGCCCCACCGTAGGATCCTGTGGGGTGGGCTCCGGATGTGGCCAGACCCACCCCTGCCCCAGAGAAGGTTCCAGAAGGCCTCCTCCAGAGCTGGAGTTGTTGACACGTATTTAATATCGGCCTAAACGTTTTCTAGTTTAAAAACATACAACAGTTGTATAACCAAAACCAACTTTGAGAAGTCCTTCGGAAACGACGCTTCTCAGTGATTGCTGCCAGGTTTGGCCCAGTGCTGGCCCCAGACCCACGTGGCGGCCTCGCGAGCCTGCCGCGGGGGCGGCTCTCCCTGCCTCCGGCTCCGTCCCCGCTGCCTGCTGCAGCTGGGCGCCGCGACACCCGCTTCCGGGCACCCAGGTCACACAGATGCACGTTCAGACCCCGTGCGAGGCCGCCCCCTGCTTGCCGGCTTCCCCGTTTATCTCAAAGTGCCGAAGCGCTGATGTTCCCGCAGGTTTGGGGGACGCAGGACTAGGCTGTGCTGCCGACGGCGGGGCGCCCAGCCAGGCCTCGCACAGACCCTGACCCGGGAGCCTGAGCAGCGCGCGTGTGAGCGCAGCCATGGGGTCTGCGAATGACTCGTTACGCAGCAGCCAGAAGGCGTCACTAGCACCTGCCTGCCCGCAGCCCCCGAGCTCAAACGCGGCCTGACCTTCTCCAAGGTTCGGGGACCACGCGAGTCTGCAAGGCAGAAGGAGGCCCTGCTGGGGCCTCACAGGAGCTCAGCAGTGACCTCCTCACAAATTAGCATGTTTTCTTACAAAAAGGTATGTGTTCATCATAGGAAAATTACAAAACTAGAAAAACACCATCTTGTTTCACTGCCCAGAGGTAGTAAGATCTGACACCTTTGTGTCTCTTACTGTTCTTTCTGCCGTAAACACTTTTAAACTTTTAATTCAAATTCGAATTAGTTAACATTCATTGTAACATTCGTTTCAGGCGTACAACGTAGTGATTCGACCCTTCGCCACATCACCCGGTGCCATCGTGATGCTGCATCCTTCACCCCATCGCCGTTTCCCCCGTCCCTCCCCCCACCCCACCTCGCCCGGAACCATCCGTTTCTTCTCTGCAGTAAACAGTCTTTCTTGGTTTACATCTCTGCTTCTTTTTCCTCCCATTTCCTTCTTCTTTTGTTTCTTAAATTCCACATATGAGCGACATCATATGGCATTTGTCTTTCTCTGACTCCTTTTGCTTCGCACAATACTCTCTAGTTCCATCCACGTTGTTACAAACGGCAAGATTTCATTCTCTTTTTTTTAATTTGTAAAATGTTTATTCACTTTTTGAGAGACAGAGAGACAGAACAGGAGTGGGGAGGGGCAGAGAGAGACACACACAGAATCCGAAGCAGCTCCAGGCTCTGAGCTGTCAGCACAGAGCCCGACACGGGGCTCAAACTCACGAACCACGAGATCATGACCTGAGCCGAAGTCGGACGCTCAACTGACTGAGCCCCCCAGGTGCCCCGAGATTTCATTCTTTTTGATGGCTGAGCAACATTCCATTGTGTATATAAACCACATCTTCTTCATCCATTCGTCAGGCGATGGACACTTAGGCTCTTTCCATAGTTTGGCTACTGTTCACAGGGCTGCTATAAACATTGGGGTACGTGCGTCCCTTTGAATCAGTATGAACCAGGGTGATTGCTGGGTCATAGCGTGGCTCTATTTTTGATTTTTTTGTCCAGAGTGGCTGCACCGGTCCGCATTCCCACCAACAGTGCACGAGGCTCCCCTTCTCCGCATCCTCACCAACACCTGTTGTGTCCTGTGTTGTTAATTTTAGCCACTGTGACAGGCGTGAGTGGCATCTCTGCTGGAAACGTGTCTGCAGATGTGTGGCCCCCTGGGGTATCTGTCTGTATGCCTTCATCTGTGTTCTTTCCTGAGTATAAAAGTGATGCAAGCATACGAGAGAAAACGTGAAAAATTCAGAAAATATAGAAAAGAAATAAAAAACCATCCTGAGCTGCAGTGGTGCCATCCTGCATTTTCGGCCGTGGTTGAGGCGAGGCTGCCTCCCTCCTCGCCGTCTGGACCCTCTCTCTCCGGCAACACCGCACGGTCCTCCTGAGGGGGGATCCGCTCGGCCCCCAGCCCCCCACACCCAGGCCGTCCATGCGGAGCTGGCCCCTGGCCTGGCTCCTGCCTCTGCCCTGAGGGGCCATCCATCCGCGGGGGACTGAGGTGGGCTCGGGGGTGCAGGGCTCTGCGGCCTCTGCTTGGAGAGAAGGGGAGGTGGGCACTGAGGGTGACGTTTGTCCTCACACCCCGCTGGGCTGCCTGGGCCTTGCTGACCCCTCTGTAGGCAGGACATCCGCGCCCAGGGGGTCCCTTGGCTGAGGTCCCAGGGCCAGCCCTCGGGGACTGGGTCTGCACCCTCGGTGCCCAGCCCCGCCTTCACGAAGCACCGGAAGCCTCAGGGCAGGGGTGTGTGTCTGCCAACAGGGAGCGGCTGCAGGGAGAGGGCAGGGCTCCCCGCCCCTGAGGCCACCAGGCCCCCTGCAGGGCACACCCCAGGGAGCATGACCTGGTGCATCTGGGCCGGACCGGCTGGGCCTGGCAGCAGGGGGGGCGGGGGGGGCGGGGGACTGGGCACCTGCAGCAGGGTCCCCGCCCCGGGAAGCCTCACGGACAGGCGGGTGCGGGGCCCAGAGCAGGGTTTCCTCCAATGGCCTCCAACGTGCACGCCTAAGTGGGAGAGTGTGTGTGAGCGTGTGTGCACCGGAATACATGTGGGTGTGAATGTGTGAGCGCATGCACGTGCCCGATGGAGCACGAGTGTCCCCGTGGGGGTCCCCACACCAGCAGGCCGGCTCCCCCGACCCTGCTCTGAGGGGTGGGGCAGGGAGGGGCGTGGGGCTGGGGAGCCCTGCGGAGACCCCGGGAATGCACCCTGCTTTTCTCTCCCTCCCTGTCCCTGTGACTCTTGGGGCCTAGAAAACTGCGAGCAGGGAAGGGGCAGTTACCCGCCGGACTCTCTTGTTAGCGATTTATAAACCAGCAAAAGTGGGTGGGAGCCAGAAGGAAAGAACACCCCCCCAAACGCCTTTGGCCGCCTCAAAGCCGCCATAGGGGACTTGGTGCTGGTGGGGGGGCTGCCAGTCCCCTCCCGCCCCCCACACCACCTCCCAACCCAGCCCGGCATGGGGGGCTTCTGTCTCCCTTAAAAAGCAACCCTTCCCCACCCCCCAACTTTTCCTGTGCCCTCCACCCGTGTTCTGCTAGAGGCCGAAGACGGGGCTCAGTGAGGTGCAAGGGGAAGCACGCCCCCTGCTGGATGCCCGGCCACAGTCAGGGCCCGAGCTGTGCCTGGACCCCAGGACACGTCCACCCCACGTGCCCCCAGCCCATGGGGCCCTCAGCAAGGGGCACCACCCGGTGGCCGTCCTCCCCCAGCCCAAGGTCAGGGCGCACCCCAGGAGGGGCAGCGGGGGCCTTTACGAAGGGGGTGGCAGGGAAGCCTTGGGGGCAGGAGGTGAGGACTGAGCGTCGGGGGGTCCACTCGGACCCCTCGCTCTGGTCTCCAGGTCGTTGTCCCTGACGGTCAGGGTGATGGCTGACGCCCCCGGGGGGAAGGTGGACACACTTGTGGGCTGTGGGGGCACCTGCCCCGCCACACAGTGGTGGATGGGGTGACATAGGGGGTGTCTCAGGAGCCGGCCCAGTGACGGCTGGAGTTTCCAGAATGACCCCCTCCTTCCCAGGGGCGTGGGTGACAGAAAGCTGCCTTCATTTATAAACACCACAGACCCAAGCTATCTTTGCATCTTGAACAAAGACCTATTTGATTTCTTTTTTGTGCCTCAACTATTCGGTGAGGTTTCCTCCCAATTTAGAACGTGATTCAGCGAGGAAAGTAATATTTTCCACGGCTTACACATGTGGGTCCGTGGATGCGGGGGCTAGAGCAGATGCCAGACTGGCCCCCGCCCGGCCCTCAGCGGGCACACGGCCGAGTGTGGACTCTGTCCTGGGCTCCCGCCCCTGCCCTCGGCACGGACCAGCCTCTGCTTCTCACCCTCGTTGCCAGCTCGACCGTGAGGGGCCCGGGCTGGGATCCAGGAACCCAGGACGGGGCTCCCAGCCTCTGTCTGCCAACCGCACGATGAGCCAGCCGGACAGGAGGCAGCCAGTGGTCCGATCGGCCGCCGGGGTCCGGCCGGCGTAAGCCAGCCCTGGGCTCCGAGGTGGACTGGTCCCAGCCAGGTGGCCGTCCCCGGAGGGCAGTGCTGGGCATCCGGGGTCTGACTCACACGGTCCTGCGGGCGGGTCCCCGGTGATGACACAGGTCCTAACTGACAAGGGGCTCGTGCCAGTCGGCAGCGGAGGAAGAGGCCGGGATGGGGCACGCGGTTGCCCCGGGAGCGCGCAGGTGCCAGCGTGCTGGGGACAGACGCCTTGCCAGGGCCGTAGGAGGAAGAGAGCGTCTACAGTGCACGCTAACTGCCAGGCAGCACCTACACACTCATTTGCAAAATTATACCAAACTGCACGGTGTTTGGACCGAAATAGTGTGGAAGCGCACCAGAGGCTCGACAACAGGGGGTTGTTCAGAAGACCCGGGGGCCCCCACCAGCCCCTCGGCCCCCAGGCCGCAGGGGAGAGGGGGTGCTGGAGGCGCAGGCCGGGCGAACGCGGGGAAGACGGTCAGACGCTCAGCAGGCGGCGCCCTCAGAGGGTGCAGGGCCCCCGCTTGCTGGGGAAGAGCTCTGGGCACCCAGAAGCTGGGTGCTGGGGGTGCAGAGCCAGGAGGGGGCCTTCACATCGCGTTGGAGCTGTGCCCCCCGCCCCCTTCCGAGGTTCCGTAAATCATGACCGCGAGTGTGCATGGCTTTAGTGCAAACTGCACCGAAAGCCGTGGGCTGGCCTGCCCCCCCCCCAAGCTGGCAGGACAGCACTGGGGAAGCTCGGGGGCCTGGGCGGCCTGCTTCCCGCAAGGGGGACCTTCTTGCTCCGTTGCCTAAGAGCTGCGAGGCTGGGAGTTGTGTTTCCCGGTCGGCCAGCCGCGGAGGCCGAGCTGTGAGCGTCACTGGAAGGCGGGTGGGAGGTGGGGGTGGCGTCGGGTGGACACAGCCTGTGATGGACGCCGCGCGAGTGTCCTGGGGGCGGGTGGCCCTGTACGTGTAAGCACAGGTGGAAATCCTAGGCCTGAGGGCCGACGGCACGCCCTCGCGCCCAGGTCACACCCATGCCGCCGGGTGTGGCCCTGCTGGGGGATCTCGGGGGCACCGGGGCCAGGCAGCCCAGGATCCCGGAGGGCCGCCTCGCTGGCGCTGCCTGGTGCGGGAGCCCCACCGGAAAGGGCCAGAGCCCCAGGGGCCTGGCTGGGCCTCCCCGCAGAGGTGAGGCAGATGGTTCGAGGTCGGCCGAGCTGGCCGGGTCACCCCCAAGTGCCTGACTCAGGAGCAAGGGGCCCAGGGGCCCCCAGGGGCCGCTGGTGGTGTGCGGGGTGGGGGTCAGACCGCGTCCATCAGGGGCTGCGGCCCCAAGTCCCAGGCCTGTGCGGGGCACATCTCCAGGGCACAGACGGGACTCTGCAGGCAGGGGACCCCCCCCAACTGCTGCAGACGTGGTGACTCTGGCTCGGGTCTCCACGGGTTAATCGTTTTGCAGTTGCCTCATGCTGCCTCTGCTTCTATGGAAAAGGCAAAACATCTGGCAATAATATTTCTTTAGTGGCTGTCTGGGCCGCGCGGGAGGGGCTTGGCTGCTTTCCTCAGAGCCCGGCGCAGATGGAGATAGGGCCCCTGGGGGAGGGGGCTGTCCGGGCAGCGGCCACAACCCTGGGCCTGCCACCCCCAGACCCCGGCGCCCACTCGCGGGTCCCCATGGGCAGCGGAGGGAGGCCTGTGCACATAAGTCGTTTCCTGTGCTGCTAACCCTTGTGTGGGGTCCCTGGGGTGCCGGGCTGCAGTGGGGGTCCTGGGCTGGCTCCTGAGGGGTGGGGGTGGGATGCCCTGAGGCAGGTTAGGGTCACCCATGTAGTCCCCGTGTCTGGGGGCCCTGCCCCCTCGCCTCCAAGGCTCCCCAGCTCCCGCCTCCCTTGACCTTGCAGGCTGGAGTTCCCACCGTCAGCGCTGGATGGGGCCTGGCCCCCCCCGGGCTGCTTCCTCACTGTGGTGGGGGCTGGGGAGTACCTGCAAGGTCTTCTCCCTCCTCCTAGTTTCCCCGAGCGGGGAGGGGAAGGAGACGTCAGCGCTGGGGCTGGGGGCTTTAGCCCACCTGGTTCTCTGCGGCACGTGACAGGGGGCTTGCCCGGGGGCGCCCGAATTATGCAGCAGCTCCGATGAGGCCCGGTCAGCAGGGAAGGGAGAGAGGGTGGACCAGGGGCCCCTCACAGACCAGCAGCTCCCACCTTGTGTCCGGACGGTCCCCCTTAGACCGCAGGACCCTGAGACCCCCCAACTCTGCAGGCAGAGTGACCTCAGTCTGGGTCACTGAGTACATCCGCGCAAGCCCACCCCTCACTCCCTTCCCAGACACTCTTCCGGACCACCACATCTGCAGGGGGCCACTAGGACCCTCTGTCCCTCAGCCTGACCGCACCATGGGTCAGGACACTCCAGGCATCCTGCCCACGGACCTCAGGGCCAGGTGCCCCAGGGGGAGCATCCGGGGTTCCCAGGAACATGCGTGGAGCCTGCCCAGCCCAAACTCCTCCAGCTGAACCCTGAAGAGACGGAGGGTGGGATTCCGCAGTTCCACGGAAAAGGGTCTGGTCCAGGGGCTGACGTTTAGATTCTCAAGAAGCGTCGTTAAAGTCCAGGCTCCCTACAGACGCCCCAAGGTTGTGCAACGGGCAGGGAGGGGAACGGGGCCGTCTGGCTCCGGGCCACAGTCTGGGTAGTCTCCGTGGGCGCTGGGCTGACCCCAGCGTCCTCCCCGCACGAGATGCCAAGCTCCTTGGGTCCTGATTGTTGCTTCAGAGCAGAGGGGGACGCAGGACAGTCTGGGACTCTTGCTCCTTCAGGCAGGCCGGGAGCTGTAGGATCTCCTCGGGGTCAGGGTCCATCTGCTCTCATGCTCTCAGGGTCCCTGCTGGGGACCTGCTGTCCCTGCAGTGGGGGGGGGGGGCACTCGTTAGGACAGCAGAGCTTTGTTGTGAGTGTGGGACCCTGGTCCCCAGCTAGATGCAGCCCCTCTCCAACCCCCCCCTCCCCCCACCCAGAGTGGGTCAGCAGAGCCTGGGGGCCCTCCTCCCCTCCCTGATATCCTGGGACACACAGCCCGGAAGAAACAGGACCAGCATTTTGGGGAGGGGCGCCCTCTGCTGCCCATCGGGGGCAGCCGGGGAACCACGTCAGCACCAGGTCCGCCCAGAGGACAGAGAGGCTCCCACAGCGAGTGGTGGTTGGGGGGGGCGTGGGCTGTGTGATCCCGGAGGCGCCCGGACCCCAGTCCTGCTGAGATGACGCGTGGCCAGGTCAGGCATCCCCCTGAGGCCCAGCCAGGCCTTCTGACCCCACCGGCCCCCACCCCAGGGCGGTGGTCAGGGCGGCCCCGGCCGGTGGTCCGCAGGCTCAGTCCCCGGGCTCTGCTCCTGGCCTCTGGCCAACCTGGCCCTGGCCTGAGCCTGACCGGTGCTGGCTACACTGGTCACTCCTCTCCTGGCCGCTCTCTGCCACCGTCCTGGACTGAAGGACACTCCTGGCTGAGGTGTGCTGGATCCACACCCAGCACCCTGGGCCCCAAGGCCATGGGGGCGTTAAGGGTGACCCCCCCCCCGGCCAGCCCCAGGACTCGGGTCACAGTCCAGGGGAGAGGGGTGGGGCTTCTGTGAGCTCTTTGTGCTCCTCAAAGGCCTCACGTGAGTGGTGGGTGTCAGTCAGATGCCACACGAGCTGTCACCACGGAGGGAACACTTCCTTCACTTCACGCATGAGCCAGGGGCTCAGTGATGCCTCCAGGTCAGCTTGGGGCCCCTGTGTCCCCCACCTGGGCCCCAACCCCCTGGCCAGGGCGGGTCAGCAAGTGGAGGCTAGACCTGTCCCTCCAACCCCAAAATGTGTCTGTTAAAATCCTAACCCGGATGTGATGGTATTAGGAGGCCTTCAGGGGGTAACTAGGGCTTGGGGGTGGAGCCACAGGAATGAGGTTAGTGACAGGAGACCCCGGGGGAGGGGGGCCCCTCCCCTCCCCCCCAGGAGAAGTCTGCCCACGCCCTGATCTTGGACTTCCAGCCTCCAAGGCTGTGAGACATCCGTTTCTGCTGTTTATGAGCTGCCCACCTCTGGTATTCTGTTACTGCAGACAGAACGGACTAAGACATGATTGAAAACATTTAAATAGAAAGCAGTTTTTCTTTTCTTTTTTAAAAATTCAAGTTAGTTCACACACATGTGGTCTTGGCTTCAGGAGTGGAACCGAGTGATTCATCTCTCACATATGACAGCTGGTGCTCCTCCTGAAAAGTGTCCTCCTTAATGCCCCTCACCCATCTGGCCCACCCCTCCTCCCCGCTCCTCCGTTTTTATATTATTTTTCTTTCTTTCCCCCTGTATTTATCTGTTTTGTTTCTCAAATTTTACATGAGTGAAATCATTTGATATTTGTCTTTCTCTGACCGACTTATTTGGCTTAATGTAATGCACTCTAGTGTTATCCATGTTGTTGCAAATGGCAAGATTTCATTCTTTTTGATCTCTGAGCAGTATTCCATTGTAAATATACCACATCTTGTTTATCCATTCATCTGTTGATAGACATTTGCGCTTTCAATATTTTGGCTATTGTTGAAAGCGCTGCTATAAACATTGGGGTGCACGTGTCCCTATGAATCAGCACCCCTGGATCCTTTGGATAAATTACTAGTAGTGCAATTACTGGGTTGTAGGGTAGTTCTGTTTTTAATTTTTAAAGGAAACTCTATACTGTTTTCCAGAGTGACTGTATCAATTTGCATTCCCACCAACAGTGCAAAAGGGTTCCCCTTCCTCTGCATCGTCGCTAATATCTGTTGTTTCTTGAGTTGTTAATTTTAGCCATTCTGGCAGTTGTGAAATGTCATTGTTGTGGTTTTGATTTGTATTTCCCTGATGATGAGTGATGTTGAGCATCTTTTCATGTGTCTGTTGGCCATCTGGATGTCTTCTTCAGAAAAGTGTCTGTTCACTTCTTTTGCCCATTTCTTCACTGGATTATTTGTTTTTTGGGTGTTGAGTTTGATAAGTTTTTTTAATAGACTTTGGATACTAACCCCTTATCTGATATGTCATTTGGAAATATCTTCTCCCATTCAGTAGGCTGCCTTTTAGTTTTGCTGATTGTTTCCTTTGCTGTGCAGCAGCTTTTTATCCTGATGATGTCCCAGTAGTTCATTTTTATGAACTTGCCTCCAGAAACATGTCAGGTAAGAAGTTGCTGTGGCCGAGGTCAGAGAGGTTGCTGCCTGATTTCCTCCTCTAGGAGTCTGATGGGTTCCTTTCTCACACTTAGGTCTTTCATCCATTCTGAATTTATTTTTGAAAGAAAGTGGTCCGGTTTCATTCTTCTGCACGTTGCTGTTCAGTTCTCCCAGCACCGTTTGCCAGAGAGGCTGTCTTTTTTCCATTGGATGCTCTTTTCCTGCTTTGTCAAAGATCAGTTGGCCATAGATTTGTGAGTCCATTTCTGGGTTTTTTATCCTGTTCCATTGATCCATGTATCTGTTTTTGTGCCAGTACCATACTGTCTTGATGATTAAAGCTGTGTAATACATTTTGAAGTCCAGGATTGTGATGCCTCCAACTTTTTCAGGATTACTTTGGCTATTCGAGGTCTTTTCTGGTTCCATACAAATTTTAGGATTGTTTTAGCTCTGTGAAGAATGCTGGGCTATTTTGATAAGGATTGCATTGAACATGCAGATTGGGTAGTGTAGACATTTTAAGAATATTTATTCTTCCCATCCAGGGGCATGGAATGTTTTGCCATTTATTTGTGTCTTCTTCCGTTTCTTTCATAACCTTTCTATAGTTTTCAGTGTGCAGATCTTTTACCTCTTCAGTTAGGTTTATTCCTAGGTATTTTATGATTCTTAGTGCAATTATTAATAGGGTCCAGCCCTTGATATCTCTTTCTGCTGTATCTTTATTGGTCTATAGAAATGCGACTGATTTCTGTACATTGATTTTATATCCTACAACTTTGCTGAATTCACATATCAGCTCTAGTAGTTTTTGGTGGGGTCTTTTTGATTTTCCATGTAGAATATCATGTTGTCTGTGAAGAGTGAAAGTGACTTCTTTCTTGCCAATTTGGTTGCCTTTTATTTCTCTTTGTTGTCTGATTGCCACGTCAGACTTCCGGTACTGTGTTGAACAACAGTGGTGAGAGTGGACATCCCTGTGACATTCTTGAAAAGCTCTCAGCTTTTCCCATTTATCCCTACGATGGGATTAGCCGTAGGCCCTTCATGCGGCCTTCAGTGATGCACTTCTAAAACCTCCAAGCTTCAGCTCCAAAAGCTGTTTGCAAAAAAGAACTGGGACCTTCACTACTTCTCGTTCCCTAGTTCGTGGTCTGGGGAGGTTTCCTCTTGTGCCAACCCGATGCCGCCCCGTCCCAGCCCCTCTGCAGGATGGGGTCCCTCCCTCCGTGCGGACGCCGTTCTACCTCCTCCAGCTCACGTCTGCGCTCCTCCGTCTGTCACGCCGTCCCCTCACCTGCGCAGGTCCTTCTGCCGCTCTGCAGGCGATTTCCGGGGAGTTCCAAGGGATCTGGCCTCAACACAGCTGTGCTTGAGGGACGCGACAAATCCTGGTCCCCCTACTTGTCTGCCATCTCAACTCTTCCGAGCGCAGTGTTTCCTTATTCGGGTTTTTAGAACTATCCCCACACTGCTGACAGAGGCCCTGATTAGGGGTGTACGACAAGCAGTCGGCTGAGGGGGGAGGTCTGGCAGCTGCCCAGTCTCCACAAGGTGCCTGTGTGTGATCCTGGGAAAGCTGTCATGTCCCTGAGTCTCAGTTTACCCACCTGGAAATGGGGTACATTGTCTGTTATGGTGGACGATTGAGAAAATTAAGTAGAAGACTCTAAGTTGCCCACAAGTAGTAGGTTCTTAACACGTAACTCCTGAAATGCTTACCTCTGCCCTCCGGAAACTACCACGTACTGCGGCCCCATCAGAGAAGACCCTGGAGCAGGGTCCCCCAACAGGTCACTCTGGGTCACATCTGGTACCTCTGCCAGCACCAGGCTCGTGGTCCCGGGACAACGTGAGCCATGTAGGCCCGTCCCAGTGGCTCACTCTGCACTTAGTGCTGTGGCCCCTCAGCTTCCCCAGTCACCTGCACTGGGGCCCCCAGATGCTGGGACCTGCACCTGCCCGGCCTCCTCCTCCTCCTTCGCACACCTGCTGCCTTCCCTAGTCGCCCCCCCCCCCGCACCCCCCCCCCTTCAGTTGGCTCTCTTCTCTCTCTACGGGAACTTTCTAGAACTCAGATTCATTTGTGTAAGTTCCTTGACCGGGAGTATTAGGCGGTGCCTGGAGCCTGTGGAACCCCGTTCAAACCCTTGGGGCAGGGGCTCTCCCAACCCGGGTTGGCCCCGGGTAGCTTCCCCTCCCGAGAGGAGCCCGGGTGCCCCCCACTAAGGGCGTCCCCTGGGTGTGTGGGGATGAGGGGACTGCACTCCGTCCGGGGCAGTTTGGGGAAAGCCAGCATCTTCGCCCTAGAGTCCCGAGGCCCAGGAAGGAAGCGGGCATCTTCCAACCGCCCTTTACATCACCGCCGGAAACGCACCCGTTCCCGGGGTCGCTGTGTCCGAGGAGTTTTCCCGCGTTTCTCAGTTACTGTTAGAAGCAGGAAACCCTTCCGAGCGTGAGCAACTGATGGCTGCGCAGGGAGCCGCTGATTTCGTGTTTGCTTCGTCCGTTTCTTTCCGTAACTGCTCCTCTTTCTAGACGGTTCTATCGTTTCCCCTGACTTCCTGTCATGTGACCCAAATGTGGAGAAGGAACAAGCCCCGAGGGTGCTCGCCGGCCGTGACCGCCTTCGGGCGCTTCTGATCCGAGGTGGGTGCGGAGCCGCGTCCTGCTCTTCCCGGCGTGGCCACAGACGGCCCTGTACCCCCTTCTAGAAAGGGGCCTCCGCTGGGTACCTCCACGTGACGGGGAGTAACGAACAGTCGTTGTACAACGTCTGGTCCCTGCGCGAGCAACACGTGCGGGCTTCGCGCGTCCAGGAGGAGCACGGGGCGCTGCGGCGCCGGCCTCCACGTCCCCCGGCAGGGGGCGCCCGAGCGCGGGGGCGGGGGCCCAGGCCGGTTCCGCCGGGGCCGCAGCGCCGCCGTCACCCCGCCCCCCCCCGCCTCCCGCACGGCCTGCGAGCGCGTTTCTTGCGTTTCTCGGGAACAAACTCTCGGCGCCCGGCCGCGAGCTCGTGCCCGCGCTCGTGCCCGCGCTCGTGCCCGCGTGCTCGCTGCGCCCCGGTCGCCGTGTGCACCCCGCGCACACCCTCCCCACGTCCCAGAGCCGCGTGTCCTGCGCCCCCGGGCCTGGGCCCGGGGCCCCGGGGTCACGGGGTCCGTGCGTCCTCGGCTCCGCGAGGCAGCGGCGGGGCGGGGGAGTCCGCTGCCCGCACGACACAGCGTCCACGGGGGGCTCAGGGGACGCGCGCCCAGGTCAGGTCCCGGCCCCGCGAGTGATGCGACCGAAGTCTCCGGAGGGACTGAGAGACCGTGTTGGCAGGATCCGGGGTCGGAAGACGGCGGGTGGGGGGGGCCCTCGTGGGGGCGGGGGGTCCCCCCCCCCCCCGGCCGCGCTGCCTCTGACCCCCGCCGGCGTCCCTAAGGCCCACCCCTGCCCAGGGACGTCCGCCTGCTCCCACGGCCGCCCTCGCTGCCCCTCCGGCCCCGTCCCCACGGCCCCGGGGTCCCTCCACCCACAGGCGCGTGGGCCTGGCGGGCCTTTTGCTTCAGAGATTCTTCCCTGCTGTGAGGACGCGTCTCTGCGCCGTTTCCCGGGGCTGCTGTGTCCTCTTACAGGGACACCAGGCGTTGGACGGTGTGCCCCCCAGCCCAGGGTGACGCATTTTAACTTGATCACGTCTGCAAAGACGCTGTTTCCGAATAAGGTCCCCTCACTAGGGGCTGGGGCTTCCCCAGAACCCGTGGGGCCACTGATCAGCCGGCAACACCTGGTATAGTTTTCCATCTTTTTATTTTTTCCTTTCTGTGGGTATTTTTGTAGGTCGCTTGGAAGTCCCTAGAATATTTACCCGGTATGAGCGTTTCTATCTCAGCAAGAATTTCATAAATGCAATGAATTAACAACTTCATGAACTTGACCTGCTTCCAGTGTGAGCGAGTACTGATACCTTGGCACTTTTTTCTTCCGTCTTATCGGGTGGTTTAAAAATAACTGTTTTTTTCCTTTCCCATTTAACTGGCCAAGTTTGCTTTCCTTTTTCATCAACCATTTCAGAATTTATATACCTGTTTCTTTCTTGTACTATTTATTCTTAAGATGTTTAGCATGAATACTTTATAATTTCTAAGATTCCATCTTATTTGGTAAGATCTGTGCGTTTTTGCAACAAAAGAGGAACCCAGTGCCTGTCCACATAGTGCTTGTTATCTGTGGCAAGAGTGTTGGCTCCAAATGGAACTTCAAAATAAGTATTAACAGTTTACAGACGAGATTGTGGTTTTCATTACTTCCGCTTTTCTTTATAGTCACGTTTCCCTTGTTCACCTATGCTTCTTCATTGTCTCTGTTCTTTTTTTGAGTATTATTTTCTTCCTTACTTTTCTGAGGACTTAAATACATTTTGCAGTCATGTTCTCTGTATCCCCGGAAAGGATTCCTCTGTTTGCTGGGTGCTGACAGCAGAATACACTGCTCCAAAATATGCCACTTTGCATTCGGATTATTTGGAGCTAAATGCACTTGAAAAACAGCAGATACCAAGACTCAAGGCAGTTCTTTAAAAAAAAATTTTTTTAGTGTTTATTTATTTTTGAGACAGAGAGAGACAGAGCATGAGCAGGGGAGGGTCAGAGAGAGAGGGAGACACAGAATCCGAAGCAGCTCCAGGCTCTGAGCTGTCTGCACAGAGCCTGACGTGGGGCTCGAACCCATGAACCATGAGATCATGACCCGAGTGAAGTTGGACGCTTAGCTGACTGAGCCCCCCAGGTGCCCCTGAGGCAATTCTACCCGAAACCCATCAAGGTCCTTGGGGCTCTGGCCTCCTGGGTGTTAAGGGCTGTGAGGAGTCTGTGGCTATGAGAACAGTCTGGTCCAGGCTCAGTGGCAGATACATGAGATACAAGCAGAAAAGAGCCTGGAAGCAGACGTCTGTGCACGTGGAAAACAAGATGCATCACAAGGCAGGTCCCACCGCACACCTTGTGCAAGATCAGTTCCCACTGGAATACGCACTCATGTGTCAGAAGCCAAGTGGAAAACTTGGAGGAGAAAATGCTGGAAGATACAGATATGATCTCTGGGTAAGAAAGGAATTTCTCAAACGAAACTCAAAAATTCACAAGCCATAAAGAAGAGATGGATACGTTTGACTCATTGATATAATCATCAAAAGACGCTGAAGATTGTCCTAGAACAAGCCAGAAACTGGGCACTAAGCCTGCAGCACATACAGCTAGCACATGATCTGTATCTAAAATGTCTAAGGAGCTCCCAAAAGTCATGAGAAAGACAATCTAACAGAAAAATGGAAGTGGCACAAACAGGCACTTCACTAAAAGGAAACACGATTGTTATTCTCTCATAGAGAAAGAGACTCAATCGTATTAGGAATCAGGGAAATGCTGATTCAGTTACAATAGGTGTTTCACACCCACCAGAGAAGTAATATTAAAAAGTCACCTAATCCCCAGGATCTGTGACCCACTGGTGACGGGAGCAAGATTGCGCCCAGCCACTTCTGGAACAACCTGGCAGAATGCCGTTGACCCCGCCACGCCCACTCCCTGGGTGCACATCCTGGAGGGGTGCGGCCGCTGCTTCCCCGCTCCCCTGCAGGAGCCCCGAGAGGGCCTCCCTCAGGCAGCAGGCAGGGCCCCTGGCCACAAGCACCCTGTTCAGGGTGCCCGGGGGCAGGCCAAGTGTGAGCGTTTTCTATGAAGTGCACCGTGTGCCCGTGTGCCAGGAACCCCAGAGGAATGTCTGCACCAGCAATCCTTACACTAGTAAACAGAAACTGGAGACAACCCCATTCTGTCTGCAGTGCCACACCCTGGGAGGCTGTCTGGCTGTGAAAATGTGTGTCTGCAGCGTGAGCCCACACACATGAAGCCACACGGACGGTGCTGGTCACAGACCACTCCGTACGATTCTATGTGACCACATGTAAAACATGAAAAGCTACGCCGGATGCATACACGTGAGGTAAAAACCATAAAGCGCAAGCACTAAAATGCTCAGCGCGAAGTTCAGCTGTGGCCTCAGGCAGGGACAGAGGCTGGGCGTGGAGGGGGCCTGTGACCTTCCAAGCACCCGTGGGACCCTGCATCGCAGCGGCTCTTTCCCTCCCACCCCTTGCACCGCACCTGCACACGAAGTGCTCCCCTGAACGCGTGAGACCGTGTGTGTGTGGTTTTTTTTTGTATTTTAATAGCTTTACTGAGATATATTGAGATATATCTTCATATATATTGTTAAAATGTACAATTCAGTTGCCTTAATCTCTTTACAGACTCTCTGATCAGAATATTTCATGGTCCCCAGAAGAAACCTGTTGCTCATTGGCCGTATTCCCTGCAGTGCCTCCCACCTCAGCCTGGCGGCCGTCAGACTCCAAGAGTTGCCTATTCTGGACATTTATGCAAATGGAGTCACACGGTGTGTGGCTTCCATGCCTGGCGTCTTTCTCTTATCTGGGCTTGGAGTCACATCCACGTTGCAGGGTGCGGACACGCTATTCTGTTCTATGAGCAAAGGATATTCCGCTGTTTGTGCACAGGGCTGTCAGTGGGCAGCCAGCCTCCTCCCCTGCTATGAATGACGCGGCCTTGACATATGTGCAGGGTTACGGGGCTGCGTTTTCACGTCACTTGGACAGATCTGAGTGAAATTACCGGGTCATATGGAAACTCTACGTTTAATCTTTTGAGAAACCATAAAAACTTTTGCCCCGGGGACTGCGTCATTTTCCATTCCCACCAGCCATGCGTGAAGACCCGGTTTCTCCCCACCCTCACCAGCTTGTTCCTGCCTGGTGTGTGATTAGAGCTGTCCTTTTCCCCCAGTGACCAAAGATGTTCACTGGGTTTTCCTGTGCTTACTGGCCATGTGTTTATCCTCTTTGGAGAAATGTATATTCAAATCATTTGTGCATTTAAAAGTTGTGTTATTTATCTTTTATTACTGAATTGTAAGCATTTATTATGTATTCTGGATACAACTCCTTTATCATATATTCGATTTGGAAATATGTTCTCCCAGCCTGTGTGTAACCTTGCCACTTTCTCCATGGTGTTCTTTGAAGTACAAAGGTTTAATTTTATCTAAATCTGAGCTATTGAGTTTTTTCTTTTATAATACGTCTTTGTGTCATATCTAAGAAATCATCGCCTCATCCAAGGTCACACAAAGTTACTTCTGTATTTTCTGCTAAGGTTTTAGTCTTCATTCTCACATTCAGGTCTACCATTTATTTGGAGTTAATTTTTGTGTTTGGTGTGAGGCAGGGGTCAAAGTCATTCTCTGCGTGGGCATATCTGGCTGAGCAGCACCATTGGTAGAAGAAACTCTCCTTTCGCCCATTTAATTGTCTTGGCAGCTTTGTTGAAGGTCAGCTGACAGTGAATGCAAGGGGTCAGTTGTGTTGCTTTGATCTGTATGTCTGTCCCTATCACAGTGTCACACACTCTCATTACTGTAGCTTCATAGTAAGTTTTGAAATCAAGATGTGATCCAACTGTGTTTTCTGCCTGGGTTTAGTTTGCTGTTGTTTTTCTAAACTGGTAGAGTGGGATGTTAGATGACCAATTTGAGAGCTTTCTTCTTTTTAAAAATACAGGTATTAGAGTGATGAACTTCCTCCTAAGTACTTCTTTTTTGGCATATTATGCTTTTGTTTTCATTCATCTCAGAATATTTTCTGCTTTTTTCTGGTGATGTCTTCTCTGTTAATTATTTAGCAGTGTGTTGCTAAGTTTCTACATAGTTGTGAATTTACCCCCAGTTTTTTCTGTTTCTGATTTCTAGTTTGTGATCAAAGAATATGCTTTATATGCTTTTTATAAATTTATTGAGTTTGTTTTTATAGTCTAGTGTGTGATCTATCCTGGAGAATGTTCCACGTGTACCTGAGAAGAATGTGTATTCATTCTGCTGTGTGGTGAATCTCTATGGTATCTATTAGGTATAGCTGGTTTATAGTGATGTTCAAGTTTTTGTTTATATCCTTGTTGATTTCTTATTTAGTGTTTCTATCCTTTATTGAAAGTGTGATATTGAAGTCTCCAATCATTATTGTTGACTTGTCTATTTCTCTCTTCTTTCAGTTTATGCTGCATGTATTTTAGGGCTCTGTTATTAGTTGCCTATATGTTTATAAATGTTATATCTTCCTAATAGATTGGACTTTTTAGTCAACATAAAGTGTCCCTCTTGATTTCCAGTAACTTTTTTGTTTAAAAGTTTATATTGTCCTATATTAGCATAGCTATTCCAGTTCCCTTATATTTGCTGTTTGCATGATAAATATTTTTCAGACTTTAACTTTTTAATTTCAACTTATATGTATCTTTGAATCTAATGTGTATCTCCCGTAGAGGGCATCTATTTGGATCTTGTGTTTTATCTAATGTGATCATCTCTGTCTTTTAATTACATTGTTTAATCGATTCACATTTAATGTTATTACTGATATGATTGAATTTTTGCCTGCCAGTTTGCTTTCTGTTTTTTATGTCTCATGTATTTTTTGGTCCTTTATTCCTACTGACGGTACTATATTTTTGTTTTATTGTTAAGTAGATGTCATTCATTGTACCATTTAGATTTAATGATTTTTAACTACATATTCTAGATTATTCTCTTAGTGGTTGCTTTAGGGCTTACAATCTTAAGTTATATTCTATTTCATTTTTATATTAATTTCAGTAAGATACAGAAACTTTATTCCTATATAGTTTTATTTCTTCTTCCTTTATTTTTGTACATATTATAACAGTACATGTTAAAAACCCAACATTATATTGTTTCAATTGTTGATGTATATAACATTTCTTTTAGAGAAACAAAGAGAAGGAAGCAAATATATATTTACTGACATTTTATATTGACACATTATTTATTACTTCATTTCCCCTGTGGTGTTGAGGTGTCATCTACTGTCATTTCTGTTCCTCTAGAGCTTCTTCCCTGCTCCTCCCCATTGTGATCATGTTGTGAGATAGCATATGTTTACATATGTCACAGGTCCAACAGTACAATTGTATTGTATTGTATTGTATTATTATATAATACAATAGATATAGTTTTATGCAATTGATTTTTAAGTCAGGTGAAGACATATGTAACTATACTGTCTTTATTATTATGTAAAAAATTCACCTTTGCTGATGCTCTTTGTTTTTTGTGTATTTGAATTTGAATTACTGCTTGGGATCACATGCCTTTTAGCTCCAAAAATTCCTTTAGTATTTCTTGTACAGTAGGCCTACTAGCAACAAACTTCCTCAGTTTTTGTTTACTTGTGAATCTTATTTCGTCTTCATTTCTGAATGATAGTTTTGCTGGAGATATGATTCTTGATTGATAGGTTTTTTACCTGGGGTACTTTGAACATGTCATTCAACTGCCTTCTGACTACTATTGCTTCTGATGAGAAGTCAGCTGTTAATTCTATTGGGATTCCTTTGTATGTGACAAGTCATTTTCCTCTTATAGCTTTTAAGATTTTCTCTTTATTTTTGGACTTCAGTATTTTACTATCATGTGTCTGGATGTGTAGCTCTTTGTTTCTATTCTGTTAGGAATTTGTTGAATATCATAAGTATAGAGATTATTGTTTTTCTTCAAATTTGGGATGTTTTTGGGTATTATGTCTTTGAATATTTTTTCTGCTTCTGTCCTCTCCACTGGTAATCTCATTACGTGCAGGTTGATGCATTGAATGGCATTTCCCTGAGGCTCTTCTCATTCTTCTCCATTCCTTTTACTTTCAGTCCTTCAGGGTAAATTATCTCCATTAATCTATCTTCAAGTTCAATGGTCATTTTCTTCTTCCAGCTCAAATTTACTGGTGAGCCTCTCTAGTGAATTTTCCATTTTAACTATTACACTTTTCAACTCCAGATTTCCATTTGGTTCTTTTTTATCATTTCTATTTCTTTCTTTATATTCCCTATTTGATGAGTCAATGCTGTCATATCTTTCTTTTCTTGTTTAACCATGGGTTCTTTTAGTACTTTGAGCATATTTATAATATCTGCTTTCAAATCTTTGTCTGCTAAATTCAACACCTGGGTCCCTGAGAGACAGTTTCAGTTGCCAGGTTTTCTCCTGTGTATAGGTCACATTTTTCTGCTTCTGAAAATGTCTCATAATGTTTTATTGAAGATTGGACGTGTTAGTCAATCTATTGCAGCCACTCTGAGTCCTGATCCCATCCCCACCGCCCCCCCCCACTCGTGTGTCTGTTTGGTGTGTAGTTAATCCCGTGAAGCCCGTTTTCCCACGCTGTGTGGTCTGCATGTCTATGCTCAGAGTTCTCCTCTTGCTCTTGTCTTCAAGCCGAGCTCCCTGGAGGTCAGCTGCGTGTCCTCACGGCTTCCCACTCAGCCAGGATTCCTCAGAAGCTGTGTTTAGGCCGCTGAGCAGGAAGGTTTTGCCCTTTACTACTAGGTCTATGTGGGCTCGGAGGCTGGTGTCACAATGCAAAGTTGCCCACATTCATCCGGGGACAGAAATTCCCTCCTTGGTTGCTCCTAGGAGTACGCGGCCTTAAGCACAGCCCTGTGGGCCACCAGGAGGGACGGCGTTTTAACCAGGGTCTCCTGACCGTCTCTTCCCATGCTCTCCCTGTGCGACTTCCGGCTGGTCTGTCTCTCAGTGTTACGCTCAGCCATTATCTTCCATTGATTGTTAGCAAGTGCTCTAGCTTTTGGCAATGGCCTGGCATGTAAATTTCTCCCCAGTCTGACCAAATAAAGTCAAATTCCCGGGCCAGAATGTTACCAGTGTTTGCAGCTTCCTCCGCCCCCTGCCCCCAGCAGACCCTTCGGAGTGGAAGCTGCGGGGAGGGACTCTGCATTCGCCCTAAGATTCTCCCTGTGGATCAGGAGCTACGAGTGTGGGGGAGACCGATGCCCCCTCCCACACAGTACAGATCTCTCCACAACGGCTGGTGGGGGAACAGGACCTGCCAGTGTCCGCTGGCTGCCAAGCGGGCTCTTCGCCCCTGGGTCCTGGGGCGACAGACATCGCCATTTACCTCCTGAGCCACCAGAATGGCTCCTATGTGACCCAGAGCTGGCTGGTTGTAGCCCTCCCTCCAATGGCCTCGATTGCTCTTACTGTTTCCACAGGCTTTTGTGAAATAAATGCTTTTAAATGTGTCTATTGGGCCCTTCAATTGCCTTTGCTAATTCTGACGTATTTCTTTGGGGGAGAGTATTTTTTTAATTTTTTAAAAAATATTTATTTTTGAGAGTGAGAGAAAGAGCGTGAGCAGGGAGGGGCAGAGAGAGAGGGAGACGTGGAATCCAAAGCAGCTCCAGGCTCCGAGCTGTCAGCACAGAGCCCCACGCAGCACTCGAACTCACGAACCATGAGATCATGACCTGAGCCAAAGTCGGACGCTTAACCGACTGAGCCCCCCAGGCGCCCCTTTGGGAGAGAGTTTTGCTGAACTCTGCTCACTCTCATTTCAGAAATCTCTACCAGTTAATATATTTTTTTATTTTTATTTTTATTTTTATTTTTTTTTTAAGGATTTTAAAATGGCATTGTTTAATTAATGGTACACTAGTTTTTCACATTTAACAAAAAGTTAATGTTTTGCAAAGAGGGTAAACAATTTTTTTTTGTCTTTTTTTTTTTTTACAAATAGTTTATTGTCAAATTAGTTTCCACTCATATATTTTTTTAAAGGGAAAATTATTTGAATTTATTTTTAAAAATTACTTGTACTTTAAAATGAACATACACTGCTTAGACAATAAAGAAGAAACGATCCCATCCCCACTTTCACGTGTTAGGCCACATGGTGCTAAAGGAGCCCACCTTTTGCCCCAACCCTCTGCATGTGGCTCCGTGGCTGGCTCCCCCTCCTGACAACACTCCCCTGGCCCAGCCCCACTTCCTTTGAGGCTGGTGACATTTCCCCATAATTTCTGTCTTTCAACCTGCTGTGTTTTCTTGGGACTTCTTAGTGCCCAAAGTCAGGTATCTCTGACACCCTCCTTCTCCTTGGGTGGATGTGAGATAAGGTTGATGTGTCTACACTGCGAGGTGGCCAGTGGTGTGTTTTCTCCTGTGTGGTTGGTGCTGGGACGTAAGGGCCCTTGCAGGAGGCGCCCCCACCTTTCTGGGGCTCCACTGAGGACACAGGCACCCGCCTCCGGGGCGGGGCAGGCTCGGGCTCCCGGGAGGCGGGGTCCGTCCCTCTGGCTGCGCTGTGCCTCACGGTCACAGATGCTCCGCTGTCTCCCGGGAGGACAAAGGCAGCTCCGGGTCGGCCTGGCTTGGAGCCGCCTGGAACAGCGGTCGGCTGTCCGGAGGCAGCTGCAGACAGTGTTTGGCCGAGGGCGGTGCTGGGAGGGGAGGGCCGGGCTCAGGCTAATTCAGAACCCAGTGCAGCCGCCCCTCGGCCCGTGGGAGCCGCCGCCCCAGCTGCCCCCCCCCCCCCCCCCCCCCCATCAGACCGGATTCACTCTCATTTCAGGGCTTTGTGTCAACAGCTCCTCTCTGGTCCTCACTGCAGGCATTTCAAACCTTGTTTATTTGAAGATCAGAAACACACCCAGGGAGCCTGGGGCCCAGGACCTCCTTCCGCATCAGCTCACAGATTCCCGCTGTGAACTTGTGCAGCTGAAGGGCGGCGGCTGGCTTTTTACCAAGTTTTCAGAGTCACAACCAAATGTGCACTTTGGGTGGATCTCATTTGGAAGAGTCCCAAGGGCACGAAAAGAAGCAAAGGAAGCCGGGGAGGCGGTGCCACAGGGACACACGGGACCCGGGGCTGAAGCTCCTGTGAAGGTCTCTGTCCACGGGCGCAGGGCTTCTCCGGAGGACCGTACTGCCCGGCGCTCGACGGGCCGGGGCCGGAAGCGAGCCTCCCCCACGCTCGGGGCGCCTTCCGCTCCTGGTGTGATGGCCTCAAGGGGGGCGGCCCCAGGCCCGACCCTGAGGCAGAGAACATTTCCGCCCCAGGACAGAGGGGAAAACTGTCTACCCACCCGGCCACCCCCATGCCCTTGCCTGGTCACCAGGCACAGGGGACTGGGGTCCCCATCCCCCAACTGGCTTGGGGCCTCCTGCCACCTGGCACTGGTCACAAGTCTTCCGGTCACTTGCGGGGATCCAAAGGCTTTGGGGAGCCCTGCGGGGCTACTGCCTGCACTTGCCCGTGTAGACCACCAGCCTTGACCGTCAGTGGGTGGCTGTTGGAGGAACTGAGGTGGAGTGGCCGGCCTGTGGGGCTTGGCCTTTGACCCCTAGCACTCTCGTCCTGGTGAGCTCCTGTGTGGAAGCCGACTTTCCATCCGGCCCCTTCCTGTTCTCTGATGTGATGGACACAAATGACTGGGGGCCAGGCAGGATAAGGTCAGGGCCCATGGGTGCCACTCTGTGCGTCTGGGGTCCTTTCCTTCCTCCTGAGTTCAGGGGGTGGCCTGGGAGGTGTGGCTGGAGATTCCCCACCAAGGGAGTGCGTGGAGAGAAGGGGCTGGAACACAGCAGGCAGAGTGGGCCGTGCAGGAGGCTGACGGACCCGAGCGGTGGTCACCTGAGCGCTGAGCGGGCCCACGCCCAGGCCACCCGCTGAGGACACTGCTCCCGAGGCACCAGGCCACTGTCTGAGGTCCCCAACCCTCTTGAAATCAAAGATCATTGGTCTGAGGTCAAAGTGTCCCTGCTGGGGGCAAGCATGGCATCCCTGTTTGTAAAATGGGTGCACGGGCTCTGATTCCTCAGGGTTCTCCGGCCTGCGTGTGTGCGTCTGTGTCTCAGGAGGGGGTGAGCACGCGCCGCAGGCAGGGTGGCTGACTCCCTGCGGCCGTTTGGCCCAGGTGGCAAAGACCACAGCCTGGGCCTGACCCAGCAGGAATCGTGCCAGGATCTTCGCCCCCCCCCCCCCCCCCCCCCCCCCCCCCCCCGCCCCAGACTTCTCGTCAGAAGCCCCCGAGCAGGGCCTTGTCGTGAGCAGTCGGCCAGGCCCGGGCACCCCGCCCGCCCAGACAGAGGAGGGGGCCACCTCGCCCGCCCTGGGACGGCTACCCCCAGACCTTGGCGCCAGCCGCACCCACTGTTGCTATTTGGGAAGGGAAGAAACAGATTTTCCTCTGACGTTCTGTTCTCTTCCCTTCCATCCCTTCCCCGGAGCTCAGGCCGTGTGGGCCGGGCATTTCCGGAGTCGGGCTTGGGCTAGAGCCTGGCCGTCTCCAGAGAGCCCACGGCCAGGGGCTGACGAGGTTCAGGTTCGTGGCCGAGTGCTCCTGGACGACAGGCAAACCCCCTCTGGGCAGGAGCCTCCTCGGGCCGTGGAGATTCCTGGCTTCGGGCCACCATGCCGGGTGCCAGCCCTTCACGCCAGCACAGCTCACTCCGTCCGCAGTGAGACCCACGTGGCCCGGGGCCGGACTTCTTGGCCCCATCGCCGGTGCGGCCGCGCTGTCAGGAGCGCTGCTGGTGGGGCCCAGCTCCCCTCAGGCCCCTTTGGGGGGACCAGGCTGGCAGTAAAAGTGTTTGGTCAGATCCAGGGTCAGTTTTCAGATGAAAATTCCAATTTTCACAAATTGGCAACTGCAAGGCCTCTTGAAGGCCCTGTGAATGAGGGCATCCTGGAGATGCCCCAGAGCCCACCTGCTGCCCGCACACCTGAGTGTGGGGCCCACCTCTGAATTCACACCTGAGCCCAGGGTGCACCTGCTGAGTGCACACCTAAGCCCAGAACCCACCTCTGAATTCACACCTGAGCCTGGGACCCACCTGCTGCCCGCACACCTGAGCACACCGGCTCCTTGTGGCCCCTGACCCTTCCCGGAGCCAGTCAAACCCTCTAGTTTTACAGAGAGTCCCAAGACCATGTGGTGTCAGATGCAGCACCAAAGAGGCAGGCCCAGCCTCGCATCCTCCCTGAGCCCGCGCCTGAGCCCGCGCCCGAGCCCGCCCCTGAGCCCCCCCTGAGCCCGCGCCTGAGCCCGTGCCTGACCCGCCCCTGAGCCCCCCCTGAGCCCGCGCCTGAGCCCGCGCCTGACCCGCCCCTGAGCCCGCGCCTGACCCACCCCTGAGCCCGCGCCTGAGCCCCCCCTGAGCCCGCCCCTGAGCCCCCCCTGAGCCCGCTGGGCACGGCCTGCCCGGTCCCTGGGCCTCCGTGTCCTCTGCCATTGCCTTTAGTCAGTCAGCACGTGCCGGCTGCAGGCCGGCCACCTCAGGCCACTCCAGGACACCAGGCCCCTCCAGAGGGACGGGACCTTGCAGGAGGCCAAGGGGTCTACGCGTGGGGCGGCTCTTGCTCCCTGGGAGTGGATGAGCGTTTCCAGGCGGTGGTGGCCTCTGGCTGGGCAGAGTCTGAGGGCCGGGGCTCGGGGATCATCAGACCAAACCTCCTGCACCGACGGGACAGGGCACCTCGGGGGAGGGGCGCCCAGAGGGACACCTGTCAAGGGGCTTCTTCCCAGGCAACAGAGGGGCCCGTGGGGCTGGGGGGCAAAGTGGGGGCCAGGCAGGGACCGCTGGGCCAGGGGAGATGCACTCAGACACGGAGGGGGCAGTTCTCCTTCCCAGGCAGGGGCTGAGCCAGGTGCTCCCCGGGCTGGGTCTCTCACTGGGCACCCCCACCAGGCAGGGGCCGTACTCCTCACATGGGGCTGAGGGCCCCTCAATGGAAAGGAGAAAGCAGACACCAGCCCCCGATGGGGAGTTGAGGGTGTGCTGGCCTGGGCACTCCTGGGTGACCCCGCCACCCCGGGGGGTCCTTGTCACACTGCCTGACCGCTGTCCCTCCTCATGCTCACCGCTTGTTAAAGAAAAGCACTTCTGGGGCTGCCAATCTTTCCACAGGAAGCACATCTGAAAGGGGGTCCCTGGGGGGGCTGCTAGCACTGAGCAGAGGTGGCCAGATGAGCCGAGGTCCTGCCGAGTGAGGTGGGGGGACACTTCGATGAGGAAGGAACAGCCACAGAAGAGCAAAGCACCAGGAACAGCGTCAAGATTCACAAGATAGAGGGGCGCCTGGGAGGCTCAGTCGGCTAAGCATCTGACTTCGGCTCAGGTCGTGATCTCACGGTTCGTGGGTTCGAGCCCCGCGTCGGGCTCTGTGCTGACAGCTCAGAGCCTGGAGCCTGTTTCAGATTCTGTGTCTCCCTCTCTCTCTGCCCCTCCCCTGCTCACACTCTCTCTCTCTCTCTCTCTCTCTCTCTCAGAAATAAATAAAACTTAAAAAAAAAAACATTCACAAAACAGAAGCAGCAAGTAAGAAGCACAGACGTGAGCGGACAGACCTGGATTCCCTCTCCGTCCGCGACAGACTGAGGTCGAGGCAGGTCGTTTCTAGTCAGCCTGGGGCTGCTCTGAGCCACGAGAACCTTTGTGCACTTAGGTTAATGGATTCTCTAGAGCTTTATCATTAACTGTTTCACCTGAGAATTCCTTACCCCGAGAAAAAGGATACAGTCTTCTCTTCAAATGTTAAGGAGACAAGGAGACCTCAGCAAATTTAGAGACTACATGCTCTGCTTGAAGTGCAAAAATTTAAAAAAATCACTAAAAATGAAAATAGGATCCTCCAAATATTTCCTAAGTCACCGGTTCTAAGAAGAAATAAACCCTCCAAAGGTAAGCGATTTAGAAAATAATATATAAATAACACTGCCCACTAGGACCTATGGGATATGGTTAAAATATCACAAAAGATGCCTGTGCGAGAATATCGACATGACTAAAGGTGAAAACAAACGGTCTGCAGCATTCGCCTGTTTCTATGAAGTAAATGTCGCACGGTGGCTGATTTCAGGTCCAGGATGTGAGGTCATTGGCCATGGGGCCGGGAGGAAGGGTTCCCAGCTGGCTGGGGCACAGCGCCCCCAACCCCCCGTCACCGAGCCGCCCACCAGCAGCCTGGAGGTCACGCACAGACCCCATCTCCACCCACCGAGCCACGTGGGCACACCAGTTTGTCCTTCGTGCCTCAGCCTGTCAAACAGAGACTGAAGACCCTGCCCCGGGCACCAGAGACAGCTCTCGGCATCGCTGCGTGGGCTGAGCCACACCCCCTCTGCCCGAGGGACTGACACGGGGCCACCAAGTACACACTCCGAATTGCGGAGAACCAGCTCTCTGATCATCTTTTTTACTTCAGTGTTTTCATTTTATCGGTATGGAAACAATCAGGCTACAAGACACCAGTCCCGGGGTCAGTGTTATTCCAGGAACTGAATTACCGACCGAACTACCACCCAAGTCCCAGACCAGTCCCCTTGGCTGAGGAGACAAAGAGCAGAGCACAGGTTTTGAAGACTGAGCTGTCACTGTCACACACAGAACACGTGGTCAGAGCGCAACCTGATCAAGCGCCTGCTAAAAACAGCAACAAAAACAACATTCTCCAGAAGGCGTTAACAGCACCCGGGATCCAAAATGTCCAGCATATAATCCAAAATTACTCAACAATGAAAGCTCCAATACGACCAATATTAAAAAGACAATCAACAGATGACAAGGCCACAATCACCCAGACAGTGAGAATGACCTTCCGTCAGGTAAACACAAGCATGAGAGATGAAGGGAAGATAGACGTTCTCGGCAAAGAAAAATAAGTTATATCAAAAGAGCCAAATGGAAATTCTCGAACTCGACAACACAGTGTCCAGAAGCGATTTGCAAAAGTCTTGCATCCAGAATACATGATGGACTAAGACTCCCCGTGTGAAAGCAAACGGCCCAGAGAGGAAAACAGTCCAACAACCACGTCCCGGGGAAAGTGGGGGCTGCTGCTCCGGGTGACACTGCGCCAAGCCGCCACCACGTGTCTGTTGGAACAGCCAAACACAAAGCCAGTAACTGGCCACAAAACCAAGCGCAGGTGGGGACGTGGGGGGCCGGGGGCTCACCCCCCCTCCCCCCCCCCGCCAGCAGGTGCAGGAGGTCACCACGCTGAAAATCAGCCTGAAATTTCTTCCGAGATCACGCATATGTGCATCATACACCAAACAAGCTCCGGGGTATTTGTCCCTGAGAAGTGAAAACTCGCGTCCTCACAAAACCCTACGCGAAGCTACAAATGACCCAGATGTCTGGTGGGCGAGCATTGGTGTGGACGGGCCGTGGACGTTGGCCTGGATGGGCCATGGGCATTGGTGTGGACGGGCCGTGGACACGACTGATAAGCACCGGACCCTGGGTGAGTGTCACTGGGTCCGAGTGAAAGAACCAGTCTTAAAGGTTCCATGTGGTATGACTCCATCGTGTGGCCTCCTGGCAAAGGCCACCCACAGAGAAGGACAGGAGACTCATGGCTGCTGCGGAACTGGGACGGGGACGGGTTGGAGCGGGAAGGGCAGCACCAGGGAATTTCCAGGGGGTGATGGGGCTGGTGTCAGTCCTGAGAGCAGGTGCAGAACTCAACATCACAAAGTGGATACTAAAAATAAAAATCGTTAAAGTCAAAGTCCTGAGGCAGATCAGGAGAGACTAGAAAGACACAGCACTGCCATGTATGACCCTGGACTGGACCCTGTTTCAGAGACAAGCAGCCAAACATGACATGCTTGTGACAAGTGGGGACAGTTGAAGGCAGAGACCTGATGACCTTAAAAGAAAGACTGTCAGTCATTTTACCAGCAAAATGGTTTATTTGGGAATAGCAGAGAACTGCCGTTTGGGACATGTGAGCTCGGTGAAACCATAGGCAAGTCCAACGAAGGCCAGGGACGTCGTTTTCTGGGGAAGAAGGGGAGCTGGGAGCTTGTTTAGAAGGAGAGTCGGTTGGAGGGAGGCAGAGGTGCGGGGGGATGAGGTGTCTCCCTGGCGGAGCTGCGGTTGGGGGGGGGGCTGGAATTCCCGTAGGGGCTGCCGTGCACCCCTCCCCGGTGGTTCTCCTGTGGAGGGTTCTGTCGTTCCCGTGACGGACACCAAGGGCGCCCCCCCCGCCCTCCCCCCCGCCCTCCGGCCTCCGCGTGGGCGAGGCTTCCCCTCTCACTATTTGCACTAGAAGCTACATGAGCTCGCAAATCCCAGCCGTGATGATGATTCTGTGTTTCTGTCAGAGGACGCCCTTGCTGTTAGGAGAAAAGGAGACGCAGGCGGACGCACGCGGGGTCAAGGTGTCTGCAGATTCCTTCCAAATAACGAGGAGAGAGAGAGGCAGAGGCAGAATTAAAGCAATCCTGGAGTGGATGGCATACAGATTTTCATGATGTAAATTTTCAAATTTTCTGTATGCTTTAAACTTTTTCATAGAAAGTGTAGTTTTTAAATGCCATGGGAAAAATAATTCTAGACAGGTCTTGACATCTGGGACTGAAATTAAATTCTGAATTTCTAAGCCAACATAACTCAACGGCATTTTCCAATCACCCCTTCCAAGCTGGATGGATGTTCTCCTTGTTCATAGGCTCGGCGCCTGTCTGGAAAGTTTGAGAAACCAAACCAAGAATGTATTTTGCTCAGTCTTGCTTCTGGCCTTTGTGCTGCAAGGTGCTGGGCAGAGGCTTCCGCCGAGCTGTGGTCAGCCTTCCGCAGGTGCAGGGGTGCGGCGGGGCAGTCTGAGATACAAGGCCCTTTGAGGCCACGTTAGAGGGCAGGGGGGCCCATCCCCCCCAACCATGAGGCAAAGTATGGAACCCCTCCCCACGGAGGGGGACCTGGAGCTCACGGGGAAGTGAGCAAGGCGGGAGCTGCTGGTTTTGACCACTAAGCTGACCGCTAAGTTGACACGGAGCGGCTCCAGTTTGAGAGCCATAGCCCTCCCACCGGGCCCCTTCCCTCCCTGGCACCACCCTGCGCCTCAGCTCCCAGCCTGGCGGCGGAAGGGAGCCGGCGAGGGCCTCAGGAAGCAGGGCCCAGGCAGGTGGGGGCACACACCTGGTGGTGGTGGGCACCGCGGCTGTGCTGGGCACCCAGGCCGGCGCACACAGCCCGCCCCCTCCCCGTGCCTGTTGGGTCCCCATGTCTATCTCAGGCCGCCTCCTGAGAATCAAGACGGGGGCACCGGTCCCAGCGGAGGAGGGCGGAGCGGAGCAGCGCCACACAGGTTTGGGAGGGGTCCTGCTAAGACCCACTGCCTCCCCCCGCCAGGAACCCCGGAAGTTTCTGAAGATCAGACCGGAGGGTCAGGAGACACGCGCAGCGAGCTGCCTTGCACTACTGGGCGGGGACCAGCGTGTGGCGCTCAGGAGTTAGCTGTTCTTCCGGCCCGAGGGCTGAGCGCCGGGAGCAAACGTTACTGGCTCCACTGACTGATGCCATTTCTTTTCTTTTTCTTTAACTTTTTACAAGTGTCTTTATTTTATTTTGAGACAGAGACAGAGCATGAGCGGAGGAGGGACAGAGAGAGAGGGAGACACAGAATCCGAAGCAGCTCCAGGCTCCGAGCTGTCAGCACAGAGCCCGACGCGGGGCTCGAACCCACGAACCGTGAGATCATGACCTGAGCCGAAGGTGGATGCTCAACCGACTGAGCCACCCAGGTGCCCCTGACTGATGCCGTTTCTTAAGGACACGCCTTCCTCGGGCTTCATCAGGGTCATCGCTCTTCTAGGCAAGATGCACGTCAGTGATTTGGCGGGGAAGTTTCAGGGTCTGTGGACTTTCTGAAATCGTGTATGCTAATGACGGGTCTGCTTTGCCCAGCACCCAAACACAGCTGAAAAGATATGATGAAATCACAGTACATTCTTTACAAAAACGCTTCTGCATCAGCCCATCCCTTCTGAGGCGTCTGCCCACGGGGGCTCAGTTTACGCTTTCCTCCCTGGCTATCGGCAGGTCTCTTCTCCATCTTCTTCTTTGTCAGTTTTTCTTTCAAAGCAGTGATCCCTCTGCTGGGCTGACGGCATGGGGGTGCCCGTGGGGAAGGGAAGGGAGACTCAGGGATGGACCGGACCGGAATGGGTGCCAGGCCCCGGCCTCTGTGTGAGCAGGCGGGGAGCGCCCTTTCCTTCTGGCCCGAGGACCAGGCCAGGCCCCTCATGAGCGTGGCCGGTGGCTGGTGGCATCTAGTCCGGCTGTGTCCCAGGAGAGAGATGGACCAGGGAGGATGCCCCCACCCCCAGCCTGCTGTGCGCGGTCCCGAGGGCCTCCCTGAGGGGTGTGGGGTGCAGCCAAGGTGTGCTCTTCCCCTGGGGGGGATGCTCCCCAAGTCCTCTGGGAGCCACAGGTCCAGTCTGAGGCCTGCTGTCTGCCCAGGTCATAGTCCTGGGGGCCCTGTCCCTGGCTGGGTCCCCATCAGGACCAGAGCACCCGATGCTCCCCCTTCCTTCTCTGACTCGGCCCCTCTGGGGGCTCAGCGGTGCTGCCTGGCCGGTCCCCCCCCGAGGGGACGTGGGGCCTGTGCTGCTGCCTAGAGGACGCCCCTCCAGCTCCCACGCGGTCATGGAGTAGCAGACCAAGGCGGCGACGGCCGCAGCCCAATAGTACCAGGCAGACGTGGGCATGAGTGGTGGGGTGACACCCCGTGCCCACCCATGGGGCCAGCGCCCTGCGGTGCCACGTGCAGGCAGTCAGCCTCCCACTGGAGGAAGTGCGAACAGCAAACTGAACACCATAAATCTTCCGGATCCACCTGCAGGCAGGAGACTGGGGGATGGGCGAGCCCGAGGTGGCGGTCATGGCGTCAGGGGCCTGTGTTCCTCGCCAGCTGCCCTCCGTGACAGCCCGGGGCTGCGGGGAGCGACGGAACACGAGCCAGAGGGCGGGGGCGCTGCATCCTGGCTGGGCCCCCTTCCCCAGGGCACCCGCCTGGGCACGGCGCGCAGCGCTCCCAGGCCCGGGCTCCCCGGGGGGCAGGTGTCTGTCAGTGGCTCTCAAGTGACAGCGCTAACCCTCAACAGCCCCAGCGCTGGAGCCGGGAGAGCTTCTCAGGACCCGACCCCGTGGGCGGAGGCGGCTGTGGGGAGAGGGCTGCGGTCGGGCTCTGTTTCCGGACGGTGTGGGGGGGACAGCGTCCTCTGGGCGATGCTGAGGGTCCCTGGGGACCTCAGGAAAATTTAGGACGCCAAGTGGAGCTGCTCAGACTTTGCATAATGGAGGCCAAGACCCGCTCAGGTGAGCTGTGTTTTCACCCGTCGCCATGGTAACACAGCCTTTCATCCACCGGCACAGCCCCTCCTAACCCTCCCAGCTGGCGGTGCGGACCGCCCTCGCCCCACCTGGTCTACAGCTAAGGGGCGGCCAGTCTCGGGGTTCGGCGAGCCACACGTTAGTCCCGACAGGGGAGGGCGTCACAGCCTCAAATAAAGGGCGGGGGCCGGACGCTGAGGGACGTCACTCACGGACATTCTCAAGCCCCTAAGGAGACTGAATCCACTAGGTAAGAATGTCTTCATTGCCTTAATTTTTTTTAAAACAAGAAGTCCTGCGTCCTGAGATTTTCACATCAGCCATGAGCTTCGTGGACAGCCTGCAAGTCCCCGGCGGGACCTCCGTCCCGCGGGCGCAGGCGGCGCCCGGGAGGCAAAACCCCAGCACGGACAGTGAGGAAAGCTGGACCGAAGAACGACAGCCAAAGGTCCCAGAGAGGTTCAGACGTGGCCCATAATGGGGGGGCCCTGGGGGGCGGTCGGCATCCTGGAAACGGGGGCTCAGAGAACGGACCCCACTTCATCACACTGGCTCTCCCGTCAGGACATTTGCCGACTCGCGATCCTCACACAGCAAAGGCCGCCAGCCACGCAGAAGCTGCTCAGACCCGGGGCAGGGCCTTCCGCAGCCTGCGGTGCCTGCCGGGGGGGCAACTCAAGTCCGAGACCCGCCAGGGAGGAAGGGCCTGGTGACACCCGGGCTTTCAGCAGCACCTCTGAGGGCTGTGCCCTAAGGGAGGGGTGACCCCCAAGCAGACGGGTCTCACAAGATCTGTGACCCACCCCTTGGTCGGGAAGAGCTGCCCCGTCCCTTCTGGAGGAAGCCCTGCGACCCTCACACGGCGGGTGTCGGGCGCTCGGGGCCAGGAGGGAGGCCGGACGCACCGGTGCTCCGCACCACGTGCTGGCCACACGGGCCTCTAACGCACCACGGCTGAAACCTATAAAGACACCTGCGCAGACGTCTGAGGACGAAAACACAGCGAATGAAGTTAACACCTCAAAAGACGGGCGTGATGGCAGGTCAGAGCCGCAGAAACGAAGGAGACACAAAAGGCTGCAAAGAGCAGAAAGAGCCGAGGGGGCGGACGCGTGCGGGCGAGCGGCCGTCACCGCCCAGATGGGGACAGGGCCCTCCAGCGAGGAAACAGAACGAGGGTGAGGCTCGGGGTGCCGGCGTGTCGGGGGCGGGGCTTCTGCATCAGAGCCGGTCGGAGGAAGCGTCTCAGTCCCCAGGGGGGCGAGCGTGCGGCCTGTCCCCTGTCCGGGACGCCCTGTCCCGCCCGGAGCGCGCAGAGCAGCCGCAGGAGCGCACATGCCGGCGGCAGCCCCGGAGGGGTGGGGAGTCTCGCTCGTGCGGGCCGCGGCTCAAGAGGAAAGGACACGCGGACACGCCTCGAACACACGCGCCCAGAAGGCCTGCAGAAGTGGCAAGACTCCCCCGTACGTGCCAGTCGGTGCGTGGACACGGCCCCGCGGGGCGGCCGCCGTCCTGCCGCCCCAAACATTGCTCTTGTCACCTCACACGCCGACACGGGGGCAGGGACAGCTTCAGAACGACTCTTGGGCCACCCAAACAAAGCCAGCAGACAACGGCAAAGAAACCCACAGCTGGTGGTCAAGATCACAGTGGCCCAGACAAGAACCACGCGTGCTGAGGAAACCGAGGACACGGACATGTAAGGGACGAGGCAGGCACTTAGATTCGGGAAGATGGCCCGGGCGCGAAGCCGGGCCGCGCTGTCCCGGGGCTCGCGGGAGCGCAGCTGTGGCCCCGAGGGGGACGGGTCCGTGCAGCAGGGCGCCGCCCCGTCCCTGCGCCCGGAGGGGCCGCAACAGTGCCACCAGGCGCCGGTCCAAGACGGTGGTTCCCGTGGCGTAGAGACGTGTGGCGTCGCCACGTTGTGCGCCAGAAACCAAGGTAACGTGCGTGTCAGCTACACTGTGCTTACGGAAGCGGGCGGTTTGATTTCACAAAACCACGATCCCAGTATATTTTTAGAGATTTCTACGACCGACAAATGAGGCGCTTCTCAGATAACTTGAGAAAAATGTAAACGGTCAGACTGTGAAAGGTCCCAAGCGCCCATCCGGGCACTAGCGGCGGCTTGCTGCGTGAACTGTGTCCGCGCCGCGGGGCCGGGCCGTGTCAGCAGCCGCCGGACCGCGAGCCGCACGCGGCGGGTCTCTTGCAGCCTCAGCGGGCAGGGGCCCGCGTCCGCCTGGATGACACACGTCAGGGAAGGAGGCGCTGGGACCGGAAGGGGCCTCCAGTGGTAACACAGGCCGCAGCAACTACCTCAGTTTAAAGAGGTTCGTCTTTCAGGGGTCCTGACGGAAAGTGGCCGTTTTCAAGTAATGGAAATGATTAAACTGAATTAGATACAGTCTGTCAGAGCCTTTGGCGAGATGTGAACATGAAGTTAACAGTGTGACCAGTTTATTCAGAACAGTTGAAGAATTGGATCAAAACAACGGGGACTGCGTATAAAGAGCAGCCGTAAGCAGGGGCGCCTGGGGGCTCAGTAAGCGGCTGACGCTTGGATTCAGCTCCGGTCATGATCTCACGGTCACGGGGTCCAGGCCCACACCGGGCTCTGCGCTGAGTGTGGCGTCTGCTTGGGGTCCTCTCCCTCCCCCCCCGTCACCCCGTCTCTGTCTCCTTCTGTCGCTCGAGCGCGTGCATGTGCACACACTCTCTCTCTAAATAAATAAACTTTGAAACAAATGCAGCGGCAAATAAAACAAACCAGGAGACTTTTGCTTCTCACCAAAATGGAATTACAAGGAATGGAGTCACCTTTCAGCCTGAAACAAGAAAAAAACAGGTACAGAAAACAGAAAACACACGGAACAGTGGGCGCGGGCAGCGAAAGGGAAGAGCCCGGAGGCGAGGAAGCAAAGCGGGTGAGCCCCTCCCCTGTTCCCGCGGGGGCTGCGTGCGGGTGGAGAACGGGACCTCGCCAGCTGCCAGAGACCAGGGAGGTGTGTGAGTGTGTGAGTGTGTGTGTGTGGGGGGGGGGGGGGCAGAGTGCAGGAAAGGTCAGGGTCCCGTCGGCGCACGTTGAGTCAGGAGGGTCCTCAAGTTAAAGGAAAGGACCGTCTGGAAGGACGGGGGGCGGCGGCCTCGTCGCCCCAGCAGAACAGCTGATGAACTTGAAGGCATCTCCGTCAACGGCCAAAATGAAAACTGCTCAGAGAAAACAGTTAAACATGAAAAGGGCGGCCGCGAGCTGGGGCCACTTCGAGGGGTCTAATGAACGTGTGACTGGGGACCTGCCGAGAGAGGAGGGAGCGAGCTGGGGGCAGAAGGTGAACCTGAAGAGATAATGGCTGGAGACTCCCCAGTTTGGGGTCCGCGCAGGACCCAGCAGCTCAAGGGCGCCAGGAGCAAGCCACGTGAGGCAACGACCCCCCGCTCCAGACTCAAGTGCCCAAAGCCGGCGATGAAGAAGACACAGTGAAGGGGAGGGCGCGTGAGGCGCGGAGCGACAGGCAGGGCCGGCGGCAGGGGTCCCGCTGGAAGCCAGGCGGGTGACGGGCCGCGGAGCTGGACACACAAAACCCAACGAGAATCGCAGGCCCAGCCAACGTTCTCTCGAAACAAAGATTAAGAACAGATCTGTTTTCGACGCACGGTGCCAGAAGGAGGTGGCCGCCAGCGGCTCGCGCTGCAGGAGGCGGCGAGGACGCTTCGGGCGACGTCTGCACCTGCACGAGGAAATGAGAGTCACTGCAAAGGGAAACCCTGGGGGGAGACAGGGGCCTTTTCCTAAATAATCTCTTCTAAAACTGGAGGACATGGGTTTTTACACAAAGATAAGACCACGTACAGCCCGTGCGTGAGCAAAACGTGTGACACGTTATCAAGAGAGGGCGCTCTCTTCGGGCCCACGTACTACATCACCCGAAGGTGGGCTATGACACGTTTGTAAACCCTAATTCAAAAATAACAATATAAAGGACTATAGCTAATAAACCAATGTAGGAGACACAAGAGAATCAGAAAAATACGAGGTGAGTCCAGAAAAAGTCAGAAAATGACGAAAAACAGAACAGAGATTATGTGGGACCAACAGAAAACAGCTACGTGACAGACTTGAATCCAAGTACATTAATAATTACAGTGAATGCAGAGGGTCTGGATATCCCAATAGAAAGATTATCAGTTTGGATTAAAAAACCCAGACCTACAAGAAAATTGATTTTAACTATAAAACACAAATAGCATGAGTAAAAGGATGAGGTAGGTACCCCACACAAACACTAATCGACAGAAAGCTGGAGTGACTATTTCCACACGAGACAGAGAGGGCTGCGGACAGAGGACCCCGCTAGGCACAGAGAAGGCCGTCCCGGGATAATGAGGCAGCCAACTCCTCTGGAGGACACGGCAACACTGAACACTTACGCACCCAACAACAGAGTTCCAAAACAAACAAAACTAAAGTGGACAGAACTTTAAGGACAGACAGACAAACTGGCACACTGAGGTGTCCTGGTTGTAAGATACAAGATGAACACACAAATCACTTTTGCTTCCCTGTGCTTGCTGGTGCCATCAAACTAACCTGCAAGTTCTCCACCACCCGAATCAAAACCCCAGCACACGCTTGGTGGGGAAAATCAGCAACTGATTCTAACATTCATATGGAAAGGCCAAAGGACCTAGAATAGTCAAAACAACATTGAAAAAGAAGAACCGGTTTGGAGGACGAGCATTACCAGATTTCAAGACTCATTGCAGGGCTGAAGTGATCAGGACCAGGGGGAAAGGGCACAGAGACAAACAACAGATCCATGGGACAGAGTAGGGGGCCCAGAACAGACCCACACACACATGGAGAACCGCTTTGTGATAAAGGTACAGAGGCAATTCAGTGAGGGATGAAAATCACAAATCTTCTAGAAGAAAATATACAAGAAAATTTTTGTGATCTTGGGTTAGTCAAAGATTCCTTAGATTGGACGCTGAAAACACAGTCCATAAGAGAACAGAGGGATAATTCAGACTTCATCAGAATTAAAAACTTCTGCTGTTCAAAAGACATCACTGAGAGAATGAAAACACAAGTCACAGACTGGAAGAAAATATTTGCGGCGCGTACATCTGATAAAGGACTCCTCGTCAGAATAGATCAAGACTCTCTGGGGCACCTACGTGGCTCAGTCAGTTAAGCGTCCAGCTTCAGCTCAGGTCACGATCTCCAGTTCATGGGTTCCAGCCCCGCGTCGGGCTTGGAGCCTGGAGCCTGCCTCAGATCTGTGTCTCCCTCTCTCTCTGCGCCTCCCCTGATGTACTCTGTCTCTCTCAAAACTAGATAAATGTTAAAAAAAAAAAAAAAGCTTAAAAAAGAAGAGAATATATAAAGACTCAAAACTTAAAAAAACAGTAAGAAATTGGCAAAAATTTTGAAAACACACTTCAGCAAAGGAGGCTTGGTGTCAAATAAGCGGCAGGAGGGACGTTCAATGTCCCTGTCATCAGGGAAGTACAGACCGAGCAGCCCCTCCCTGGCCCTCGGATGGTCGCGGTGAACAAGACAGCGTTACAGAACGTCGCGCAGACGGGCAGCTGCGGGAGCGCCCCCGCGCTGAGGACAGAAGCATTTCCTACAAAGTTAAACAACCCACACGTCACACAGTCAGTCACTCCACTCGCGGGTATTGACCCAAGAGGAATGAAAGAGCGCGTCCGCACAGAGACGTGCACGGGAGCCGCACGGGAGCCGCTAACGCTATCTCGCTGGGGTCTGGGGCCACTCCCGGGCCCGGCCACTCACGGTGCGGGGCATCCCCTGGGGCCGGTGACACTCCGGCACTCAGGCAGTCTCTTCCTGCCTCCTGCCAGGCGTCCTGTGTGTGTGGGGGGGGTGGGGGGCTGCAGCGCTCCCCAGGTCACTCCTGGGCCCCTGCGTCCACGTGTCTCTGGCCTGGACTCCAGCCACAGACCTGAGCCGGGGTCTCCAGGCACCCCCGCAAGTCCCAGCTCAGTGCCCGTCTGGCCGCCGCCACAGCCCTGCCCTACACGGATTGCGAGTCATCTTTCTAGAGCTCAGACCAAGAGCCTTCCCGCCTGCCTGGACCCCCTCTTCCATAGCCCGCTTCTGATCTGCTGGGAATCCTCATAGTTCTTTTCCATGAAGCCTCCGGAACTCGGCGCTCCCGGGCCCAGAGCCCCACCTTCCGTCGGTCCCTACAGCCTTACTCAGCCCCTCTACTGGCCATCCACTGCCCCACCACCGGGGGAGGGCCTGGGTCCGCCGGCTCCTGGGCCCCAGCCCTCACCCTCGACCCGGGGACTCCGGGAGGGCGCGCATCCGGATGGCCTGGCACACGGGGCGGACAGGAAGGGCCTCTTCCTGAGAGGCAGGCCATCCCTGGCTCCGGGACGCCTGTTCAGTCTGCAGAGGCTCAGAGTCTCTGCCTGGGGGCCCGGCTCCTTTGTTGTGTGCCCTGAGGGAGTGTGGGGGCTGTCGGCGGCGGCCTGTGTCCTGCCAGGGGCTTCGGTGTCTGGAAGAGGCTCGGTAGGCTCTGGGGGTGAGCACAGTGAGCGGACGTGCGTGTTGCACAGTGAGCGGAGCACGCGGCTCTGCGGGGGTGCGCCGTGCACACTCTCCGGCCGGCTGGTGGCTCCCGTCACCACGCGTGGCCCGGCCTCCCCTGCCCACGATGGTGGTGGTGGGAGAGGTGAGTTCTACTAATTAGGAACGGTGTTTCCACTATCGTGATAGGAAGTTTTGCAAAAGCAGCACTAGAATGACCTCCCAGGCAGACATTTAAGAAGGGCAGGGAGGGAATGAGATCCTAATCCGCCTGAGGAGGAGCCGCAGGAGGCCGCAGGGGGCGTGTGTGCGTGTGCACGGGGGGGGGCGGGAGGGGGGGGTGAAGGGCACAGACAGGAGCCAGAGCCAGTGGGGGGCAGCGCACAACATTTATTGAACTCTGCCGCGGTGCAGGGGCGCTTCCTGGCCAGCCACTCCGGAGGGCGCCTGGGGGCCCACGTGTGCGTCCCCAGCATGTGACGTGACAACTTAGTGAGGTCAGGACCCCAGCCCCTACAGCCTCACCTGCACGGTGGGTTCAGACCCTGTCCCCCAATCTCCTTCCCCTCAATGGAGGGAGCAGCGCCCCCTGCCCCCCCACCCGGTCCCCCCACCACCCCGTGCAGGCCGGGTGGGCACGTGGAAGCCAGCGCAGGCTCCAGGGAGCAGAGTCGGCACGGGGGTGGGGGGTCCGCTGGGTGGGGCGAACCCACTCAGAGCAGCCACAGTTCTGGGAGAAACGGCTTGTGGGACGTGCTGTCAGAATGTGACCAAACCAATTCTTAAACAGGGACACGGACACTAAGGGACGGTATTTCTAAAATGCCACAGATGGGACTGCCCCCAGAGCATTTAAAATAACGAACACCGCATGCCAATGCATGAACAGACGGGCATAAATTAATTCCCAGAGAGGTGTCGGGGACAGAGCCCGGAGCTGACACACAGACAGAATATAGATTTGCTTTGTTGGTGTGTGTACGTCTACGGCATATAACATCTGTTAGTAAAGAAGACCTCTATTTATATTTGCGACGCAGGGCAGGTGGGCGGTCTGTACAGAGTGTGCGAGCCGGGTGGAGGTCAGATTCACGGAGCGGAGGCCGCCAGGCGGGATTAGAGCGCACCCATCCCAGTGACCTCGGATGTCAGCCTGGAAGACACCAAAGCAGAGGAGACAGGTCAAAATGTTCTCATAAAATGGTTCCAGAAGCGAAAGGCTCACCCCACTGTGTGTGTGTGTGTGTGTAAGTTTATTTATTTTGGGAGAGAGAGAGGGAGAGCAGGGGAGGGGCAGAGAGAGTGGGAGAGAGAATCCCAAGCAGGCTCTGCACGGTCAGCACAGAGCCCGACATGGGGCTTGAACCCACGAGCTGTGGGATCATGACCTGAGCCGAAATCAAGAGTCAGACGCTCAACCGCCTGAGCCCCCAGGCGCCCCCCAGCCCCGTGTTCTCATAGCCTATGTATCCGTCTCCCTCTTGCCTGTGACAGATGTGTGGCTGTGACTGGAGACCAAAGCAGAGTGGGGGAGGAGGACCCACCAGGGACCAGGTCGGCGGGCCTGCCTTCCCTGTAACCACATCGGTGGTGTGACAACAGCCACGTGGACAAGCACAGGCCACCCCCACCACCTGCACGCAGCCGCTCCGGGGAGGGGGCACCGGCGTCACACTGCCCACAGAGCGGAGGCTGCCTCCCGAGAGCCCGGACGTCCTGAGTTAGAGGAGGGTCCTCCCTCCCGGGTGTGCTCACGTGTGCTCCCACGAGCCCCCGGGCAGGCAGCGGAGGGGGCATCCCAGCCCCGGGCTGCAGGGGCGGAGGGGGCGTCCCAGCCCCGGGCAGCAGGGGCGGAGGGGGCAGAGAGCCGAGTACTGTGTTCTCTGAAACCACATGAACGAACTGACCCAAGGGTACGGCTGACACGGGGCCTTCCCGGAGACGCTCCAGCCCGTAACGCTCCAGGGTGAACGAGCAGAGCGGGTGTAGGGTGAAAGGTCAGGTGTGAACATGCAGAGGGGGCGTGGGGCCCCGGGCTGGCGTGGAGACTGTCTCCCCCGCGCCCACCCCCACGCCCCGCCAGTCCCCGGAGCACCCTGTCTGCCGGCACGCGTGGGGCAGGGCCCTGGGAACACGCACCTGGCGTTGATGAGGTACTGGGCGAGGCTGATGTTGGCCGGGGTCCCTGTGATGGTGATCTGGCGCTCCGACGACCCTTCTGTGGCGTTGGCGATTTTGATCTGAGCTCCAGACATCTGTCGAATTTCATTGATTTTGGTCCCTTGGCGTCCAATTATGCAGCCTATTAGCTAGAAAAAAGGACGGAGGACTTCCTTCGCGAAGAGCCCCCACGCCAGCTGAGCGTGCGCAGGGCCCCTTGGGGGCCTCAGGACAGCCGAGCCTCGGTCTCCCCCCCCAACTCCAGGCTGCCGACGCCTGGGCCCTGCCCGGTGCCCCCGCTGGCACAGTCCTGACAGGTCCACAGGCCGAGAGGCGCCTCCCCTGGTGTCCTCTGGGGCCTGGGCAGCGGGGCTTTCTTGGCGCGTCCTCGGGTGGAAGAGTGTTTGTCTGAAGCCAGGCTAAAGCTCGCTGCTGCCTAAAACCTGTCTCCTGATGAACCGGAGTGAAAGTCTGAGGACGAGTCAGATGCTCCCTTTCCTTCCCAGCGTGTGACCCGTCTAGATGGGATGCAGTGACCTCTGACACTCTGGGCCGTCTGAAGGAGGGGGCGGCCACCAAGAACCAAGCAGTCGGAGGGACCAGAGCCAGGGCCCCTCGGGACACAGAAACAGCCATGCGTGGGGCTGGTGGCGGCCTGAGGTCGAGACTGGCTCCCTGTGGTGGCCCACCCTGCAGTGGCCCCAGAGAGGCCTCCATGGGGGGGCAGCTGGCACCCCTCGATGTTCACTCTGGGCAGAACCAGCGCCACCCTTAGCCCGAGGCAGCCGAGGGCAGCTCTGAGCGCACACACGGGGCAGGGCGGGCCCGGGGCTGCCCTGAGGGGAAGCTGGTGTCAGGAGCACCTTCTGGCCTGGCATCAGGGCCGTTAGACTGAGGGGCTGGAGCCCGTGCGGACGGTGTGCAGGGAGGAAGCCCATCGACAAATGATGCACCTCAGGACCTAGGCAGTGACAATAGCTCACGGGGACACAGGTGCACCCGAACTCGCTCTTGTCCCTAAGGTGGCCTTCAGCGTCTCAGTTCTGCTCTCCTTTCCTGGGGTAGGTCGGCTGCCCCCCCTGCACCAGCAGTGTCCCCAGAGCCGCCCAGCCTCCCCCACCTCCTGCCCCATCTTTCTAGGCCCCGCCCTGTGAGAGTGACTTCCAGGGTCACCGTCCTGATGGAGGGGGAGGTGGGGCCAGCTGAGTCCCCAGAAGATGCCAGCGCGCAGGAGGCCCCCCGGGCTTCCTCCCTTCCCGTCCTCACACTTCCTTGGCCAATACCAGCCCAATTCCCTTCTAGAACCTTCCCTCTTCAGTGCAAGTAGCCCTTGCTAAGAGCCTCCTACAGAACAGGCTTGTTTTCTCCCCCAGTAAAGCCTATTTAAGGAAATGACCTCCTTTCCAGCACGAAGATCCGCATTCTCTCAAACATCTTCCTCTTCCCATTTTCTGGCTGAAAACATACTGACCCCCAGCCCTCCGTTCTTCCCGGGGGCCTCACACCTGAGGGGCCCTGAGCTGTTCCTCAGCCGGGCTGGGGGCTCAGCCCCGAAGCCGCCCCTCACTCCTCACGTGGTTGGGACAAGCCCCCCCTTCCAGACAGCACTGAGAGCGGGACACGGGCTTTTCGTGGCTGGCGGCCGTGCCCTCAGCAGTTAGGATGGGGTGAGACAAGTAAGAGGCCTCCCTAACCTGGCGGGAGCGGGTTACGGGCCCTCAGGTGGCCTCTCTGGGTCTCCTGACCCTGTGGGCACCCAGCCACGCCCCGGCCTCTCCTCTCACCCTGTGGGCCCCTTGGTGAGCCCGAAGGAAGGTGACAGAGACACTTTCAAGTAACATGGTCCCTCCTAACTGCATCCAAAGCTGAACCCCAGAGGCACCACCCGCTTGAGCCTTAGGTCTCTGGGTGATGTGGGGTGGTGACCAGGGTCAGGGCCCAAGTGTGGGGTGACCACCGGCATGGCGACAGTGTGGGCCAAGTAAGCTCTGCAACAGGCAGTGAGTGCCTAATGGTGAGTCCAGCCCAAGGCCAACGACACCAAGGCCAGGGGAGCCCCACACACGGCTGCCAGCCCTGACCCGGGCTGGGTCCCTGTGGCCACGTGGGCAGGTGGCCGGGCTGCGGAACCTACGTGTGGTTTAGGTCACCGCACGTGCCCGCCCGCCGTCCAGAAAGCTCTGACGACAGGTAGGTGTGGGCAGGACTTCCCTTTGGAAGGGAAGGTCTAGTTTGACCAGGGACGGAGAAGGGCCAAACGGCAGGCGTGTGTCTGGCATCAGCTCTGGGCAGATGCCTCCCCCCCGGGGGGGGGGCGGGTACGAGAAAGCGCCCAGCAGAGCTGTCACAGACCCTCCTCCCAGGATGGGCCCCTCAGAGCACGCGGATGCAAGAAGACACCCTTGCCCGGAGGAGGCTGGCAGCACGCGCTGCGGGCAAGGCGGCACCTGTGTGCCCAGGGTGCACACCACTCTCCAAACGAGCCTCGTCCTCTTCCGTTTGCCCCCTGGGCTCATCTCAGCTTAGAATGAAGGCTCGGCTGAGAGGAAAGCACTGTCCTTAGCGAAATGGTTTCGGCAAAGGCCCGGAGGAGAAGCCCCAGGGCAGAGCAGGGTCCCTGCGCCTACCACGTGGGTGAAGACTCGGGGCGGCCGGGAGCCAGCCTGCGCAAGGATCGGCACGTGCGAAGATGGTGTCAGAGCCCCGGGAGCAGAAGCAGCCTCCCCTGGAGGACGCGGGATCCGGGCCTGCCGCAGGCCACGGGGCCCCGACGAGGGCGGTGTGTCCTGGGGGTGGGGGAGCTCCCTTCCTCTGGCCCCACGCCTCGCTCCTCTCCCGCTCTCCCTGTCTACACTCCCGAGGGGTCCTTCCCCAGAAGCCATGACTCCGTGCTTCTCTTAAGGAAGAGACAGGACTTCGTGCCCAGCTAGTTCAAAGGTCAAAGCAGTGAATGATCCGGAAGGACCTCAGTTCTAGGGTTGAAAAGGCCGAATGACATGTGAGCTGGGAAGGCTAGGTCACCCAGACAGCGGCCTCCTGTGGGACACGGTCAGCTGTCCCTCCAGGACACGGGACCCGCACCTGCCCTGGTGTCTTGGTTTGGGATCAGAGTGGCGTCCTTAGGGTGATCCACAGGTTTGGAGGACAAGCTGGGAAGGACAGAGCACGTGGAGCGTGGCTTGTATGGCCACACGCTGGGCTGAGCCCTGGGCGGGAACAGGCCGTGGGCACGAGACACGGGGAACCAGACAAACCCATGGCTCCCTGCTTGCAGAGGACCCCAGACCCTCTGAGGCTGGGGCGCACGGGGCAGGTCCACTCCGAGTGTTCCTGGGCCGCTTGTTCCTTAGGGACCAACTCGGAAGCAGGCTCGGGGGCCTCGGGCCTGCAGCCAGCCCTGGCGTCTCACCCCCCTGCTACTTTCCTGTCTAGTATCTCAGGGGTGTGACCATGTGCCGTCTGTGGACGTCGAACCTAACTGTGGGAAGGTGGGGAGTGGTCCCAGGCAGGCTGAGGCGGGCGAAGGCTCAGGCATACTCACATCGTTGGGAATGGTGAGCTCGTGAGTGCTGGCCGGAGGGCTGACGTCCAGACCTGGGCACACGAAGGGGACACGGTTAGCCTGGCAGCAGGTGGTTCATGTCAAGCCCAGCACCCGCCCACACGGCCCACACGGGCCAGGCTCTGTGAGTGAGCTCAGTCCCAAACTGCGAGCGGCCTCCGGGGCCCCAGCTTCTCCCGAAACAAGGAAAAAGAAGCCTCAGCAGAGTGACATTTCACGTTTTCATTCTGGGCACATTGTGATTTCACTTCTGTGTGTGATGGCTCAGGATGCCCTTCACGGACCACTGGGCTCCCCCCCTGCACCCCTGATCGTGTATCCGTGTGTGTGTCCATCCCTAGGCTCTCCCCCCTGCACCCCTGGTTGTGTGTGCGTGTGCGTGTGTCCCTGGGCTCCCCCCACCCCTGGCCCAGCTGCCCCTCACCACCTTCTGCCCCCCCGTGGCTCCGCGGCCCGGACAGCCCCGCTGATGCCGCGGTGAGCCGCCAGCCGCAGTGGAGGCGGTGCCCCCGCGTCTGTGCTGAAAGTGCAGACACAGGCCTAACTGGTCACCAGGCCCCGATTTTTCCCTGTACCAGTGTCAGCGCGGGGCCTGGCCGATCACAGACCACTTCTCAGACAGCTCACAGGCCGGGGTCCGCTCTTGCGCTGGGGACAGTGACGGCAGGGCCCGTGGTGGGCGGCTCGCTGCCCTCAGCCCTTCTGTCTCCTTGTCCGGAGGCACCTCAAGCACCAAGTCCGCAGCGGACACCCCCTTCCTCTCAGCAGGCCCCACGCGTGGGGCCCGCACACACAGCCAGCCATCACAGCCTGGCTGGGAACGCCAGAACATTCCGGAGCCCAGACCTCTCTTCTCCCCTCTCCTGCTTCCCAGCTCTGCCCTTGCCCCTTGGGCTACTCTCCACGGGCCCAGAGGGGCCTAGGGAAACATGGGTCAGACGCCTTCAAGACCGTCCCAAACCAGTGGCAGGTCCTACCCCCCCATGGCTCCCCCTTCCTGCTGCTTCTTCCATGGCACTTGCGTCCCCAACACCAGACGCACCGCGGTCCTCAGTCTCTGCCATGGGAGACGCCACCAGGGCCCGGCTCGTCTGGGGGGTTCAGCTGGCACGTCCTGAACGGGCCAATTCATCCCAAATTGTCATTTCCTGTGGCACAGCCAAAACACATTTCTGTTCTTTATCTTCTTTTCAGAAAGGCGCTTTCAGTACAATTACTTGGTTGTCCACAAATAGCGACACTCGAAATGTCATTTCAGAGATTGCCTGAGTCCTGTGGGCATCCCGACAGGAACTCCTGAACAGCCTGGGGTGGGTGGACGTGGCGCTGAGTCCCATCGGTTCACCGTGGTGTATTGTGATCCAGGGAAGAAAGTACTAGACTTCTTTGTAAGAAGGTCCTGAAATTAAGCTGTAGTTTGGAGACACATCTGTGTTCTTGTACCGCAGGACCTGGTGCCCCAGCGGGGACCCTGTCTCACAAGATGCTGACACTCCACGCACTCTGGGAGGAGTCAAGCTTCGCCACGTGGCCCGAGCCTGCTTTGGGAGCAGTGGTGACATCGCCCTTTGTCACCACTTGTTCTATTCCACTGGCTGCCAGGGGGCACATGTGTGTGCACGCTCTCCCTGTGGGTCTCACGGGGGGGGGGGGGGGGAGGAGGAGGAGGTCATCACAGGGACCTCTTAAAGAGGTCGTGTGCACACGTGCCCTGTGTCCTTGGGGCCCGCAGGCCGTGCTGAGGGAGCCGTGGCGGGGAGGGGTGGGCAGCCGGCGGGAGGGGGTCGTGGGTCCCGGGCAAGCCAGGCCCTTGGGTCCCAGCCGTCTCTGGAAGATACATATGAAATCCCGTAAAACCGTAGAGGGCTCGCAGGCACACATGTGTCATCAGCTAGATGCATAACTCTGTAAGGTGGGTGTCCATTTCCAGAGTCAAAAACATCCTATAAACGTTTATCTCTAATTTTCATTCACTCCATTCTGCATGAACTTGGTTAAAGGCTGCGCGGACCCACGTGGAGGGCTCTGATCAGCAGAGCCGGCGTCTTGCCCGGAGGTGCGCGGCTGGGCTCTGGGCCCAGAGCACCGGGGCGGGGGACAGCAGGCACGCACGGGGAGCCCGCTCTGCCGCCGCAAGCTCTCAAGTGGCTTCGCTCCCCACCCGCCCTGCGTCCTGGGATCCGCGGACCCGTGCCTGCCCTGCCGCGGCCTCGGCGCATCTGCACGCTCCGGAACAGGTGCAGGCAGATGGGGCCGGCTCCTCTGCTCCCTGACGGTGTGCTGCGTCTCCTCCAAAACGCGTTTCCGGAAAGCACACGTCATGGTAAATTCTTCACGGCAGGCCCCCACGCGCTGTGCCACCCGGAGAATACGTGGCAACACAGACGGTGGCCCACCACGTGCGGGGCCTTCAGTGACCCTCAGAGCCCCGGGGCTGACCCGCTCGCCGGACACAGAAGCTGTGAACTGCACGTGCAGGCCTGGCACCAGCCACACAGACTCTGTCCCCTGGTGGCACTGGCTCCTCGTTAAGGCACTCGAGGTCCCCATGGCAGAAGCGATCGGGCCTCCTCGCCCCTCCTCCCGCCAGGTCAGTGACCCGGAGCCCGAGCAGGGGCGGACCACGGCCTTCTGGACCTGCTCTCGCATCATTTAGTTTGCTTTTGTTTTACCTGACGACTGGCCCATCAGATTTTGAGCTTCTTCGGAGGAGTGTAAAGGCAGCTTTTCTCCTGGAGAGCAAAGAAGAAACAGATTTAATGTTTTGCCCTCAAGGAGATAAGCAAGGTCACTTCAACTAGGGAAGCTCAAAATCTGACTGGCGCATGCACGGCAGACAGCATGTCCAGCGTGTTGTCACCCACTCGGCCACCGAGGCGACGCCTGCCGTTATCCGGGAGGAGCACGCGCCCAGCTGGCGGGACCGTGCCGAGCTAAGGCCCACCCCCCGCCCCTGTGCCGAGTGGGGTGCCGATGGTGACCGCGCCCCGGCCTGGGGGCTGGCTCATCGCAGTTTTCCCGGGCAGGTGTCGCTCCTGGGATGCGCACCGGCCTCCCGCAGAGGGGCGTCCCGTCTGCTTGTTTGAGCTCTTGCTCCTGGAGAACAGGCTTCAGGGCTGGCCAAGTGGGTGCGTTCGGCAGGAGGGGCCCCCAGGATGCCTGTGTGCAGCGGAGACAGGCACGGACCCGAGGGGGCAGATGGGACGTCTCTTCACGAGAAGGCCAGCCGTGAGGTGACCACCCTGCCGCACAGACAGACCTCCCCGCCCGGCCCTCCGCAACGTGCACACTGCTGCATGTCTACACTGCGTCCTTGGCGTCCACGACTGCACCTGTACCTGCTCTGTGCACTGCCCTGAATGAGAGTTCAGAAAGAGAGTCCCCGGGTGAGAAGAGAGGAGGTCAGAAAGGGCAGCTGGGTACGTACCGGGGAAAGCGGGGGTGGTCTGTCCGAGGGGAGGAAAGGGGGTGTGCTGCATGGCCAGCTGGTGGAGCTTGGTCAACTGCTGGGGTGGGAGGGACACGAGAGCTAAGAAGATTATTGTCATCGAGCACAAGTCACACCAAATTAAAAAGGCAGTAACAGACGTGGTACAAATAGATAAAGAGGGGGCCATGCGGACACATGGCAGACGCAGAACTCAAGGACTTGGCCTGGAAAACCAATGGGCCGCCGGGCAGTGCACCCGGGTCCTCTCTTCTCCTCGGCTCCCTGGCAGCTCACACGGGCCTGGCGGCCGGCCTCACCCTCGGGGCCTGCACCGCGCCCTCTGGGCCACGCACTCCGCTCCCAGCCTCCCCCAGACACAGGCCACGGCGAACGTGTCCCAGCCCCGCTTCGGGGCCGGCCCCGGACTCCGTTCTGGAGGCGAGGACCGGGCCTTCCCGGAGCCCCGGAGGCCAGCAGGAGGGGCACGCGGGAGGAGCTGGCGTCCCAGTGCCACACAAGTGGTTGGGGAAGCAGCTATGGTGCCCGAGGCACAAATACCCGAGACACTGAGAGCCTCACGGATGTGCCTCAAGGCGGCAGAGGAGCAGGTCTCGGGCCAAGCAAACACCACAGGCCCCCTCCCGGTGTGAGGAGGATCGCGGCTGCCCGTCCCCGAGGGCCCCTGCCCCGCCTGCCGTGCCCCGTGGGCGCGGGGGCCTCACGGTCAGGCTCTTCCAGCCCCCACCGCGTGACGGGCGTGTGGAGCCCAGCGTGACGGACCTACAGCCTGCTGGTCATCCCTTCCGGGTGGAACCCTGGCGTATGGGCCCCTGGGCTGTGAGGCAGAGAGCGGCTGCGGCCACGGCCGGGCTGTCCATCCTGGCCGGCTCCATGACCTCGCCATTGGTTTCTGGTGTTCGCCCTCCCTTCCTGGAAGGGGGGCGTGCCTCAAAATGCAGCCCTCTCCCTGACTGCCGGGGGCTCCCTGGCCTGCGGCACTCGGGCCGGGCCTGCCCGGGGAGCACTGGCCGCACCGGACTCGATGAGGCCGCTCTGGGCTCATCTATCGTGCCCAGGGGTCCTGAGGAATAGGTTAGGGGATGTGGTGACCTGGGGTCAGGTTCAGCCCCGGGAGTGCCTGCCGAGGTGGTGCGGGTCAACGCTGTAGCTGGGGCTGGGGGCTGACGCCGCACCTGCTGCCCGGCACATCTGCCCCGTGACCTAACATCACCGAGCAGGGCGTGACCTGAGCAGCCACGCACCGGAGCCCCCGAGGAAGGTGCTGGAAGAACACGCCCCGGAAACACGGTCACGGGACACCGCTGAAGTCACGAGGGACAGGAGGCGACGCACGGCCCGCGCCGGCTGTGCCCGGGCAGGATGGCCCTGTGAGGAAGCGGCCTCAGGGGCCGGAGACCCTGCCGCACGCTTCGAGTAGCCTCACGACGCCTCCTCTTTCAGGGACATGAGAAAAGACGGCAAGTAGCCGCGGGCATCCTGGGTGTGAGGGCTGAGGAGTGGGTGACACCGTCCGAGGCTGAGGCGCCGCCCAGGGGCTGGGCCGCGCTGATGGGTCCCACGAACCGGCCTGCAGCCGATGGGACGGGAGCTGAGGGGGCCGCGGGCCCTGAGCGCAGCCAGCACGAGCCCCCGAGGACGCCCGGCAGGGGTGTGAACCCACCTTAAGGGGGAGCTGGGACAGGGGCTAAGCTTCCCTCACCAGTCGGTTAACTGCAAGTTCCCAGGGTGGAAGAGGAGACCACTTCCGGACACAGCGAACCAGGAGCTGGAGACAAGGCCATGCACGTGGGGGCGGGGCGGGCGGCGTGCTCCGACCAGCCCTCGGATTTCCACGCGGGCGCGGCGCTCACACGGGAGGGCGGCCGCCCGGGGGGCTCCAGCCCTGCGCACAGGGGCGGCCCCGGTGCAGCGGGGTCTGCTGGCACCTGTGGGGCCCGGGGGGCCCTGGCCGGTGCTCTGTGCTCCTCCCATGGCAGCGCCCCCTCTGGTCGCGCCCGACCCCCCAAGGGCGCACAGCCGTGTGCTGGTCAGGACGGCAGTGGAGAGAGGGGCCTCGGAGGCGGGACGGCCTGGGTCAGCTCCAGCGCCGCCCAGCTCCGTGGAGGGGGCTCGCGCGTCCCGATGTGCAGGTGGGGCGGCCGCCATCGTGAGCAACCCGCGGCTTCCCTGCCGGCCCGGCCACGGCTGCAGTGCCCGCTGCTCCCCTGCTCCAGAGCCCCGGCCGCCCGTGTTCGGGGTGCAGCCCGCCGCAGCCGGGTCAACAGTCCTGGAGGCCAGCTGCGCTTGTGTCGGAGCGCGGCCGTCCGCAGGGGCTTCGGCCGGCCCGGCCCTAATGTCTCTGGCTGCCTCGCACTGGCTGCTTTTTCTGGAGAAATGGCCACACAGCAGACGAGTCCCCTCCACCCACGCACATGACTGTAATGTGATGCCCTGGGGAGACCGGACGGGCACACGGCGGTGCCTGGATAAACCCTGGTCCAAGGAGCAGGTGGGCAGAGAGGCGGACGGATGGCGGATGCCAGCTGGCCTCCCTCTGGTCCTGGCTCTGCCTTTAGTCAAGTACTTCATCTCCTCGGAATATAATTTCTACATTTTCTAAGGCAAGAACAGGAAAAGGGCTAAGGGGATTCCTGCTTTTTGAGACATTTCTGCCATTAAAAAGATCAGACTTTCAGTACTCACAAATGCCGCCACATCGCTGGGAGGGAAGGGAGGAGGGAGAAGGAAGGGGGGGCCAGGGCATCGTGAGATGGACAGCTCTGTGTCCTTTGCCTTTTCCAATGGATGTTGGGTTGGAACAGAAAAACATTCAAATACTAAATGCAGACAGAGGCTGAAATCCTAAGAATCCAAGAGTCCACAACTCGGTGAGCTGATCACAAGACGAATGCACCACACCGCTCCTGCTCACTTCTCGGAACAGACGAGGTTGGGGGCTTAGGTTGCGGTCATGGTTCCTCTCCCATGAAATATGTGTTTCTTTTTAGTCATTTTTCTATTGGGTTGATTTTTGTCAATTCACAAAAAAATTCCTTTTGTATTTCAGATACTAATCCTATTGCTGTTGAGTGTGCTGAAAAGATCTTTCCCCCCATTCTCCTTGGGTGTCTTTAGAGAAACAGAATTTTAAAATTTCAATGTAGTGAAAGTCATTAATATTCTCTTCATGGTTTATTTTATATTGTGCTTAAGAAATCGTTTCCTGACCTAAAAGAGACTTTCTCCTATATTTTCTTCCAAAGGTGCTGTTTTCCTCTCTTGTATTGAAGTTCTTGATACATAAGCGGTGTTTAAATTATTTTTCCCACGTGGATGACCCATTGCCCTGATAGCCCACTGGCCCAGTGTCTGTCCCCGTGCACAAACCACTGCCTTCAGTCGTACGGCCCCACACTAGTCTCCGTATCTGCCAGGACGGCTCTCCTGGTGTATATTCTCTTCATTAATATCTGGATGGTCCTTGGTCTTTACTCTCCCACACAAATTTTAAAACAGCATGTTAAGTCACTGCCAGGATTCTGATTGGAATTGTACTTCATTGGTACCTCGATTTGGGAAGAATAGACATTTTATTTATTTTTATTTATTTATTTTTATTCTCCCGACCCTGAGATCAAGACCTGAGCTGAGATCAAGATTTGGACACAACTGACTGAGCCACCCAGGTGTCCCGAGATTTGACATTTAAAGATACTTCGTGTCCCTATCCATGAACTTGGTATATTTCTCCATTTATTTTGGTCTTTTGGTCTTTAACTTTCAATAAAGACAAGGGTTGTTTTTTTTTTTTAAAGGTCATCTTTTAATTATTGATTTCGGCTTAATTGCTTTGTGGTAAGAGAGTATAGCCTATAGAACTGTAATTTTCCATAGATGGTGGTTTTTTTTTTTTTTTATGGCATAACATATGGTCAAGTTTTGTTAAGTTTCCATGACTTCCGTGGCTACGTAGGATTATATAGAGTTCAACCTGTGTCTTGCCAGGCTCACTGACTGCACTGTCAATACCTTCTTTATTCTTTATTGAAAGAGAGTTAGGTGAAGGCTCCCTACAACGTCTGTCAAATTCCCTTTATGGTTTGTTAATTTTTTCTTTACATGTATTTGAAGATATGTTTCCGGTGCGTACAAGTTTTAAATTTATATCTTCTGGTGAACGTGTAAGTGACTAAATAATCACTAAAGATGACTTCTTTGTCAACATGTAAATGACTAAATATGGAATTTGCCTTGAAGTCTTGTTTCTCCCTACCTGACATTAATGTTGATACATAAAGTTTCTTTCAGTCAGTATTTTCTTAGGATAGGTTTTTCTATTCTTCCGATATTTCTGGGTCCTTATTCTTTAGGTGTGTCTCCTGGGGAAGAAAACGCTACATTTTGTTAGCTTGTATCCTGTTTTGTTAGCTTGTCTATTTAATTGTTTTTGCTTGTTTGTTTGTTTTTAAGTTTGACAGCCTTATCTTTAAACTGGAATGCTTCTACTTTCATCACAATTACACGTATCTATAGACCAATCTCTGCCATTTTATTTTGTTTTGCACTTGTAATTGTCCTGATCTTCTAAGGCTTCTTTCCTGCTGTTCATCCTTTTTTTTCTTTTGTACTGATTAATTTCTGCCATCCATTCTCCCTCTACATCTTTATGGAAGTTAAGGAGTTAAACTCTTTTTTGCCAGTGGTCACTTTCAGATTTTAACACGTACATTTAAAGTCTAAACTCTGTATCTTTGCCTCTTCTGGGATGACACGGTGAGGCACAGAAAGTTCCATTCCCCGGGGTCCATCCGAATCATAGGTCTGTTTTTGTCTACTTGTTCTGTTTTGTTAATCCCGTAAATTAGACAGCTTTGATGTTGATTTTACAGAAAATTTTTGCTCTCATTTACCCAAATGTATACATGTTTGTGTAGTCAAAATCATCGGTATTTCCTTGGCCCGTGCTTATGTTAATGGAACAAGCCCTTTCCCTGCATCTCTGGCCTCTGTTCACAATCGCTGTCCTTCTCCCAAAGGGCGTCCTTCACAAGCCTGTTGGTCACAGCTCTTTGTCTGCAAATGCTTGGGTTTAGGTCCTTGGAAGAGCCTCTTAAGATAGAAGCTTGGGTTGACAATTACTTTTTCTTACCACACACCACCTTCCGGCCTCCAGGCTGCTCCTGTCCCCTCCTTCCTCTCTCTGTGACATTCCTGTTCTTACTACTTTGGAGATTTACTTTTGATCTTGATGTCATGCAGTTTTACTCTGACAGGTCTGAGGTGGATTTCGTTTTATTTTCTTTGTTCGGGATTTGTTGGGATTCCTGAATGCAAGGATTGGTTTCCTTTATTAATTCTGAGAAATTCTCAGTGGTCATCTTGTAGAATGGCCATCAGTCCACGTGAGGAAGACCTCAGGCAAGCCGGCCTGGGGGGCGGGGGTGGGAGACGCCTGGGCAGTGGGTGGGGTGCGGGCACCTCCCTGCCAGTCTGAGCTGCAGGGTCCAGGGAGAAGGAGGGCAGACGTGCGGCCTGGCAGCCGGCTGGCATCAGAGTGCCGGCCACTCTCCCCACCGTGTCCCGCACGAGGTGCTGGGAGCAGTCTGTGGGCCACCGCGCAGTCATCACGGAAGTCCCCGCAGCCACAGCGAACTGTGAGTGGACAGTGGGACCTAATGTGCACCCTCCTGCTGGTTTTTCCCTCTGTGAGGACTCCATCTCACTGTCTCCTGGTACTTACTCTGAAGAACATGCCTCCTGTGACCCTGGGTACCAGGTGCCGCTGCTGGAGGCCATGGCTCCTGAGCTCCGGTGGTGAGCTCTCCAAGTCACCACTTCCTCGTGCTTGAACCTGGGTGGCCGCCCTGAGAGCCGCCCGCAGCCAGAGCGAGGAGGCAGAGGTGGTGAACCCTGTGTCGTCACCTGGAGCATGTGGATTGTTGTCTGATTGCTTTTGGCCCCTTGAACGAGGGGCGTGTCACGTGAGGGAGTGACTTGGAAAGTCTGAGACTGGCACGGAGGAATCACAAAGGGGTCGGCCTGGGCTGACTGACCACACCGAGGAAGTGAGGGGCACAGGTACTGCGCGAGGACGGGGTGGGGGCTCCCACGCCCGAGTCCCTGCTGCCCCGCCCCAAGTCTGAAGCCGTGCAGCCCCGGGAGGCTCCGTGGAATGAGGGGCAGCTGTCCCCAGGGCTCTGGAGGTCAGGCTGGGGACGTCCTCCCCACACCCGGCACCCTGGTGCCTCTCCTGGGCGAGTCCGGGGCGATTTGGGCAAAACATGCGAGTGGCCGGCGCAACCGAGCAGGGAAATCGGCAAGGTGGGTCCTGGCGATTCTCCAGGGAGGGCGAACCGGGGCGTGGAAGGAATACGTACAGTTTATTCTAGAGGAAGAAACAGTCAGCTCTAAGGAACAGGTTTCCTTACGGTCTGGTTCTGACTCAGGCGAGTTCCCGGGCTGCTGAACGGTGCGTGCGGCAGCCACTGGGGCTCCAGCATTTAAACTGTGTGCTCAGTTATATCAGGAAATCGAGCAATAGTCCCTGTCACTGTCATATCTGGGGTCTAAGAAACGAGGCCTTAAAAATCCCTACTGAGTACCAAGCCCTTTAAAAGTTTCCTTCCTGGCCATCATCGCCGATGTCAGCAGATGGACGGTTTATTTTTGTTTCGGATGGAGCAGCGACACGACTGTCTGGTCTTCAGCGTCACCAGACCGCAAGCCGCACACTTCCCGGAGCCCCTGCCCCGAGTCCTCGCTGCTGTGCCCCGGCCGGTCTACACGGGGGAGGGTCCCGCACCGAGCGCCGTCTCAGGAGACGAACCAAACACAACACGGCAATTACACAACCATTAGTTAGGAGTCAGTTTAAGGAACCTGACAAAAAAGCCTGAAACTACCCACTTTCAAGAGATACTGAGAAAATCACATGGAAAGACATAACGACCAGTTAATACAAAAATCAATCAGCTGAACCGAAGTTCTTCAGCCTGAGGCAGGTGGGCGACTACGGCCGTGGGGACCTGAGGCCAGAAACTCTCCTCCGTGAGTCAGAGGCCGTGCCCAGGGCTGCAGGAGACCTCAGGCCTCAGAGCTGTTCTCTGGCTCAGCTGCCCCTCACGAGGGGCCAGAGCACTGTGTCTCCTGAGTCCCTGAGCTGGAGGAAGGCCAACGAGCCAGGTTTTCCGGTCTGCTCTTGTACGAGACCAGCAGCCCCTCGTTAAATGAACACTGTGCCGTCCTAGGAGTCAGGCCTGGGACGCACTTGGCCTCTGTTCTGATTGGCCATCAGTCCGCTCGGGACCCCTGAGAGGAGCGGCGGAGCCCACCCCTTATGTGCCTACGTGCCGCAGGCACCCCTGCCCGGGGGACGGCCGCCCCTTCTCCCAGGCTCTAACATCTGCGTGCCCTCCGGCATGGTCGGCTAAGACGGTGAGGGACAGGCGTCACCCACCTGGAATCAGAAAGGCCCCTGAGGCATGGGGCCTGCCCCTGCCTGCTGACCTCCCGGGCTCGCTCGTTTCCATGGGCACCGCTGGCAACGTCCTTGGGGTAAAAGACGTTTAACTTTTAAAGCTGCTGACGGTGCTCTGGATAAGGCTGAGTAGGCTCTCACCTTCGCCACCTCCCCCACTCCTGGGATCTCTAAGAAACTCGCAGGAAAATGAAGGCATCTCTGAGAACACGGAATGGGGTGTCGAGGTCACTAGCAGAGGCCAGGCTTTGACACGTGTCCTCAAAGGAGGCTGAGATGCCGTGGCCCTGAGGGGTCTGTGGGCTCCAGGGGGCAGGCGGGCACGGGAGGGATCTGCCTGCACATCTCACTGATCGTGTCCTGCGCGCCCAGCTGGACCGCAGAGGGGCTTGCAGAAGAGGCGAGCACCCACCAGCCTGGCAGCGCCTCCCGCGTGAGCCTCGGACCCCAGAGAACATGCGGGAAACGCCTTCCTGGGAGAGGCCGCGAAGCTCGGCAGGACTCAGAATGGCTTAGAGAAGAACACGGCCTCTCGAGAGCAGCCCCAGGCTTGCTGCCGGTCAGAGGCCAAGCCCACCTCCGCCTTCTCCCCCCCCCCCCGCCGTGCCCCCGCTCTCCTCCCCGCCCCGCCCCTCCCGATGGACCTGCGCGAGCCCCCTCGCCCCAGCGTCTGCCTCCCTGTGGAGAGACGGCCACGGGCCACTGCACACTGGCCTCTCGGCCCCCGGGCCAAGGCACAGTGCGTTTTCGGATGCCCCCTCCTCCTCTCGGATACCGCACTCAGACCGGGATACACGCAAGGACATCCGAGCAGGCCCGATGGCGGAGCAACGGGCTTCGGCTCTGGAATGAAAGCCAAGGCCACTTCTATTAGCTTCTGTACTCAGGGTGTGGGGCTGCTGTTTCAACTCAGGCTCCACAGGGGATGGTGTGGCTTTACTGGACATTCAAACGTCCTCCCCGGCATCCGACGGCGCGTCGCCTAACCTCTCAGGTGGGTGTAGGGCACCCGTGGGGGCAGGTGCCATGGCAGAGCGGCCCTGTGGCCACCGCCTAAGGCCCTGTGTGCAGAGGAAAGCCCCAGAATGCAGCGACAATCGGAACAATTTGACATCAGGCCAAGTCCTCCACACAAGTAGAATTAGTGCTAAGAGGTGAAAGGTTATTCAAGGTCATATGGATACGACAGAGGTCAGGAACACTGAGAGAACGGTATTAATATTATTGTGTAATATTAATATTAGTAGCAAGTAACGGCAGCATGCAGGTGGGTAACGGTAATGAGAAGAGAAGGCCAGGGAGGCAGAGTGGAGACTCACATCTGGGTGGGGGATGGCGTACTGTCCCTGGATCGTGTAGGCCTAGAAAGAGAGAGACACTGTCAGCTCGTGCATCGGCCAGCCACGTTGTGCCCACCGGCGGCCACGGGCTTCCCCAGGGGCGGGGCTTCGTGAGAACGGGCCGGAGCCCCCCTGGAGAGAGCCTGCCCTTGCCCACCCCCGGTGGCTCAGGACACAGAGCAAGTCCTTCAGGGCACCCGAAGGTGCAGACTGGGGGCACGGGGGTGGCAAGCCCCACCGGCGCTACACCGGGACCCGTGAGCCAGGGCAGCGCGCCCCGCTTCCGGGAGAGATGGCCGGGCCATGGGGACGCCGGGGAGGCTTCCGCTCCCGGGGTTCTTCATAGAAACCCCTGCGAGCCTCTGCCCTCTGTTACAGATTCATTAGTTATTCACCTTTTGAAATTTTCATCAGCTTTCAGAGTAAACACTTTTACAAAGTATTTATCCCAAGAAAACTAAACCAAAGAACCTTTGAAAGGTGACTCAAAACCAATTTGGCAAAGGCAGATTAAGAAAGAAATGTGCCCAAATCAGTCACCAGACGGAGGTCTTGACCTGCAGCCTCAGAGGGCGGAGCGGTTGTTCTTCCAGGGGCCAGCGTGGTCCCTGAGGCTTCGCTGCCAAGACGGCGACTCAGAGGGGCCACAGCGGGCAGGGCGGGGAGCCTCTCCCCCTGCCCGCCCCCACCCGCCTCAACAGTCCACCCGCTAAGACGCTCCCAGAAACTCATGGCCAAAAACAAACAATCCACAAGGGGTCAAGGGAGAGTAAAGACAAAAGACGTGCTGTCGGGCCTCACGTGCTGTGATGTGGAACGTGCCACACCAGCCCTGGGCAGGGACGCAGCTCCGGCACCGGCCACATGGGGTCCCCGTGCCACATCCTGAGTGGACTCGTGATGCCCACCTGCATCTGCACACGTGCACCAAGAGGGATACCCCAGGCCAGTCCGAGTGTCCCTTCCGTGGATTCTATACCGAGGGTGGCATCCGAGAGTTTTCCTCGTAAACAACCCAAGCTGGGAGTTAAAGGCCACCAGGCAGTGGAGAGGGTCTCCCGGGGGGCGGGGGCCTCCGTGGCGTCCCGTGGGGAAGTAAAGGAATCTTATCAGACCCGCCCTCAGGCAGTGGGACCACCTCCCTCTCCTGGCCTTCAGGTTTTGTGCAGATGCCAGCAGGCACATGCTCCAGTGTGTCACCACGCGTCACAGGCCTGGGACACACACCGCTCCATAGCCCTGCACACCCCCGCGGAACTGCACGCACCTTCTGACAGGGCAATTCTTTATCCCACACGTTTTTACTCTCTTAGGTGGTGGTGTTCTCAATTCTATTTGAGCTGTGGGAGCAGTTTACCGCGCTGTCTGGATAGAGGGAAGATATGCTGGACAGACAAAGGTTCCTCCAGGCGAAACCTTCCTCATCTGCGACCTGCTTGAAACACGGGGCTGGCTGGGTCGGGGTGTCTGGGGTCTCAGTCAGTTAAGTGTCTGATTTCGGCTCAGGTCACGATCTCAGGGTTCGTGAGTTTGAGCCCCGCGTCGGGGTCCCTGCTGTCAGCTCAGAGCCAAAGTCAGATCCTCTGTCTCCCTTTCTCTCTGCCTCTCCCCCTCTTGCTCTTTCTCAAAAATAAAGAAACATTAAAACTATTTTTTGAAATGCAGGGCTGGCGCTGCCTGGTGGGGCACCTGCTGGCTCTCGGGTACCAGTGGTGAGTGAGAGCCAGTGCAGGTGGGGCACCCACAGGGAGGGGGGTCAGGCCTAGGTCCTGCAGCAGGTGGGGTATGGGTTCTGAAGGGGCCCCTTGGCTGCACTAAATCTCTTTCATGGCCCATTTCTCAGTTTGTGCTGCAGCTCCTCTGTCCCCACACAACCACAAAGAGCCACTGGCCAGACCTGTCGTGGGGGCACCCGATAGCCTGGGGACAGCCTCAGGACAAGTGCACATGATGGTGGCGACCTCGCTGCCCTGAGAGGAGATGACCCAGGCGGCGGAGGTGCTGGCCGCGGCCCATGCGGCTTCCTGGGCTCCTGTGTGTGTTAATGTGTCTTCCTTTTGAACACAGACTGCACTTTACCACATGGTGGCATTGTGGAAACCCATGTCAGGGTCAAGGCCACACAGGTAGCTAACCTGCTAGCTTGCCCGGACTTCAGGAGAAAGGACATGGTGTTCTGAACAAGGCCCCCTGTGTCTGCGTGTGTCCCCGTGACTACATGCAGCCTTGCTTTCTGACCTGTAAAATGGGGGCGTGCCCAAGTCCTGGGGCTGCAGTGGGAGGGTATAGGGACAAGAAGGGTCCAGGCAAAGGGCAGGGCCACTGGGAGCCTTGAGGGCTGAGGTGGCTGCACGTGGAAGCCGGGCACAGTGGACGGCCGCCTCCCCTGAGCCACGCAGCCCCATGGGGGCCACTGGGTCCCTCCCGGTGGGAAACAGCTCACATGCTGCTCTTGGAAACACAGGCCCCTCACCTAACATGGGGGTCATTCTGGAGGATCTGATAAGATTCCTTTAAAATGTGGAGAAAATTTTCATTTGCCTCTTTGTTAATAATAAAGTCATGGCCGTTCTCCCCTGACCCGGGTCGCCTCTGGCAATGCTCGGTCTTCACTCTCCCTTGAACAAAGACACACGTCACCGCCAACTGGGCGCAGAGCTGCTCCAGGCACCCTGGCCGGGCACCCCCAAGGCCCTCTACCTACTGTGGTGACCCCGAGGTGGGTGGGACAGGTGCCCGACGGCAGGAGGCAGGCACAGCCCCCTCCTCGGCTCTCTCTGGGCCCTGCCGAGGAGCTGCTGGCCTCCGATGCCAATTCCTCTGCGGCTGCTGGCCTCCCGGCCCCTTGGCGGCAGGGGAGGAAGGAGGTCAGTGGCTCCGGCCTCAGCAACAGGCGTGCAGCACAGGTGTCCCCGGCCTGGCCGGCGCGGGGCAGGGTGGAGGGCCACCCACCCCTGTGACCGGGAAGGCAACTATCCCTTCCCTCGAGTGTTCCTAGAGCCTCCTCCGAGGACAGTTGGGGGTGTGCTTTTCGGGGAGACGGGACCCTGTTCCCAGGACTCCGTTGTCTCAACCTCCAACTGTAGGGTCACTGTAATGCTCCTGGCCCTTCCGCTAAGCTTCTTAAAGACACTGGAGCAGATTTGGGCAAATGTCGCCCAGGCAGAACCGGGGTCCTTCTGTGCCAGGCCCGGGAGAAGGCGCTCCAGGGCCCAGCCTCTGCGGGACGTCTGCCTTGGCCTCTTCTGTCTGCCGACCCTGCCCCGTCCGCCCCGTGCCCGGTGGTGGGCCGGGAGCGCTCTGCGCCCAGCGTGGGTGGGGTGGGAGACGTGCACGTGAGAAGGGAGAAAACCTGAGTGCACTAACGGGCAGCGGCGGGGGCTGCAGTAAAAGGCTGAGGTTGGCAGTGGAGGCCGCGAGCGGGTCGGCTCTTACCTGACCACCTGCAAAAATGACAGGGGTGGAGGCGGGCTTTGGGCGGTAGGGAATGGTGGCACCTTTCGGTGGGGACTAGGAAAAGGGACAGGAGAGGGAGAGAGAGCATTAGAGCAGCTTCGCAGCATCAGGATCTGACGACGGGGAGGCCTCCTTCCCGAGCCCGTCCACCCGCCCACCCCGGCAGTGCCAGGGGCTTAGGGGACACCCCGCGGCGGGAGGGCTGCCTGATGGGGGCCCTCCAGCGGGCCCCCCTCTCTTCCACGTGACCACTGCCCTGAATACACTTCCACGTGGGCGCCCTCTGCCCACAGAGTGCAGTGGGCTCCATGGTGGTGTGGAATGCTACCCCCTGTCGAGCAAGCGTGGGAGCCGAGCCCCCGCCCACGCTGAGGGACCCGAGGCTGCACAGGTGGCCGCTTGTGGCAGCCTGGGTGGTGTCCTCTGGGGAAATCTGTCCCCCTCTCTCATGCTCAGGATGAAGCCGGCCTTTGCGGGCAGCTCCACCACAGGGGTGTCCCGCCGTAGCCCCAGAGGCATAGCTTGGCCAGGGCCGCGATGCTCGGTAGGCATCATCACGGGGCTGTTAGAAACATCCAATCTCACTGTTAACAAAAGGGATCAACTTTCTTAAAATAAAGCTTAGAGTCCAAATGAATATGTTACAGTCATGATGAGCTTTGTTAGAATTTCCTTGGATTATTCTGTGTCCAAAAGTATAGGATTTTTACTTTGGGGTGGATGGTACTCAAGTACCAGAAGTCTTCCAGACTCTGATAAATCCAACCCAACTCCTTGGTCAGAGGCGACCAGGGTCCTCCCCTGTCCGGCCAGGTGGTGACCTCCCAGAGGAGTAGAGGCCCCAGGGCCCAGCTCAGGTCAGCAGCCCCACCCGGCTTGTCCCTGCCGGGAGTCTGGAGCCCAGGGCCCACTCAGGCCCAGCCCCATACCCTGGGCTCCTGGGTGTGACCTTACCGTGCCCCCAACCTGAGACACATGGCGATGTGGGGACAGGCTTAGCAGCGTGGGTGACAGCTTCAGCTCTGCAGTCCAAGCCATGCATTGTGACCACGGGCACATGGTTTGACCTGGACATGATGCTTGTGACCTTGGCTACTCTGAATGACCTTGAGCAATCTGTACGGCCTTGGCAGAGCAGTGTGACCTGGGGACACTGTGGCCTTGCTGTAAAGCAGGAAGGGCTGCTGTGGGGCCCTCTGGCTGACCCAGGTCTGGGGCGATTCCGGGCTCTAAGGGTCGGCCGGGCTTCAGTGTTTCTGCGGGTGTGACCGAATGCCTTCAGAACTGTCTCTGTGTAGCCGGGTCACCACAGCTCAAGTAAGACTCACTTCATCGTGGCAGAATCGTGATGAATGGAGTTCGAGAGAGTGGCGTTCTCACGTTGCTGGCAGAGAACTCGGTGTGGCTGCCCCTTGTCCCTGAGCTGGGCACCCCCTCCACGGAGCCCTCCGGCCCCACAATGGCAGCGCCCGCCACGTCAGCACCGTGAGCTGCGGTTCCCATGCTGCCAGTGTCCTCAGACGAGAGGGGGGGGCCTCTGAGCCGCCCCTCCCCCCGCCCCCGGGTGCAGCAGGCACTGCCGGGCAGGCTTTTCGGTGACGCTGTGCTCTCCACGGGGCCCCACCCGCACCAGAGGGCACCTCTCTCGGTGGCCACTTGCAGGGTGTGCAGCCACCCTGGAGCTAAGTCTGTAAGTCCTCTAATCGTTGCTGCTCGTCCAGCTAGTTTTCACTAAAAAATGGGCCCAATTTTCTAGGCGCCGCGGCCCGCCCTCCCCTGGTGTCCCAGCAAGGGCGAGGCGCCACCGCGTCCCGTGTCCGCCGTTCACATCTGGCACGTGTGCTTCACAGTGGGGTCTCACGGAAGCCTCCCGGGTGCGGGAAGACCGGGCGGCTCCAGCCGCAGCCCTGGGGCGCCGGCACCCACAGCAGACGGGCTCGGGCCTGCTTCCGCGGGGCCGCCTCTGACCGCGAGCGAGGTCTGGGCAGCGCCGCTTGGGAGGAGTCCTGAGGAGGCCGACAGTTTCAGCCCAACCCCTGTTCTCCGACGCAGGAGGCCATGTCCCTCCTGGAGCTGTCACGCCCGCTGCACCCTGAGAGGCCACCGCAGCTCAGGCTGCGTGTGCTTTCCCGCCACCTCGGGCGTCCTCCGTGCAGGGGGCCCCCCGCCGCTCAGTGTGTCCACACCGCACCTCCCGGGGTCCACGGCAGGGGGCGGCAGCGAACACACCTGTCACCATGGCCAGTGGCTAGGGACTGTCAGGACACCAATATTTAGAAAAATATTTTCTACTTCACAAAATATTGTACTTCAGGAAAATAAAAACTATGCAGATTTTTTAAAGACTTGGAGGGGATTTGAACACCAGGCCAAGGACAAGAGGGGTGAGGGCACAGGGGCGGGGGGCCCGCGGCTGTGGGCGCCTGGCGCACACCCTCCCTCAGGGCCTCAGGCCCGCATGCGTCGGGGGCTTTCACGGGATGCAGAGATACTTCACTTTAGCTTCAAGACCAGCAAGGGCCGGCGGCCTCGGTGAGCCCTACACTATTTGCGGCAGAGGCGGAGATTTAAATCTCAGGGGCTTCCCCCCCAAATTTCCAGAGGCTTCTGTCTTGCTCAGTAGTGTCTTCTTTGCTTCTCCTTTCATTTTAACCAATTTATTTTATCCTATCTTTACAATTGGGCGTTTCAGTGTAATTTTCTTCCTTTGTGTCTTGGTGGGACCCTGAGGCCTGCAGGGGTGGTGAGTGCAGGCCTCCCCCATCCGTGGGCCGTGTTTACAGCTGCCCCTTTCCTGGGTGCCCCTCACGTCACAGACTAACGACTTTTTGTGCAGGGTCTCCTCACGCATCCCTTTCCCCGGCTCCCCGGCCGTGATGAGGGACGTGCCGCCAGCTGCCCCTCCCACGGCGCCCGCAGCCCAGGCACGGCTCTCACTCAGGTCACGCTCCTGACCCCAGGCCCCCCTGCGAGGCCCCAGCCACGTGCCACAGCCGACACGGAGAAGCCACGGCTGGCGTGGCTGGCGGGGATCCCTGGATGCCCGGACTGTACCTCCAGCATGACCACACAGATCTGCTTGACACACTGGATGATGGCGTCGGGGGTCCCCGAGATGGTCACTGCCCGCTCCGTGGAGTTGGGCAGCATGTCCCCGGCCACCTGGACCTGGGCACCTGTGGACTGCAGAAACGAGACATCGGAGTGGGGCAGCGCTCCCGGGTGCTGGAGGAGAGGGCGCCTGGAGGGTGCGGCGCTCGGACGCCTGGCACCCCGGCCTTCCGCCCGTTCCCAGGGGCCCATGGGCAGGGCCGGTCCCCTCCGTCCCACCTCTGCCCAGCACGGCCTGACACAGGGACAATGATGTTGGACAAGAGGCGTCTTAACCTGCAAGTGGCATTTGCAGAGACGGAGTCAGAAATGGAGTCGCTTTTTTCAAATACATGGAATTTTATCTCCCTTGTGGAGTCACAGAGAAAGATGGATACTAGGAAGGCCTAGACTCTTTCCTTGCCGGAATCACGACAGGGTGGTCACCCTCCTTACGGGAGAGGGGAGAAGTCTGGCTTTCTCTGAACACGGGAACGTGTGAGCATGAAGTCCACACCTCACACCAACTCCCGCCATGCTGGGACAGCTCGGGCCTGAGAGCTCCTGGAGGCGCCTGCCTGGGGGCAGAGACCACGGCCTCTGTGGCCTAGAGCCACACGACTGGGTGGCAGAAGGGCCCTGCCTGTTCCTGGCTGGGGTGCACACCCCCCCCACAGGTGCCCCATACCTCTGCACGACAGCTTTGTGCACATTCGAGGGGGTTCCACATCCCCCCACCCGCTTTCTGGATGGCTCCACGCTGGCAGGGTTCGGTGCTGGGCCTCTAGTGGGGGGGCTGGGGTCCCCAGAGGTGGGCTTTACCCACCCAGCGGCGGGCACCGGCATCCGGGGAAGGTTCTGTTACCTCCCTGATCTCCTTGATCTTGGAGCCGCCTTTGCCGATCAGGGATCCACACTGGCTGGCAGGGACCACCAGCCGCAGTGTCACCGGGGGCTTGCTGGTGGCAGGGCTGTTGCTCATAGAGTTAATGATATCCTGGGGAGAGAAAGACACACGTGTGGGCCTCCCCAGCAAGCCACGTACATGCCAGTGAGTGCCGACGCCGGGCTCGGTGAGAGGGCATCTGAATGCGCTGGGGGGCTGGCGGGGCAGGGTCCCGGCCCCCGGGGGGAGGGGCAGCAGAGGCAGGGAGAGGATAAGTGTGGGGACTCAAGTGTCCCCAGGTGGGGAAGCTCGGCACACACACTGCGGCAAACGGCCGAGTGTGCGGGGAAAGGGCACAGTGGACGGGCTGGCGGACCACGGAGGCGTGAAGGCCAGCCGGGCTCAGGAGGACAAGAGCGAGGCGACAGCTGCACCTGCAGGAGGGGCCCCGCGCGTGCGAATCCCTCCAGACACACAGGTCGCGGCGGCCCTGGTGCTGCCATGGACTGGGGGGAGGGGGACAAGAAGCAGACGCAGATCACGCCCGGACTCAGGCCCTGACCTCTGTCCTTAAGGCTGGGCGCGGCACGAAGGGATTTGGACAGACAGGGAGGCACATTTTGACAGAAAAACTTAACTCCTCGGCTCGACCACCCTCTGAATAAAAACTCTGAACGCGTCTCTGAATAACTTTTGGCAAGATGAACGATACTGGAAACACGTGAGAACCTTCATTTAACGTGCTGAGAGGGCACACAGATGTGCCACAGACACGCAAGTGTACGAGTGTTAATACAGGCCCACAGGAGAGTCCTTGGGTCCACCCGGGCCGAGCTCACACGTGGAGGCAGCATCGGTGGGGCACGGCTGGGGCTCTCGCCCAGGGCCGGGCCCGTGGACACGGAGCATGACAGCTGGCCTGTCACCAAGCGACGGCAGAGCCCCTGGGCAGTGAGGAGGTGACAGGGGTGAAGGGCTGTGTCCTACCCCCGCCACGGGGTCTCTGGGGGCACCTCTCACCTCCTCAAACTTGTAGGCGATCATGGCAAAGGCCTTGAAGATGGCATCGGTGGGGCCTGTGATGGTCACAATTCTTTCTGGGCAGTTTCCCTCAGAGATGTTGATCCTCGCGCCGCTCTGGAAGGTGGGCACAGCAGACGGGGTTGGAGCCGCGGGCGGAAGCTGTACGGGGCCTCCAGGCCTCCCGACAGCCACGAGCAAGCCCCCCACTAAACGGGGAGGCCATCCGGGGCCTCCTTCAGAGCGGGGCCGGCCGCCGCGCCCCCTGCCGCCCCCGGAAACAGAGGCCCTGACGCGGGGGCGCGCGCCGCAGAGGGAAGGGGGTCTCCAGACCGCCGGAGGTGGCCTGGCCGGGGCTCCCACAGGGCAGGACTGCAGGCCTCGCGCCTCCCCCCCGCCCGCAAACAGGACGCCACTGAGTGCCCGTCAGCTCACCTCTTCACGCATCTTTTTCACGGTCTCTCCTTTCTGGAACAGATGGAGACAAGAGGCTGAGGGTCAGTGGCGCTGCACTGCAGGCGGGCACAGGCTTTGGCGCCGCAGTGGGTGGGGTGGGGACGCCTGCCTTGGGCCCCAGCAGCAGCAGCCCTCACCGCGGGGCTAGGGCCTGACACCGCGGCTGCCTGAGCCCCCGCCACAAACCTGCGAGGGGCCCTTCCGGGGGGGGCTGGGGGCACACGCTGTCAGGGGGTGGCTGGGCTCCTGCCCCGTGGGGGTCTTCACACCCCTCATCTTCGTCGAAGACAAAGCAGGGCCAGGCCAGGGCAGGTGCGCCAAGGCTCTTGTGGAAACATCTGGACGCGGATGCCAGGGGGCCCAGAGACAGGAGGCGATGCCCCGCCCCAGCTTCTCCCACGTGCTTGGGACTTCCAAATCCACTCTTACTGCCCCCAAGACACGTGTCTTTTATTTTGGAAGGGAGATTCAAGAGAGACCACCACCCACTGGCCAGAGGGAGACTGCTCTGGAGAACGCCAGCGAATCCCACGCACTGGGCTGTCACACCCGGGAAGAAGAACAGGCCATGGGGCGGGGGGGCGGGGCTGCCGTGGTGACCAGCCGGGGCCTGGCCAGGATGGGACCCGGGGACAGCACCTGCCGGGTTTTCAGGGCACCGCACGGCAGGCCCTCGACCAGCCCCGTGGGGACTCAGGACTGCACTGGAACCCTCGGTGCAAGGCACGCACCAGCACGGGTCCTGCCACCCAGCACGGGCCCGGGGCCCTGTCACCTCCTCTCAGGGACCGCGGCAGAGGGAGAGCTCACTCAGTAGTTACCTTCCCGATGATGCTTCCAACTTCCTGCAGGGGAAGAATCACAGAAAAGTGACGTCATGGAGCGGCTGGGGAAGGGCCCGTGCCAGACACGGAGACCCATCTGTGCTGGAGCGAGGACGGGGGGTCAGGAGTGTCGGGAGGGGCAGTCAGGCTGCCTGGGTGAGGCCCCGGGTCTGGGGGCTCCTGGGTGCCCGTCTGACCTTGGTTAGACCCAGGCCCTTGCCTCCGACAGACACACAGACGAGCAGAAGTGAGCGGCCGGCTCCATACAGTTAAGTCCGGAGGCATTTCCTATGCTCTTAAGGCCTCAGGAAACCAGCAAAGAAACAGATAAAACATAAAATCTCCCCCGATTTGTGATGGAAAGATAATTAAGCACTGCTACCGCCTTTTCACTTTTTAAAAAAGGTTGAGAACCCCGTGTGACTCGGCCCGGGCTTCTCACACCAGCCCCGCTCGTCAGAGTCAGGGGTCCCTGGAGAAACGGCTGGGCCCAGGGAGGCAGGGAAAGTGCGAGGGAGTTGGGAGGACACGGCCTGGCTGACAGGCTCCCAGTGGCCGCGTCAGGGTCCCTACGGGCATCGACCCGAGTGAGGGCAGAATGGGAATAATCGGAATAAAGCGGCAAACTGAATCCACAGAGACCGGAGTGACGAGCGGATGAAAGAGCGCACGGGGCGGACAACACTGGGGTCCACACGGTGCTGAAGGACGAGGGGCCAGCGGCTGCGCCCCTGATGGGGGAGCTCCTGTGACGTCCCCACCAACGGGAGGAAACATCAGAAAAGCCGCCTTGAGGAATCACGGAAGGAAGATGGGGGGGGCATCCCCCAGGCTGAAGACGAGACGCGGGCCGGATGTGAAGGCCCGAATACCCCTCGCCCCCACGCACCCCACTGTGAAGGGCAGGGCCTGGGCGGCTGGGGCGCATCAGTGCTGGCACCCTGACGTGGACGGGACACTACGCCCTTGTTTGTAGGAAACGCACACTCGGGTGTCCAGCAACAGGGCATCAGGTCACAGTCACTCTCAGATGCTTCCAGGGGGACTGTGATTTGGGGCGGGCTGTAACTGCTTTGTAAGCTTGAGGTTGCTCAGGGCACAGGGCACACCCTCCCCAGCCTCCCAGCTGGTCGGACACGGTGGCCTTGGGCTCCGTACCTTCCCGTGCATCAGCAGACGGATTGTCAGGGTCACGTTCAGGCCGCCTTCTGAGACCTTCGACTCCATCTTTCTCCCAAAATGCAGCTGGGGGTAGTGGCTTAAGGTGCCAAGGGTGTTGTGAGGAAGGACAGATGGGGCCCAGATGGCGTCACCTGGAAAAGAGAAGGCACAGCTGCTGCTGAGAACACCATCAATGGCCAACGGGGTTGGGGGTGTCCTGGCCTACAAGGCCCTTTGGCCTCTGGAGGGGCGACGAGGGGTGGGGGCAAATGGTGGAGGCAAGGGGGGATGGAGGCCCCGGGGGTGGCGCAGTCAGCAAGAAAGCACGGGCCTGGGACTCACCCTGCCTGACCTGCTGGGGGCGGGGGCACACGGCAGTGGGGGACACGGGTTTGTGGGGAGACCTGGCAGAGGCTGACCCGGGCCCCACTGCTGACTCAAGTGTGACCCCCAGCAGGTCACGCAAGCCCTCTGGCCTCAGCTTCTGCCTCTGCACGCAGGGAACCGGGAAGAGCCCTCTCAGCGGGAGAGAAAAGGGGTCGGTGAGCCCTGGGGTCCTTGGGTGCGGCTGGGGTGTCCATTGTGCCGTGCGAGTCCCACCATCCGTGCAGAAGCCCTGCCCTGTGGCTGCGACTCCCCTCCCCCTTAAAAAGCCAGCACATTAGAGGGACTGGTGTTTCCTGTATGTTTAGAGTCAAGGGTCCTTGGTGAGTAGCGTCTAATCGCTGTTCTACGTTTACTGTATGATTTCTGCAGACAATGGGTCCAGCGCTTCGCCTCCCACACAGATGAAGGTTTCACTTCATGATTTACAGGCACGCGTGACGAGAGCAGGCCTGCAGTGGGGCCCTTCTCCGGGAGGGTCCAGGCTCCCCCCAGGCTGCACCACAGCGCACTGGGGGCCTAGGAGACGGGCGCCAGGGAGGACGAGGAGCGCGGGTCCGGCAGGGTGGGGGCGGGGGGGGGGGGGGGGGGGCAGCAAACGGAAGCCGGAGAGTGGCCTGTCTGGGCACACTGGGGTCTCAGGGTGCAGGCTGTGGGGGTGCCACAGGATGCGGGCACATCACTGGGCGCAGGGTCCCACAGGGGTCAGGGGGGAGCGAGAACGAGGGCAGGACGTGACACAGGGCACGAGAGGCCCTGGAGGTGTGGGGAGTGGCCAGGCCCGGGGGGCACAGTGGCCCCAGCGTCTGGCGGCAGGATGCCACCTGGGGGACAGGGAGAGAGGCCTGGCTGCGGGAGATTCCGGGTGACCTGGGGCCCAGGGGCTCCCAAGAGGGGCACTGGGTAGACCCCGCAGAGCAGAGAGTGCCCCGACCTCCAGGAGCGGCACACACTGCCCGGGTGCCCACCGGAGAGTGGGCGGGGCTGGCGGGGCCACGAAGGAGGCCGGGGCCCCTGTGGACTCGGCCAGCACCCCCACCCACAGCCCCACGCTGGGTCTGAGGCCCTCAGGAACAAGTCCCCGCGTGTCCCTGCCTGGGTGTGTGGACACCAGCCCTCTGTTGTAATCCACAGAGAGGCGAGGCCCGTCCACACACAGGAGAGACCCCAAGTTAAAAAAGCAAGACTTTCCTTTAACCTTATAGGTTTTGGGGGGTACAAAATATTTCCTTTTCCTCATCCAAACATTTCTGCTGGAAAATATGCTACAAGGAAAATACACAAAGCAAGCACAGAAACAGCACATTCTCACTCTCTGGGTGATGTGTACAAAAGATGATGGCTGGTGACTGAGGGCGTGTCCAACGTGACAGCGGCTGACACGTTTCCGCATGAACGAACAGCGTGCTAGTCTACACGGGAGGACGCGCCGGCAGGTGACCTCAACAACTCTATCAGTCCTAATTACAGATGATAAAACGATGCTTTTGAACAACACGGATTCTGACGCGAAGGTGTAGGACGCAGTGAGGGCAGGTTTAAGGAGTTGTCTGTCTCCACGGTCCAGCGAGGGAGCCACTACCGCTTGTTGGCTCTTTACCCCTGAAACAGGAAGCCCACCAGCCACAACTCTGCATGTTGAACAGAGGGCCCCGCGCGGCCGGGGGCTGCGACGGAAGAGCGGCAGAGGACACTAGCGTCAGGGCCCAGCTCTGTGGGACAGCGCGGCGCGTGTGGGCGCGTCGGCGGGTCTGCTTGGCAGGGGCCGCCGCGGAGGAAAACGCCCAGGTAGGGGAGGAGACACTCCGGCTCAAGTGATCCGGGTGGCACCGAAAATACACGGCGCCTCTCCCCCCACCCCCTGCAGCGAGCTGAGGCACCGGCACCACGGTGCTGGCCAGGCAGGGACGCTCGGCCTCCTTTGTAATTAGAAACACGTGCTGTGTCAGGGGACAGCAGGGCCCCGCGGCCTCCATTACACAATGTTTCCAGCCCGCAGTGGAGAAAGTGGGTCAGCGGGGGCCAGAGGGCCTTCAGGCTCCAGGCTGTCAACTGCCATCAGTCACACAGGCCAGCGAGCTGCCACAGAGGCAGCGCCTTCCTTTGTCATGCGGCCGACAGGGAGCAGCAGTGCCTTCTGTAGACTGCGGGGGACAAGGAGCAGCCCCAGCCCCGGGGGTAGTTAAAGTCACTTGCGACTCAGTGCCCTTGACCCTGAAGAACCCACCCTGTGTTAGCCACTGAGGAGCACCACGCTGGCGGCTCCCCCAGGGCCGTGACTTGTGGTGGACAGGGGGGCGGGGGGAATGGAGCGTCCTCTGGCCGTCCGGCTGGGCCCTTGGACACCCTCTCATCAGGGGCAGCCCCCCAGTGTGCCTGGGGTGATACCCACCTCAGGGGTCCCCCCATGCAGCAGAGTCAGGGTCAGCATCGGGGGTGGCCCCCAAGGGCACAGCAGCACTCGGATCACACTCACCCAAAACCAAGCTGACGGGAAATCTGCCAGAAAAAATCTCTTTGTGTGACTCACTCGTCCCCACACGTGGTGTTCCAGAAGGCAGATCTCTTGTGTCAGCAAGGAAATCACTTCATGTTCTCTGCGTGCTGGGAACTTAGTTTATTTGTAATTTATCCGGTGGGAGGGAGAGGAGACACAGGCATGGTCCCCTGCAGGGCGGAGGAAGGACCCTCCCCTCGTTTCCCAGCTGCGCGGGGCCCCCAGGAGGCCGGTCCGCGTTGCCCCGTGCCGACACCGTCCGCATATGTGTCTCCGCCGAGGCAGCCGCCCCCCGACCCCCACAGCCGGGCACAGGCCACGTGAGCGCCCACAGCACTTCCCACCCAGCCAGCCGTCCCAGCCGTCCGGCCACCTCTCTGTGGTCCTGCCTTCTCGCTGCAGGCCCAAAGCTGGGGTGCAGTAGCTCCCCTCGCTGGCCCTCGTGCGTTCATTAGCAAATCCCAACACGCGGAGGGAGAGCTGATTAAGCCATCTTTTCTAGTCTCTTAGGGAAGAACCTGACGGCATCGGTTTAAACCTTAGTTCTTACCTTACACAGGTGTCTAGTTCCATAAAATGTCTCTGCACGGGCAGTAGCGGCATCCGACCACTTTTGGTACTTGTGCTTTTTTTCACTCATTTCAAAATACTCTTTTCAAAATACTCATTTCAAATTTCTCTTTTCATTTCTTTTTTGGTTCATGGGATAGTGTGAAGTATGCTATTGAAATTTCAAATATCTAGAATGTGTTTCTCTTTTTGATCCTTAGTTAATCTTATTATGGTTAGAAAACACACCTTGTGACACCTGAGGTCCTTCACGTGCACTGAGACCTGCCTGGGACAGACCGCGGTCTGTCCTGGTGGCCGTGCGCTCCTGGGCTGGGGGAGCGCTCTCGCAGCCCGGGTGGCAGGGCTGCCAGCCCTCCGCGGTCCCGTCCGGTACCGGGGGTGCGGAGGACGCGCCTGCTTCCTGCACCCCAAGCTCTGCCATCAGCTCCGCACCGTCTAGCGCTGTTGCCTTCGGTTGATGGGCCGACAGACTCCTTTGTCCCTGTGAGATATTGCTTATGTCTGGCGATGTTCTCAGCTCTGAAATTCTCTTTGTCTGTTATTAACGTAGTGACCCAGCTTTCTTCTGATTGGTGTAGCGTGGCGTATCTCCTTCCATCTCTTATTTTTAACCTATTTGTGTCTTTATATTTAAAGTGAGTTTCTTGTAGGCAGTATACAGTTGAACCTTGCCTTTTTATCTTATTTGATAATCTCTGCTTTTTAACCGAGGGTGTTTTGACTATTGACAGTGACTGTTGAGATGGTCAAGTTTGAAACTATCATTCTATTATTTGTTTTCTATTTTTACCATCTGTTCTTTGTCTCTCCATTTCTGTTTTTATTAAATTAATTTATTTATTTTGAGAGGGAGAGTGCAAGTGGGGGAGGGACAGAGAGAGAGATAGAGAGAGAGAGAGAGAGAGAATGAGAGCCCAAGCAGGCTCCACACTGCTGGCCCAGAACCCTGCTCGGGCTCAAACTCATGAACAGTGACATCATGACCTGAGCCAAAATCAAGAGTCAGGTGCTTAACTGACTGAGCCACCCAGGAGCCCCTGATCCCCCATTTCTATTGTTTTTTCCTCTGTCATCTTTTGAACGAATTGCATACATTTTATGATTCCGCTTTTACCTCCGTTGTTCACTTATTAGTTACAACTGTTTTGTTACCTTAGCGGTTGTTTTGGAGTTGACAGAGCTCATGTTTAATTTGTCACAGTGCAGTCTGACTGACCCTCTGCCATTTGGTGTATAAAGACCTCACGTGGGCGGTAACTGGGCCTCTGTTTCCCCTCCTGTCCTCTGCACTATTGCTGTGGCACACTTTGGCTCTCCTAGGTCATAAACTGACATGATCATTGCTGGTGTAAACACTCAATTATCTCTTAAAGGACTTTAAGGCAGCGCCTGGGGGGCTCAGTCGGTTAAGCAACTGATGCTTGATTTCAGCTCAGGTCACCATCTCACGGTTCGTGGGATCGACTTCTGTGGTGGGCTCCATGCTCATAACATGGAGCCTGCTTGGGATTTTCTCTCCTCTCAAAATAAATAAACATTTTAAAAAATGAGCGATTTAGAGGATGAGAAAAGAACAACTTCATACTTGGTCATCCCCTCACGTAGACTCAGATTTCTAGCTGCTCCCATTTTTCTTCTACGTGAAGGACTTCCCTTAATAATTTTTGTAGTGTGAGCGTGCTGGTGGGGGGTCTGTTTCCGTGGGTGTGGATGGTGTTAATACCGTCAGCCTGAAGGGGGGTCACCCGGCAGAGAGCCTGGGGTCACTGCACCCTCTCCGCTTCCCCATCTGTAACGCGCCCTCTTCCACGGCACACTGAGGGGCTTCTCTCGTAGCCGCTGGCTTTGCACAATTCACTCACCATGTGCTTCTCGCAGTCTCCACTGTTCGTTCAAATACACTTTTTGCTCTGCCCCCCCCCCCACTTGCAGGGCCCCCAAATGCGTGTCTGTTGGCTGCCTGAAGTTGAGCCAAGCTCACTGATGCTCTGTTCACTCTCTGCCCTTTGTCTGCGTCTCCCAGGGACAGCTTCTGTTTCTGTCCCGCAGTTCGTTCTTCCGCTCTGCAGCTCCCGTTCTGTGGTGAGACCCACCGGGGCACTTTTCATCTCAGACCCTGGACTCTTCACCCAGAAACTCAACCTGGGTCCTTAATCATGTCTTCCATGTCCCCATTTAACACGTTTGACCCTTTGCTTTCTTGAACATGCAGTTACAGTTCCGATAATGATTTCAACGTCCATGTCCTGCATGTGTGTGGCCGTCACCGCCGAGTCTAGGTCAGAGAGGGGGACGCTGAGCGGGGGGAGCACAGGTCAGCGCTGACTGCGGTAAGAGCTCCTTCTCCGCAGCTCACGGGGCAGGTGCTCCCGGGGCTGCGCCGCCAGCATGCTGGGAACCAAGGAGACAGAAGAGCTGCCTCGTGGGAGCCTGCAGACTGAGGCACCTCTTCGAGTTTGGCCGCTCGCTCTGTCCTGCGTGTGGGCACGTGGCTGGGTGCGAAGGCAGAAACAGTCTGATCTGTAAGCGACGGTTCAGATCTGAAGCTCCCTGGCTCAAGTGCACGGGAGACAGAAATGCATCAAACTGCTTTGTGCGGCCGGTCTGGGGACACTGCTGACGGCCTGGAGCCAACATTAAGGGAAGGCGTGGGGTGAGGCTGGGCCGCAGGAGCGAGAACCGGGGATGGGAAGCCACAGCCTGCTCTGTTTGCTCCTGGGGGGGAGGCCTGGGGACGAGGCCACTGCAAAGACTCCGGACACACACGTCCCGTTTCTGCTGCCACCAGGCAGGAGCAGACCATTCCCAGAGTCCCGAGGAAGGACTCCGGCTGCCCTGGCGTGGGTCATAGGCTGGGGTCCGAGATGCCGGGTCACATGACCCGGACTCCGCGCGGGACCCGCTGCTCCGTGTGGAACGTCTTCGGGCCAAGCGGGCCCCCTGTTGGAGCTGTGGCCTCTCTCACACCCTCCCTCCCGAAGCAGACTTCGTGTGCGGCATTTGTCATAAGAGCTCCCGGCTTTTCAAAGGTGCTCTCCCTCCAGTGCCAGGCCGGGGAGAACCTGGGGATGAGGGCGAGTGTCATGATACTGTAGTGCTCTGTGTCCAGGTGAGCTCTCCGGGTATGTAAATGTTCTTCCTCCCCAAGGCCGAGGAGCACTTACATGGCACATACTTCCCTCACAAGGCCGAGGAGCACTCACATGGCATGTATCTCCCTCACAAGGCTGAGGAACACTCACATGGCACATAGCTCCCTCACAAATATGAGGAGCACTCCCACAGCACGTACTTCCCTCACAAGAACAAGGAGCACTCATATAGTACGTATCTCCCTCACAAGTCTGAGGAACGCTCACATGGCACATACTTCCCTCACAAGGCTGAGGAACACTCACATGGCACATGTCTCCTTCATAAGGCCAGTGAGCACTTACATGGCATGTACTTTCCTCACAAGGTTGAGGAGCACTCACATGGCATGTATTTATTTCCCTCACAAGGCCGAGGAGCACTCACATGGCACGTATCTCCCTCACAAAGATGAGGAGCACTCCCATGGCACGTATTTCCCTCACAAGAACGAGGAGCAGTCATACACCATGTATCTCCCTCACAAGGCCGAGGAGCACTCACATGGCACATACTTCCCTCATAAGGCTGAGGAGCACTCACATGGCAAGTATTTATTTCCCTCACAAGGCCGAGGAGCACTCACATGGCACATACTTCCCTCACAAGGCTGAGGAGCACTCACATGGCACATATTTCCCTCACAAGGCCAAGGAACACTCACACGGCACGTACTTCCCTCACAAGGCCAACGAGCACTCACATGGCATGTATCTTCCTCACAAGGCTGAGGAGCACTCACATGGCACCTATTTATTTCCCTCACAAGGCTGAGGAGCACTCACACGGCACGTATTCATTTCCCTCACAAGGTCAAGGAGCACTCACATGGCACCTATTTATTTCCCTCATAAGATTGAGGAAGACTCACATGGCATGTATTCGTTTCTTTCACAAGGCCAAGGAGCACTCACATGGCACATATCTCCCTCACAAGGCTGAGGAGCACTCACACGGCATGTATTTGTAGCTATTGCCAAGTATCACCGCCTGCACTGTGGGAGAGGCCAGGACCTGGAATGCTTGCTTGCGTCGTGAGGCCAGTGCACGGCCCCAGGTTTGTCGGCGCCGCTGCAGCGGTGTGGGTGGGGGTGCTGGGAGGTCAGGAGGAGGGGCTGATATGACACTGGGTGAGCAGATGGAGTCCCCACACTGCCGTGCTGCCTGTGGGGACTGCCGGGTCGGCGCATGCTAACAGCCAGATTTTCTGTTCCTCAGCTCCCGTGCAAGCCAGTCTGAAGCTGGAGGGGCCCCCTGAGCTGGGCTGCTGGGAAGCCAGATCCCCAGATCCCCGCGTCTTTGCAGGGGAGGCATGAGGAGGGAGGTGAACAGGAAAGTCCTCACAATTGCCAAATCAACCCCAGGTTCCCCAGGTTCTATGTCACGTGATGACTTCTCTCTTGTCAAGGGAAACACAAAGCAGAAGGTGCTGGTATCTGCCGAGGCCCCGGCAGCCCAGGGGGCTCGCGCTCTGCCGCCTGCAGCCCCTGAGAGCTGCCCTGGCAGCATTTGCTTTGTCTGCAAAGATGGAGCCGACCCGGGGGGACACTCTGGAAGCAAACACGCCAGGGTCATCTGATGTGCACGTGTGACAGTCATCACATTATAGGTCCTGTCTGCATATATACGACACAGTGATTAACATTTCCCTTTAAATCCAGGACGGCTTTAGGAAGTCGGCCTCAATCTGCATTCAGGAGGCCAGCGGACGCTGACGGTTCACGTGCCATGAAAGGCCCGGTCACAGCTGCCGCTGAGCATTGTCACATTTTGTCATTTGTGTCACAAAATGGATGGATCTTGAGAGTATTATGTTAAGTGAAATAAGTCAGACAGCGGAAAACAATGTATGACTTCATGTATGTATGGGATCTAAAACACAAAGCAAACAAAATACAGAAATAAATTCATACATTCAGGAAACAAATTGTCAGTTACCAGAGAGGGGAGGGTTGGTGGGGGGACCAAAATAAGTGAAGGAGATTAAGAGGTACACACTTCCAGCTATAAAATAGACAGGTCAAGGGGATGTAAAGTATAGCATAGAGAATATGGTCAGTAATATTATAACAATTGCATGGTGACAGATGGTAACTAGACTAATCATGGGGATAATTTTATAATATACAAAATCTTAAATCTAAAAAAGTGTAAACCTATTAATCAAATTAAGTATGAGAACTATTATGTACACCTGAATCTAATAGGACATTATATATGATTATACTTCAATTAAAAATAGACTTCAAAGCACTGAAAATTCTCAGAGACAGATAGGGTCATTATATAATGATAAAAGGATCGATCCATGAGGAAGAAATAGCAATCCTAAATGTGTACGAATCAAATACCAGAGCTATAACATATGTGAAGCAAAAACTGATAGAATGAAAAGGAAAAATATACATATACACAATTACAGCTGAAGATTTCACTACTCTGTCTCAACAACGGAGAGACCCAGGTGTAAAGCCAGCGGGGCTAGGAGAACTCTGCGCCAGCGATCAGTAGGACCCAGTCAACTTTTAGAGAACAACATATCTGGCAACAGGGAAATACACACTCTTTTTACGCACCCGCAGAAAATATACTAACCCAGAGCATCTCATTCACCATTAAACAAACCTCAACAGGTTTAAAAGCATTAACATCATATAGTGTGTGCTCCGATCACAACTGAATTAAAATAGAAATCAGTAACAGAAAGATAACAGGAAAGTCTTGAAGTACTAGGAAACGAAAACAGCGCACATCCAAACAATCCTTGGGAAAAAAGAAGAAATCTCAAGGATCATAAAAAAAATACATTGACCTGAATGAAAATAAAAATAAGCATACGAAATACACAATGGAAGCAGTGGCTACAAGAAAGCTTGTGGCACAAAATACATACATTGGAAAAGAGAAAAAAGTCTCAAGTCAATAATCTAAGTTCTAATTTTAAGACTCTAGAAAAAGAAGAACAAAATGAGGATAAGCAAACGGAAGAAAGAAATCATTGAAATTATAAACAGAAAAATTAGAGAAAATCAATGAAATCAAGAGCTGATTCTTTGAAAAGATCAATGAAATTGACTGTCAGTTTCAGACTGACAGAGAGAAAAAGAAGTTAGACAAAATAATATAAGAACAGAAACGGCAGCCATCGCAAAGAGCCCGGCACACGCCCGAGGGATACGGAATACTAAGAACAACTCTACACAAGTAAACTGACTGAGACAAACTGACCTATCTCTGGAAAAAGACAAACTACCCCAAATCATTTAATACGAAATAGAAAATTTGCATAGCCCTACATTAGTATTATGAAGTTGGACTCACAATTTTACAACTTCAAAAAGAAATCTCCAGGCCCAGATGGTTTCACTAAAGAACTCTACCAACGGTTTTAAGAAGAATTAACACCAAATTCTACATAATCTCCTTCAGAAAACAGAAGGGAAAAAAGGAACATTTTATGAAGCTAGTATTACCCTGATACAAAAATCAAAGTGTACAAGAGAGAAAAAAAGCTGTCCTCAAGAATATAGGTCAAAAATCCTTTAAAAACATTAGCAGATAGCATTCAGCAAAGTATAAGAATTATACCCTATGACCATTCTTCTAGTGATGCAAGGTTGCTTTTTGGTTTGAAAATCAATTAATTTAACTAATCATATTAATAGACTAAAGAAGAATACTCCATGATCATATCAATGGATACAGAAAGGCATTTAACAAAATTCAACACTCATTCATTATAAAAACTCTCAGGAAAAAGCAGGAATAGAAGGGAATTCCCTTAACTTGATAAAGGGCATCTATAAACGCCCACATCTAACACCACCCGCAGGATTGAACTTATCCCCCTGAAGACAAGGAGCAAGGCAAGGGCGTCTCCTCTCACCGCCATGATTCAGCATAACGCGGGAGCTCTAGCCAGTATGACAAGGCAGGAAAAGGAAATAAAAGGCACACTGATGAGAAGGGAAAAGACTAAACTGTCCCTATTTGTAGATGATACGAAATGCTTAGGTATAAACCTAACAAAACATGTGTAGGACCTTCATGATGAAAAGTACAATGTGTTGATGAAACAAATCAAAGATCTAAATCAATGGAGAGACGTACCAAGTTCATGAACTGTGGTTCCTCACAGTAAGGATGCCAATTCTCTCCAAGTTAATACACAGTTTTAACATAATTCCTATCAAAATTCCAGCAATAATTTCATGGATATAGATAAGATTATTTTAATAGTTGTATGAAAAAGCAAAGGAATTGGAACAGCTAAAACAATTTTGACAATGAAAAATAGAGTGGAAGGAATCAGTCTCCCCAGTTTTAAGAGTATCGGGACTGTGTGCAAGTGGCAGGGGAGAGACACACAGGTCAGTGGAACAGAAACAGACCCACACAGTTACGTTTGACTCATTTTTGACAGATGTTGTAAAGAGCGGTTCCATGCAGGAATGATAGCTTTTCCAACAAATGGTGCCAGAGCAACTGGGTGTCCACAGGCAATGGCAACAACAACAACAACAACAACAACAACAATAATAATAACTTTGACCTAAACTTCATACCTTATACAGAAACTAACTCAAAATCGATCACAGACTTATATGTGAAATGTAAAGCTGTGAAACTTCCGGGGGAAAAAAAGGAAAAAAAATTCTAAAGATCCAGGGCAAGTCAGAATTCTGAGACTTGACACTAAAATCATGATATTCAAAAGGAAAAGCTGGGGGTGCCTGGGTGGCTCACTTGGTTAAGCGTCCGACTTCGGCTCAGGTCACGACCTCATGGTTCGCGAGTTCGAGCCCCGCGTCGGGCTCTGTGCTGACAGCTCAGAGCCTGCAGCCTGCTTCTGATTCTGTGTCTCCCTCTCTCTGACCCTCCCCCACTCACACTGTCTCTCTCTCTCTCTCAGAAATAAATAAAACATTAAAAAAAAAAAAGGAAAAGCTGATAAATCAGACATTCCAGGAGTAAAACCCTTTGCTTTGCAAACAAACAAAGAAACAAGAAAAAACACACAAAAACAAACAAACAAAAAAAACATGTTAAGAAGATAAAAAGACAAACTACAGGCTGGGAGAAAATATTTGCAAACCCATTTCCGACAAAGAACTAGTTTCTAAAATATACTAAGAATGATCACACTAAATAGCAAAAACTCTAAATCCAATTAGAAAATGGGTAAAAGTTATGGTTATTTCACTGGAGAGACTATATATATATATATATATATAGATGCAGATATAGATACAGATACAGCTATAGATAGATGGCAAGTGAGCTCACAGAAAGGGGTTCGCTATCACTAGCCCTCAGGGAGATGCGGCTTAAAGCCACGTGAGACACCGCCACACACCCGTAAGAACAGCTCACATACAAAATAGGGACCCTTGCAAACGCGGGCGCAGGAGCGGAGAAACCGGATCCCTCATTCGTGGCTGCTGGGAATGGCACACGGGGCGGCCATGCTGGAAAACAGTTTGGCAGCTTCTTAAAAACTAAACATGCAACTATCGTACCACTTAGTGATTGCACCTATGGGCATTTATTCCAGAAAAATGAAACATTTCATCCTCACAAAAACCTATACATGATGGTCACAGTAGCTTCGATTATTTTAACTCCTCCCAAACTGGAAACACTTCCAACCAGCAGCTGGTTAGATAGTCACGGACGTGGGCCCGTGCAGCAGCAGCAGGGAACGAGCCAGCGTGGAACGGCACTCAGCCATAGGACGGAACAAATTAGTGACCACTCAACACCCGGATGGACCTGCAGAGAATCAGGCTGAGCGTGGTCGGTCCCTGAAGATTACACGGTGTGATTCCATTATATAACGGTCTTGAACGACAAAATCATAGAAGCGGGGAACAGATTGCTGGTCCCCAGGACTAAGGAGGGGTAGGGACAGCGGGGTGACGTGTCAGGCTGTGGAAAGGCGGCACGGGGGTCCTTGTGGGGATGCAATGTTCCGTATCAGGGTCAACATCCTGGCGGTGACATTCTCACAGGAGCTCTGCAGGATGCCACCGGGGGAAACTGAGTACGTGCGCAGGGACTCCCTCTGTTATATCTTACAACTGCACGTGAATTAACAGTTCCCACAAATGCAAAATTTAATCTAAAAAAAACAAGTTGTTTTGACCTGAGATTGTATCAGGCAACTCTCAATTCATGAGAGAGTAAGGAAGCTAAATACTCCTCAGGTAATTCCAGCGAAAGAGCCATCCTGACATGTGACAAGACTGAAGTTATTAAAATAAAGTCAGACAGCAGCAACTCAGAAGCCCCTTTCGAGGGAGAGCATTTCGACCAAGTTGGTGGCTTTGATGCTAAGTCAGAGCACCCACCCCATTCCTTCACCACCACCCACCCACCCACTCACCGGTTCACACCCACCCACTCACTCACCCATTCACACCCTCACCTACACACCCATCCATTCACACACTGACCCACTCACCTACACACACCTAACCTACACACCCACCCACTCATTCACCCACCCATTCGCTCCCACCTCCACCTACTCACACTCACACACTCATTCATACTCACCTACACATCCACTCACACTCACCTACACACCCTCTCATGCTTACCCACACACTCCCACTCCCACACTTACCCCACACCCCCACTCACTCACATACCCACAAAGCCTCTCACTCATTCCTATTCACACCACCCACTCACACTCACCCACATACACACTCACACTCAGCTGCACATCACTCCCTCCCTCCCCAGATCTACTTGTACACACCTGCTCATTCACTTGCACACATGGGGGTCTCTCGCACTAGTCTGCGTAGTGCAGGAGGCATGGCGGACGCATCCCTTGAGAACCTCTAGTCCCAGCCTGGCCTTGGCCTTCCTGGGAGATGGTCACCAGATGGTGCCGTCACCACTCTGCACAGCTCGGGAGCACGTGGCATGGCCGTGACTCTGAGAACTGCTCATGACCGGTCTGTGGCGGCCACGTGGCTGTGCCCCCATCTGGAACCAAGCCCTTCCCACAGGCATGGAGCTCAGAAGCACCTGTGAGGGGCCCATCCCACGTGCCCCGGGAGGCGCAGGGACTCTGCACCGACCCCCTCCAGGCAGGTAGGGCCCAGTGGTGTGGACAGAGTGTGGAAGATGTGGCCTCTCGACAGCTGCGCTCTGGGGCCACTGACCGGCTACTTGGTCAGGCCACTCTCACTGGAACACGTGGAGGATGCATCCTGCTGCCCATCACCGGGGACCTTCCGGAACCTCGAGTCAGGCCGCCGCCCCCTTGCTAAAAGTCCTGGGCATCTTCCCGTGACCTGTGTGATCCCACCCAGGCTCCTTCCCTCCCACCACGGTGCCCACAAGGCCCCTGGTGCCAAGCCCATGCCCCACCACCCCTGCCCCCCTTTCTGGGACAGACTGCGCTCCTGTACCTGCTGCCCGGGCCTTCCACGGGAGGAGGGGGGCGCTCCACGCCAGGCCTCCGTCTGCCCCCGGCCCTCCCGGGTCCTGTCCTCCCCTCTGCCCTGGCCCATCACCCTGGGGACAGAGGACACGTTTACCTTCCCGGTTCACCACTGACCTCCGGTTCCTAGCACCACTCGGGGCCCACACGAGGGTAGAGCAGATTCAGCACCTTCTCGAAGTTCGGGTGAACACGGGGCACGCGCCCAGGCCCGTCTCCACGGCCTCACGGGACACTCTGACGTCAGAATGTAGTGACTTCCAAACCTGGACGCTACGAAACGGCCAAGATCCAACTTCCGCTCCTAGACCCTCACCTCCTCACTTGTTCACTTGGTCAGCAAGGCTCTGCTGGGGGCTGAGTGCGCAGGGCCGCGAGGGACGCCTGGGACCTGTCCCCATCTGTCCCCTCAGCCTGCCAGCCCACAGAGGACAACGGGACGCAGAGAAGCCACCCGAACGGCACTGAGTCCCACCCCGAGGGACGGAACACAACCCCCACTCGGCTGAGCTCCTGAAACACGTGGCTGCGTCTCAGTTCAGTCTGGTGTGAAAAGGCGTAGCTCTGTTTTCAATTTCATTGGTTTCTGGTCTCATTTTATTACCTCTTCCCTTCTTTTCCTTGCCTTTCCTTTTCCTTTGTTTTCTTCTTCTAGTTTCTGAAGGCGGAGCCTTAACTTACTGTCTGGAGATCTTTTCTCATGTTGGCATTTCACACTTCAAAATTCTCTAGAGGTGCTGACTTACTTGTATCCTACAAATTCTGATATATACAAATATTTCTCTCTGTTCAAAATATTTCACAATTTCCCTTGATACTTCCTCTTTAACCAGCACATTATTTAGAGGTGTGTGTTTTGATTTTCAAGTATTTGGAAAAATTCGAGTTACCTTTGGTTACTGATTTCTGTTTCATTTCCACTCTGGTCAGAAAATACATGATTTCGCGGTTCCTAGATGGTTCATTAAGCATCTGACTTTGGCTCAGGTCATAATCTCATGGTTCGCAAGTTCAAGTCCCATGATAGGTGAGCACAAGCCCCACCCCACTTCTCGCTCTTCCTCCCTCCCTCTCTGCCCCTCAGAGAATTTTCTCTCTCTCTCCCTCTCTCTGTCCCTTGCTCACTTGTGCCCTCCTTCTTTCAAAATAAATAAGTAAATAAATAATATGAATTTAGTTTTTTAAAATTTGTTAGTCTTACATTTTATTTTTGCATAGAATATGTGTCACCTTGTGAATGTCCTGGGCGGGCACCTTCCATCGCGTGGGGCATCCCGGCCAGGGCCCTGAGGTCTGGATGGTGGACTGCACCAGTCCCTGCTTCTCCGTCCGTGACTTTCTGTCTGCCTGTCTCACCACTGCAGGGTGTCCCCAAATGTAATTATGGCTTTGTCCTCTCTGCCCTTCCATTCTGTCACTTTTTGCTTTGAACCTGAAGCCCTGTTGTTCAATATAATGTCACATTGATTGTGATAATGTCTTGGTGAATTGGTCATTTTATATGAACGTGGTGCCCTTCTTTACCCCTGGTGGTTTTCCTTGTCCTGAGCCGATCTCATCCGATCCTAACGGAGCCTCTCCAGTGGTCTGATTAGTGTTCACGTGACACATCTTCTGTCCCTTAACTTGTAACAGTATGTTTCATATGGGTATCTTGTTGTTGGCACAAAGACTGATCTTTATTTTTTACATTCTGATAATCTCTCACTTTTTGAAAAACGTTTATTTATTTTGAGAGGGGGGAGGGGCAAAGAGGGAGGGAAAGAGAAAATCCCAAGCACTGTCAATGTAGAGTCCAAAGTGGGGTTTGAACTCACAAGCTGTGAGATTATGACCTGAGCTTAAGTCAAGAGTCGGATGCTCAACCAACTGAGCCACCCAGGTACCCCTGATAATCTCTTACTTTTAATTGGTTTGTTTACACATTTTTTAATGTTTATTTATTTTTGAGAGAGAGAGAGTGTGTGTGTGTACATGCATACATGCGCACACACACACACACACACACACACACGAGCAGGGTAGGGGCAGAGAGAGAGGGAGACAGGGAATCTGAAGCAGGCTCCAGGCTCTGAGCTGTCCGCACAGAACCCCATGTGGGGCTGGAACTTAAAAGCTGTGAGATCGTGACCTGAGCCGAAGTCGGACGCTCAATGAACTGAGCCACCCAGGAACCCCCATAATTTTCTTTTAGATTTGCAGATTGAATAACTGTTAACTCAAATGTGTATATAGGTGTGTGCGCAATTTTGAAATAACTTTAGATCCATGAGTGGTTGCAGAAATAAGAGTTTCTGTGTACCCCTCACCCACTTCCATTCGACATAACCGTGGTATGTTACCTACAACAGTCACTGACATTGGTAACATGCTATTAACTAAACTACAGGGCTTTAAAAAATTTTTTTAATTTTTTTATCAGCACAGAGCCCGATGTGGGGCTTGAACCCACGAACCTTGAGATCATGACCTGAGCTGAAGTCGGAGGCTTCACCAACTGACCCCGCTTCCGGCACCCCTAAACTGCTGCTTCATATGCAGTTTTTCCCCATATAGTGGAGCTGTCCCACGTCAGGTTTCTCTAACCACTCACAAAGCAGGTGCACCATAAAGAGACTCCGATGCCCCGTTCCCCCACCCCAACCCCAGGCAGTCACTGATCTGTTCCACATCAATCAAATCTACCCATTTGTCATTCCAAGAGCTTTGTGTGAATCGACTCAAAACAAACATAACCTTTTGAGACTGGCTTCCTTTCACGCAGCATGTGGATGCTCTCGGGGTCGCCAGGGCTGGGCACAGCCATGCTGGCTCCTCTCAGATGCTGAGCAGTGGTGTGCTGCATGGCCGCACTGCCATTTGTGCCCCTAGTCACCTCATGAAGGACACCTGGGCTGCTTCCGGTATTTGTCAATCACAAATAAAGCAGCTAGGAGTAATGCTGTGCACGCATCTGCATGAATGTAAGTTTTCATTTTTCTGTGATAAGCACCCGGAATTGTGATCATTGGATAGCACGTCAAATGTATGTTTACCTGGATAAGAAACTGCCAAGCTGTTGGCCAGAGTGGCCACACCGTTTTCCATGCCCGCCAGTGGGACAGTCCAGCCTCTCTACACGTTCTCACTTAAACTGGTGGCTGTTGGCATTTTTACTTTAGCCACTTTGATGGGCGGCAGTGATACTGCCTTGTGGTTCAACCTGCTTTTGCTTATGGCTAACGATGCTCGCCATCTATTCATGTGCTCATTTCACATCCACTCACCCTGTTTGGAAAAGTGCCTGTTCAGGTCTTCTGCCCATTTCCTATCTGGGGAGCTTGCTTTCTTGCCATAGAGTCTGAAGTACTCTGTGCATTGTGGATTCACGCCTGTTGTTGGAATGTCTTACAAAGATTTTCTCTGCACTTCTGATTTGTCTTCTCACCTCTTGACAGAGTTGTTCACAGAGCAAATGTTTTTAATTGTGACAAAGGTCAATTACTTTATCTTTTACAGATGTGCCTCTTTCTCCTATATTTTCTCCTAAAGAATATATAGTTTTACATTTTACATTCAGCTATTCGATCCATCTTGAGTTAATTTTTTGCACACGCTATGACGTTTAAGGCAAGAGCTTTTCTGTTTTGCTTTGTTGTTTCTATATAGATATCCAATGGTTTCAATACCATTTATAAAAGACTACCCTTTCTGTATAAAATTGCGTTAGTACCACTGTCCTTACTCAGGCGGGTGCTCCCCAGGGCCTCGTTGGGCTTCATCTGCATGTATGCATATCTACCCACCAACATCACCGTGTCTCGATTTCTGTTGGCATTACTGTGTCTTATAATTACTCCAACTTTATTCCTTCTCAAAATTCTCTGGGCTTCCTAATTCATTTGTGTATTCATGAAAATCCTAAAATCAACTTGTTTGTATCTACACACGCTGCTGTTGGGATTGTGACAGGAGCTGCATTCGGCCTACAGACCTGTTTGGGAGACATCAGCATCTTTATCCCGTTGAACGTCCCAATGTATGGACATGGATGTCTGTGACTTGGGTCTTCTTTGATTTCTCGGATTGGAGTTTTGTAGCTCTCAGTACATGAATCCTGTGCGTGTTTGTTAGACACACAGCAAGTACAGACTTTTTGGAGTTCCTGTAAATTGTACTGGGTTTGGAATTCGGTTTCTGATTGCTCCCTAATGGTCTGTAGAGCAGTATTGTCTTTCGTGTGCTGGCCTTGCATTCCTAAACAGGTGAACTTGCTTAATGGTTCTAGGAGTTTCTTGTAGACTTAATGGGATTTTCGATGTAGGCAATCATGTCATCTGCACACAGAAGACAAATTTATTTCTTCCTTCCAAACCTGTCTGCCTTTCATTTCCTTTTCCTGCCATACTGACCTGGCTAAAGCTGGTAGCACTGTGCTCAACACAGCGGCGAGAACAAACACCCATATTTTGCTAATAATTTTAGGGGCACCGTTAACTATAATGTTAGCTGGTAGGTATTAGCTTACTCCATTTTGACCAGAACCAAAACTTCATTCAATCTTCCATATTGATTAAACTGACAAAATCTGTTTGTAACCAGTACTTAGAGAGGTCCTGATATAACACGTTTTGCAATTATTCTTTTTTATTTATTTTGATTTAAGAAATTTTTTTAAAGTAGGCTTCACGCCCAGCACAAGCCCAATGCAGAGCTTGAACTCGTGACCCTCAGATCAAGACCTGACCTGAGATCAAGAGTCAGATGCTTAACTGACTGAGCCACCCAGGCACCCCTTGCCCCCAAGAATCATTCTTTTTTAAAAGAATATTCAAATCAGCAGAATTCTAGTAAGAGAAATACTGCTCTAACAGCAGCAGTAGCAATAATGGTGCCAGAGTCCAGGTGTTTTATGGACGTAGCCCCACTCTGTGCTGGTAGCGGAAGGGCCCCCACCACCTGCTTTTGTGAGAAAAGCAGGCACACGATGGAGTGACAAGCTCCTTCCAGAGCTCACACGCTCGACCACCAGACAGACTATTTTCGTGCTGGTCAAACACAAAAACCAATGACGGCATTAGCTTCAGATGTGAAAGGAAGAGCCTCATGTTTGAAAGTGGCAGGTCACGTCCCCCTTGTAAGGCTTTGTTCTCAAAGGGAAGAACAGACGGATTTGGATGTTGAAGTAGAGGAAGTCCCCGGCTCTCTGAGGCACGCGCCGCAGCCGTCGCACTCTGCCGGCGTCCTTCTCGCTCCGACACGGGTGCTCGCTCCCACAGGAGGGAGCGGGCTCCTCCCAGCCACCGCCAGCTGGGGCCACACGGCGGTGGCGAGTGCCAGGCGAGCAGGTCGGCGCTGCCTTGTCCGGGGCTGCACCCAGAGCCTCAGCTGTCTGGAGGGGACCTCGGGGGACGAGCACAGACTTGATGTATCGAGTTGAACAGCTCAGCGCCCGGTCGGGCTGCAGGCGGCCAGGACAGCGGAAACCGACAGAGCCTATTAGCTGCTTTCCGATCCTTGAGAGACTCACATGCAGATGACGTCCCGGAGGCCATGCGGGGAGGGGAGGTCTCAGGCATGTAATGCTCTTGCCAGTCCCAGTTAGCATCAGAAAGCCGTCCAGGGCTTATGCAACCCTGACGTCAGTGAGCATTCTACACGGCCTGCTGGCTTGTCTCTCGGGCGTCGAGACGGACAAATGTGATGGGGTTGGGGAGCCTGCTCCCCCCTCTCCCTGTTTGAGCGGCCACGGCGTGTTGGCCTCACGTCTAGAATGATGCAAAGTTTTTCTCTTTCCAGCAACATGTGGGCTTCATCCGGGGATGGGAGATGTCCAGGCCCACCTTCGAGGAAAGTGCCCCAGATCTGGTGTGCAGCCCACATCGGAGTGTGTCTCTTACACGTGTTCCAGCCATTCCAGAAATGTATTCCAAGACGAATGACATCTTTGCCGTGGAGGCAGGGCGGGACCCCCTGAGACCTGTGTCTGGTCCTGTCTCGGACACCCCCACCCGCCCCACAGCGAGGAGCTGTGTGTGAACTTGACCCTTCCTGAGGTCATGGCTAACAGACCCCTGGCTTCTCTGCACATCTAGCGCCTGTCTTATCTTCCCACGGCCGCTCTGGCCACAGCGGGAGGCCTTCGGTGGCAGGCCACTCCACTGGGCTCCCAGCTTTCGCCGGTGCCGGGTACGAGGGCAGGATGGGGGCGCACGGTCCTTGAGTGCCTCTCAGTGTGATGAAGAAACTGGATGACAGACTGGGACAGCTGGCCATCCAAAAGGTTGAAAACTGATATTCAGCCCCTACCTCAGCCCTCAGACGTACACTCCACAGAAGTCCAAGTTCCTCTTGTGGCTAGAAGGACAGCTTCTTGTGGCTTCAGGGTCCACAAGACATGAGGCTGGGGGCCCATTCCACGCTTCCACTGCACATCCCTCCCTCCTGCCCTTGCCGTGGGCAGGGACGTCGGCTGCCGCTGCTGGGAGAAGTGGCCTGGGCAGATCAGGCCGGAGAAGCCGGAGACAATGGCAGAAACACATGCCCACTCCCGCCCCCGAGGGGCACGCCAGCTTGGCACTCCGCAGGCACCAGGCAAGGGACAGCCCCTGTCTCCTGACATCCTGTGACTCGGCCCACTGGACAACAGCAGGGACACAGCTACGCTTACCGACCTCACAGACTCTCAAGGACGACAGCACGAGGCCTGACCTGATCACTGAGGCATCTGTGGTGATGCAGTGTCCCACCCGGGACGTCATGACAAGCCAGGCGTGGGGAACAGCGTGGGGACGGAGATGCCCAAGGCGGCGGGGGGCTCTGTGTGAAGCAGATGCTGAGTCGGGGTGAGCCGGCAGTGTGGGTTAGTAAGTTGCTTACTAACTGTTGTGACCACTGCCTGCACAGCACACCTGCCTGCTGTCACCTCCACGGTGGGTCCCCACACCCTGAGTTCCAGGGCCCAGGTAGGCCCCCTCCCCCGTGTGCCCAGTGACAGGGCCAGAGGCCAGCAAGGAGGAGCCACCACACCTCAAATGGGCACACAGGACCCAGAATAATCTCCACATAATTTTAAGAAGGAGTGAGTTTAATAGGGTGGCTCGCATTATACCTCTGTATACCAGCAAAAGCTAGCAGACGAATTTTTTCTTTTTTTAATGTTTTATTAAATTAATGTGAGAGAGGACAAGTGGGGGAGGGGCAGAGAGGGGGCATGTGAAGGGGCCCCACGTTGACATCAGTGAGCTGGATGCAGGGCTCAAACTCACGAACCACGAGATCATGACCCACCCAGGTGCCCCCAGAATGAATTTTCTAAAAAGGATACCATTTATAAGAGCATAAAAAATCAGTTAGGATAAATCTAACAGAAGGTGTGCAAAGCCTCTGTGTGGAACCTATACAATATCATTTACAGAAATTAGAGAAGACCTGAGAATTAGAGAAATCTATCATGTCCGTAGGCTGAAACACTCAATACTTAAGATGCTAATTCTCCCCAAACTGATCCACAGATTCAATTCTATACACAAGCTGGTTTCAAAACATGTGAAAAATCCATCAGGCCGAGAGAAGCCATGCTTCCCTTAGGAAAAGAACAGAGTGAGAAGTGCTATTTACAGGAAAGAGCAACTTAGCCCATGTGGCAGGGACACAGGAGACAAGCAGAGTCTGGGCACACGGGCACTCAGGGAGCAGGGCACGGTGCCCCAAATAAGCACACCCTGTCGGCAGCACTGGCGAGGGGAAAAATGCGACCTGAGCCCCACCCCCAGATAAACTCTGGGGGCTGTGTCCCTCACCGAGACCCCACAGGACACCAGCTATGTGAGTGGGAAGGACAGGAAGAGCTCTAGTGGGTAAACAGAGGCTGGCAGGATGGGCCACGTCGGAATCACGTGGTTTGTCAACAGACGGGAGAGAGAAGAGGGGCCCACGATGGGGGAGAAGGTCTTTGCAATTCATTTACTCACTCAAGGCTCCCATCCGGAAAACACTTCCGTGCTGCTCACGGAGAAGTGGGCATGTCCCGAGCGGCCACAGCCACATCAGACAGCAGTGGGTGTCATCGGCCACAAGCCAAGGACAGAGCACAGTCCGCGCGGCACCGGTACGGCGGGGACTCACAACCACAACTCAAGGCCTCACTCCGAGAGCTGGAGAGCGTGAGGCTGCCGGGGGGGCTCGGCCACTGCCCCCCACACTCACACCCGCACTGGCGGCGGGGAAGCTGGTCTCACCCGGCGGGCTGGCCACACGCATCTGAGCAGCTAGAGATTCTAACGAACGTTCTGGTCAAATGTTGACAGAAGCAGTAACATGCGAAGGTGAGTAACACATCCGACCTTCCTGAGGTCTATTCCTGGAGTGTCTGCAGCTTAGTATCAGGAATTCTGTTCACAGAATAGATTCACGAGGAACTCCACACCAGCACAACCCGCTGAGAGTGTCTCCCGTGTGTCGGGCACAGCACCCCCACCCCCGAAGCCCTGCGGGGAAGGCACATCTCCGTGTCCTGTGGCAGGTTGGGGGGTCGGGGATCAAGGGGGGAAGCCTGCAGCTCACAGTGGGAAGCAGGCAACCCAGACACCAAGGGCGCCCTCCGCACGCCCTGCTTCTCAGCAGCTGCTGGAAAGGCAACGAGTGTAGCGCAGAGCAGCCCGGACCAGGGAAGCAGGGCTGGGGCAGCGGCTCAGGGGACGGTAAAGATCATCTGTGCCCTGAAACTCGAGTCTGCGTTTTCATGACCGCTTTCTACTGGGGACGAGGCAGGGCACGGAGCTCCTGATTCCCACCTTTGTGACGACAAAGCGCTAGTTCATACCAAGAACCCTGAGGACCTGGGAGGAATGTTAGATAAAAACAACAGAAGAGAGGCCGCGGCGATGACCGTCGTCTCTTCGGTCAGGCCCGGGGCTCTGGGGACCGGAGCCCGCCCCGGGGATTGCTACCGCCCAGAGTCCCAACATGAGGAGAGGTGACATGTGGCCCCAAAGGGTCAGCTGGGGTGGTGGCTGCCCCTCATCCTTCTGATTGGGCTCAGGGGCCCCTTGCTCACTCCAAACACTGTCCTGGGGTGCAGGGGTGAGGCAGACCGGGCTGGCAGGGAGGGTGGGGGAAGTACCCGTATGGGGCACAGGAGCAAACCTCAGAGGAGGAGCCCAGAGCCACCTCTGCAGCCTTGGCCCTGGGGCCCCACGGAGAGGGGCTGTTCCCACCTGAGGGGCCCTGAGGGCAGGGGAGACAAGCAGGTGGCCCGGGCCGCTCCCGGGCACCAGCTCTGCCACGAGCCGTCCGGGCCCCGTTCCTCAGCAGGTGTCTTCCTAGGGTGCACAGGAGAAGGGTCCCCTTATGGCGAGGGCCAGCTGCTCTTCCCCCAGAGGACCTAGGTCACCTCAGCCTTCAGAACGAGAGAGCTCGTGGGCACAGAGACGCGACAGCACTGCTAACACAATCGCCAACCGTACGGCACGCAGACGGGACACAGAGGCCAGAAGGTGTGAGTGACATGTCCACGGTCACAGGGCGGGTGGGGACGTGCTGGCAGCCAAAGGCAGCCTGGCCCACCGTGTCGTGTGCAGCACGTGGCCCAGCCCGGCCCACCCAGCCCGATCCCGGCCGTTCCTGGTGCAGCCAGTCCTGCTGCGGCTGCCCGTGCAGCAGGCAGCGCATTTGTGAGGCCCGGTGGGCACACGCTGCCCGCGCCACCCCCGAGCCCCCCGTGGCCACGCTGGCGGGTGTCCTGGGTGCGTGGATGGAAGTTGTTAGAGGATCCGTCCAGCAGCACAGGCCAAAACCACTAATTGCTCTTAACTATGTTGGAAAATAAGCTAAAATCAGTTCAGTAGGTGATCTCCTTCCACATCTTAATATTTTAATAACATTGTCATGATGCTGAAAAAGGACGTCTACTAAAAATAAAATACAGAATTAAAAAAAAAAAGATATAAGCGAAAGCAAGTAAAGCCATTAAGAGTCTTCTCAAATGAAGGGAAAGAAACCTGGGGGGCGAGAGGAAACATTGAAGACAGCACTCGTGAGTAAAAGCCGACGGGGGTAAAAGCAGGGTAAGAGGGACCAGGTGACCCGCGTGCTAAAAGCAGACAAGCTCGACACGGATGCAGGAGGCAGCACCAGAGAACGAAAATTAAACAAAAATAAGTTCAGGGGGAAAAGGCAACTTAGATAAAAGAAATAAAATATTTAGCTCAGAAAATTCAAGTTTAAAAGATGACTAAAACATACAGAAAACCAGCTGAAAACCTACGGAGACCGGAGGGCTGGAGCCGGAGCTGGCACAGCAGACCCAGCGTCTTTGATGAGCCCCAGGGAGGCAGGGGCTCCGGTGGCTGGGGACAGCGCCCCCTGCTGGGGGAGCTGCCTGCCTGCCTGCTCGCACCGCTAAGCGTCCAGGGATGGAGCTGAAGGGCGGGAGGGGGATGGGTCAGGGGACAGCAAGGTGGCGCCAGAGGGAGGCCTGCCCCCACGAGCCCCTCGCTGTGCCAAGGGGTCCGTACTGGTGAGCATGTCCCACGCTGCAGGAGCCTACAGAGGGGCGCCCCTGGGGTGGGCCTCTCTCTCTGCCAGACTCACCCTGCGGGGTGGCCACCTGACTGGTCTTGGCCGTGTACAGGACTCGGGGGTCGCCTCAGCAGCAGGATGGGGGCAGTGAGGCCCCAACCTTCCCCACGCAGAGACCATAGGCACCCCTCCCCCGAGCCAACGCTCCTGATGAGCCTTAATCCCCTGCATTTCAATCCTGACGGCCCCTTAATCCTGCGAACCTGCAGCGGCCTGCCGCTCGGATTTACATGCCACGGGCCTGGTTTGCTTCTTTTTTAAATGTCTGTTTATTTTGAGAGAGAGAATGCATGTGTGTGCTCGAGTGCACTTGCACACAACCACGTGGGAGAGGGGCAGAGAGAGAGGGAGAGAGAATCCCAAGCAGGCTCTGGGCTGTCGGCTCAGAGCCCCACACGGGGCTCGGACTCAGGAACAGTGAGATCATGACCTGAGCTGGAGTCAAGAGTCGGACGCTTGAATGACCGAATCCCCCAGGCGACCCTGCTTTTATTTCAGGGCACGTCAGAGAAAGATACGGTCACGCGTGGCTCTGACCTTGGTGTTCCCACGTGCCCAAACACAAAGGTGGGCGTGTGAGTCTGTGCATGGCTGCAGCACAGGTAAGCCGGACAGAGCAATCGGCGTGGGCTGTGCAGAGTGCAGAGCCTGTCACGCGAGCTTCGTTACCCAGGGACTCTGCGGAGCCCGACATTTAATGGCGGGGAGGTTCCGTGGGAGCTGCCAGCGCTGACCCAGCACCAGGGGTCTCCTGACAGGACACAACTGAGGCGGGAAGCAGGCTCAAGTGAGGACACGCAGCTCCTGGCTCCCTCCTGGCTCAGCCACTGTGTCCCATCGTGGGCTGGGTTTTTGCACATTGGGAGTCACAGGACGGGGCCAGGGGCGCTGGTGGCGCCCAGGCACCGGACAGTTGACCCATCGTACATCTGGGACCCAGTGGCTGTTCCGGAGGCAGGTGCCGTGGACACAGCCAGGGGCCAGGTCAGCAGGAGGGTCTCCCGGCCCTGTCCCTTCCCTCCTCTACCCTGGCCTGAGGCAGGGGCTCAGAAAGTCACGGATACACATCTCCCGGTCACCTGGGCCACTGGCGTTTCAAAGATTGACTGTGACAGCAGCAGCATCCTTTTCAGAACCAGTAAAAAGGACAGAACCGAGAGGCAAACGAATTCCAGCAGAGCTGGTCCGGCTGAGGGGTGAGTGCCTGTGACACAGCAGGGCCTCGCAGGCTCTGAGGCAGGCAAACCCAGGGGACAGAGCCTGAATGCCCCGCCCACCGAGGGACCCTTTCCTTAGCATTTCCAGACATACACTACCTTTTGTTTTGCGTAAATGTCACACCATGTGTGCTCTGTGACTCGATTTTAAAACGCGGGTATAAGTCACAGGCATGAAAACACACTCAATTTTAAGTGCACACGTTGATTTTCACACATGCACCTCTCCATGTGACCATCTCCACAGCACGGAACATTCCAGACCTGAGGGGAGGCGCCTCTGGCTGTGTTCTGCAGCCCCCGCCAGCCCACCCAGCACCGCTGGCTGCTGTCCCCAGGGTGCCTTCACTGTTCTTCAAGCCCACAGGGTCCCCATGCTTCTGTCACACAGAACAGCGTCCCTGAGCGCCGTCCGTGCCGTGGAAGGCCACAGTCGGGTTCTCTCCAGGGTGCCGGGGTGCCAGCGTGGGCACTTGTGGCGGCCCTTCTCCAGTGTGGGGCTGAGGGACAAGTCGGTGCGGGGACATAGGCCTCGTCGGGGCTGCGCCCAGGGCCACCTCAGCCCTTGCCGGCCTCACCCGACAGGTCTCCATGAGGGACGACCCGCTCACTTTCATGTCACCCAGCGCTCACCGTCCTGGTGCCGGGCGCCGACGGCCCCTTCCTCCCTTATAAACAACACCGCACACACGCCTGTGGTGACAGACTCCTGGAGGAAAGCCGCCGGTCTGTCCGCACAGACGCTGGCGCGCCGCCCGCCGCCCGTCACGGTGGACGCTCACCGAGCTCGAGGGCTGCATCTCTTCAGAACCACAGGTATCTCTCCGCGGTTGTGGGCCCCCTCCCGAGGGGTCCCTGTCACATCCGTGGCCTTTGTACTGGGCCGCGCCTGTCCCCTGCAGGCCGGGCATGCTCAGGTACCGCGTGAGCGCGTCCCCTCTGCTTGGCGGCGGCGGGATGTGTGCTTTGCCGAGAATGCCCAGCCCCGAAAGAGACTTTAAAAAGCTCCACGTACGTTTTGTGGGAGCCCTTGGCCCTTCACAGTTTTGTTTCCGTTAGCTCCTCAGTCCCTCTCAAACACACTGCTGTTGGTGTAAGGTCAAGTCCAAATGTGGCGTCTTTTTAGAATAAATGCCTAATTAACCCAATGTGATTTATCGAACAGCCCATCCATCCTACTGACTCAAATGCCACTTGCACGAAAGCAGAACAGAACGAGCCCCCGTCCCTCCAGCTGTGTCCCCACCCACGTGTCCTGTCTGGCAGGCTCCTTACCTGCACCCGGGAGTATGTTTGCACACAGACGCTTTCCTGTTTCCACTCTTGGGTTCTTTTGGGTGCCCTTCCCCCTCCACGCTTTGGTCTGGGGGCTGCCTGCTCAGGGGAGGGGGCCCCGGGTGGGGGCGGGTGTGCATGGCCGGCTCATGAGCTGGCCATCCTCGGTGTCTCTGGAGCTCGTCCCCCGCCTCCGGTCAGGACCCCGGAGGTGCTGGCCAGGACAGTGGCTCCTGGGGCCCCTGGCCAGCCGGCAGGTGAGGGTGTGGTGAGGGCCCGAGGCCTCTGTGTGGCAGTGGGGTCCCGCGGCTTACCCAGGGCACGGACACCACGGGCCCCGTAGGACCTCCGCACAGGACGCACCTGCACGCCAGGCTCGCACACCACGTAAAGCCGGAGGCCGCACTGAGGGGCTCCCCACAGGCAGGTCTGGCTCCTGTCTGACCCGACAGATCATGAGACCCCCACGCTCTACAGCACGGGCACTCGGCCAGGACACTCTCGGCCTCCGATCTGGCCGCGCCCGCGGGCCACTCGCTGCACCAGTTGTGCCGCGTGTGCTTGGTCCCCGCGGCTCCCCCACCCACATGTGTGTCTGCATTCCGGCTCACTCAGGGTCCAGACAGACGGCCAGGGCAGGGGTGCCTGAGAACCTGCATCTCCGGAGAGTTCTTAGGTGATGGTGATGGCCCAGGACCTTCTCCGAGAACCACTGACTGCTCGATTCATTAAAATAACGCGGCCGACACTCTGAGAGAAGGAAGCCCAAGCCCCCCCCCCCCCCCACCCACAGGCACGCCACACATGCAGGCTCTGCCAACGGATGGCTCTGGTCCTCGGTGCCCTGACCTCCGAAGCCCCCACCTCACCCAGAACGGAGATGTCCTTCCACAGGCTCCAGCTGTGGGGCACGTGGAACCCCAAACCTCCCTGAGGCTTCCTTGCTCTCTGGGTGGGTTCCTGCGTCCTTCGGCGGGTTCGGGCCTCACAGAGACGGCACACGCCCCGGGCAGACCAAGCCCTGCAGGCAGGCCAGGCCCAAGGCCAGCGCGGCCCTTTCAGTCCCCATGTGAGTCAAGGCCAAGGTGCTGAGCATGCTGTGCAGAGACACCCCCTGCCCGCTGTGTGCTCGCCTCCCGGGTCGGCGGGAGAGAGAAGGGCCTGTCTGGTGCGGGTGCGTGTGGCCGGGTTTGGAGGGCCGCACCCTGTTGCTGTGTTAGGATGTTCTCCTGAGGAGTACACAGGGACACAGCCTTGTTGCTTCTGCACTGTTACGTTTATGCTATTTCTGGAAAACCAATCATCCTCGCCTCCAGTAAGTAAGGGAAAATAGACATCCCATAACCTAACGGGGATGCTGGTTTTGTTTCATTTTTCCTGAAGGTGATAAATTAGGGAGGGGAGGGTATGATTTTATAATTTCATTAACGTGAACGTACACGCTCGTCACCCTCGTGTGTATGAGTCTCACTCCCACCCAAGGTGACCGTGTGCACACGTCACCCTCATCACGGGAACGCACACCAGCAGGGCAGGGAAAACGAGCCTGTTAAAGAGGGCGCCCATGTACGCGGGGCTTTCCCCAAGCATAAAGGAAGCATTTATAATCACAGATAATAAAAACTTCAGAGGGTGCCTGGGTGGCTCAGTCGGTTAATTGTCTGACTTTGGCTCAGCTCAGATCATGATCTCATGGTTCGTGGGTTTGAGCCCCACGTCGGGCTCTGTACTGACAGCTTGGAGCCTGGAGCTGCTTCAGATTCTGTGTCTCCCTTTCCTTCTGCCCCTCCCCTGCTCACACTCTGTCTCTCTCTCCCCACCAAAAAAACAAAACAAAACAAAAACCCAAAAATCATTAAAATTTTTTTTAAAACTTTGGAATTTTCTGCCCTATCTTAATGAAAAAGCAGAAAAATTTCTCTTTCTTCAAGACTGAAAAATAGAGAAGAGCTTTTTAGAAATATTACATGAGAGTCGTTTGATGGCTGCGGGCAAAAGGGAACGGGTATCATCGTCTGCTGCAGAACTCCTTTCACGAAGGGAAAGCTTCCCTTGCCACCCTGGGTACACCTGGTGGTTTTACAGCTAACAGCAGAGTACCTCCCGGTCCACACCTACTTCCGTGAGCCTAGCCACAGACCCACGTGTCCTGGAAAGCTGCTGAAAATACAAATTTTAAATATTTTCTCTCAGAAAGGTAAAAAGCTTTTCTCCTGCAGAACATCCTCAAATCAAATACCATCATGACTTTGCTTCTGGAGGACTGTTCTGGAAGGCTCCTCGCCCAGCAAACCCAAAGAGGAGTGTGTCTTTGTGTACATATGGCCTCAGCAGCCAGCCCATTGCACAGACACTGCCCACAGTTAATAGCCCACTCACGACCTGACAAAATATGCCCGTCAGAAGGACCCTTAGCTAAAGGGTATTTCAGGTCATTTACAGGACAGCTAAGAAACTTGCTTGTCATTTATAAGCTACAAAACTCCTATTAGCTTTACAAACAGTTTTAAACGATTACACATTCCACATCTGCTTTGTCACGAAGGAATCACATGTACTGAGCCTCCACACACCAGACAAGGATGTCATCTCTCACTGTAAGTAAGAACTCCAAGGGTGCATGCTGTCCACGCACGAAAAGTGTGCGCGGATTAACCTGGCTCTGATATGTGCATTCCATGGTGCTTTCGCGCTAATGGAAGCCAGTAGCTCACCTGTTCAGCGCAGAGGCTGATGTCCGCACGCAAAGGCGCTGGCCGCTGGCCGCACCGAGAGCGTGGGACCGAGACTGTGGGGTGGCCAGCGTGTGCGGAGCCCTATTCCTGAGCCTGGCCCCAGAGTCACTGGGAGCTGTAAAATCGCACCGTTCATCTTTCTACGTCGTAACAAACACTTCAATGTTATAAACAGTTGACCTTGATCCCTACAAAGGAGCCACAGAATCAAAGCAGGACCTCACGTGAGTATCTTCGCCTGGACGTCTGAAATCACTGCAGATGTGACACCGGCTCTACCTTGTCCGTCACAGGGAAAGTGCTGCGCTGGCCACAGCAGGCTCTCCTGACACCTCCCCGGCGACCTGTGCGTGCCCCACTACTTGACACCTGGCCAGAGTGGCCTCCCCCGGCCGCAGCACCCCTTACCTCGGAACAAAGCAGCTCTGGGAGGTCGGGAGGGGCCGGCTGGATGCGCCTCTCAGACAGATGGTCACTCTCCTTGTCTGGAGAAGATGAACCGCTAAAGGAGAAAAATCAGAGTGGGCTTTGTCCTAACCAAGGGAGGCTACAAATCCCATTGGCCTCAGGTTGGAAACCGCGTGACATGGGACCGGGCACATGTGACCTACTTTTCGCCCAACTCCCCTCATTCCATCGGAGGGGTGCACCCGGCACTGCTGTGCTGTCATTTCAATGACTCCTTCCCCCGCACAGGGGCCAGTGCACAAACGGGCGCGCCTGCAGGACACGGACGCGGCAGCTCGGCTCGGGAAGGAGGCGTGAGCAGGGCCGCAGGGATGAGAGGCGGCTCTCGGGCCCCGAGCCGTCGCTGCGGCGGTCGGCCCTGCACGGAGCCGGTCCCGCTGGCACACTCGGTCCTGGAGCTGCATGGTGAGGTGCCCGAGGCAGCGCCAACCGCCAATGTTCTCCTTTCGCCATTTTTTAAAAAATCTAGAGCTGCAGGTCTGGGCCTGAAAGCCAGCCGCACACACGAGCTTGGAAGCGCGTGAGCACCGTGTGTCCCAGAGAGCCGTCCTGATGCCGGGCTCCGGTGTGGGCGGCACTGGCGGGGCGGCTGACTCGCCTGTGAGAGGTGGCGGGTGACGCGCTGGTTGTGCGTCTGCCCGTCTGAACGGGCACCGAGCAGGAGAAAGTCACCCTCGGTCCACCTTGTACTTATTGCTGTGACTCACCACCTCGCACGAAATCAGATGCGGACACGTAATAAAAACACAGACGCAGGGAGGAACTGGCTACGAAGACAGGCCGTGGCCTTCAAGGCCACACAGGCGGTGAGGAGTGCAGGTCCCACGGACCAAAGTCAGCCTGACTGTGCAGCACAGGAAAGAAAATGAAAAATGGCACAAATATCGGATGTGCATTACAGAAGAAGACAGGAAAGGCATTTATGCAAAAATAAGCTGTCATATCATCAGTGAGGGAGATGACCCGATACTGGGACACTTTGAGATCTGCCGAGTCAGACTTTTCTCTAGGACGTGTGTGTCATTGAAGTTTTACAAAAACAGGACCAAACCACCCACATTCATCCTCATGTGACATTCTTCTCATGTAACATCACATATGAAATATCTTTATGTCAATATATTTAAATCTACACAACAGCGATCATACTCCCGGGGCGTTCTTACTATTCTGATCATGCATGACATTTTAAACAGATTCTTTTTTTTTTTTTTAATGTTTTATTTATTTCTGAGAGACAGAGACAGCATGAGGAGCAGAGAGAGAGAGGGAGATACAGAATCTGAAACAGGCTCCAGGCTCTGAGCTGTCAGCACAGAGCCCGACGCACGGCTCGAACCCACAAACCGTGAGATCATGACCTGAGCCGAAGTCGGACACTCAACCAACTGAGCCACTCAGGCATGACATTTTATGTAGAAGAGTGTAACCCATCTGCAAGGCTTGTGTTCCCAGGTTTTGAGCTGTCATATTAAAGGAAGTCTTCACAATAATCTTTGGGTGGCCCTCTTTCCGCCCCCTCTTATTTCCTTGGAAGACATAGTTACAGATAAAATTCCAGGGTGGAAGGACACATGTGCTTGAAGCTCGGCACAAAGGGACAAGCTGGCCACGACAGAGGCCGCTCCTGTGCTCCACGCACCCTGGACAGGCTCCGTCATCAGGGCTCCACCGAGCACGGAGTCCCCGGGAAGTGAACCACCAGCGGCCAAGCTGAAAGCCCCCAAGGCCCCTGCCGTGTGTCTGGTGCTGCTGGCTAAGTCCCACCAGGCAGCGGGTCTCCGTGTGGGACAGTCCTTACTCTCTGACGGACGTGAAAGAGCAGCACAGTCACACATGGCTTCCTCCCGCTCATACGGCTCGGGCCATCGAAACCTGGCTCTTGCCCACCAGGTGGCCGACAGCGTCAAGTGCTGCTGAGAGCCGGGGTGGGGGAAGGCACTGAACACTGGCTGGGGGTCCGGCCCAGGCAGGCCTTGGACCCTGATGCAAGGGGAGCAAGTGGTGATGGCCAGGCCAGCTGTTCTGTCCGGGGGACAGAGAGACGAGCTGGTGTGCTGCCGAGGGGCATGCCTGCCTGTTTTATGCACGTAAGAAGCAGAAAGAGCCCAGATGGAAAGAAAGTGGTACGAAGGAGGGACATGAAGGACCAGGGTCACCAGCCACAGAGAAAGAGCTGAGGGTATGGGGGCCACAGAGGAGAAGAGAGTGTGCAGCCTAGACGTCCAGAGAAACCAAGGGACAGGGGCACCCAGCTGCCAGGGGCAGAAGTGAGGATGTGACCTCGGGCAGTCTCAGGGTGGAGGGCACATCAAAATGGGGCAGGGGGGGGTTGGAGCCCGCCTGCACGCAGCACACCTCCTGGAGGCGGGCCAGCCGTGGGCAATCAGGGTTTGCATTCGCTGCGGCGCGTTGGGCTCGGCGGCCAGTCGTCTCCTGGATGGCTGTGTGTTTTCTTTATTAATGGATTCCACCACCGCGTCTGCCTGACATGGGGTCAGATGCCTGGACCATCTAGCACGTGGGTACCTGGCAAGCGCAGCCAGGCAGAGGGCAGGGCCCCCGTGCACACGCTGCCGGGGAGGCAGACAGCCCTGGGTGAGCCCCCTGGGCTCCCAGCCTTGGTGAGAGCCTGTCCTCCACAGGGTTAACCCCGGTCGGCCCTGGCTCCAGTTTGCATTAACTGGCCTCACTTTTGACCACAGCCTGGGACACACCAGTGGTAACAACGGAGGCTTCTCTTGTGGCTCCCACCCAACTCCAGCAGAGTTCAAGTCCTCTGTGACCAGTCACTGACATTCAGCCCAACCAGACACCTGGAAGGTTAAATGGTTTTAGCCATCCTCAGTGGAAGAACAACAGAAAAGAGCACAACGACACAGGACACAGGCTTACAGAATTGGGTCAAGCACCACGGGATTAAAATGCTGAGCTGCAATTAAAAAACAAAAAATTCAAACAGACAACACGTGGGCAGGGCAGAGAGAAGCTGGTACTGAGAACAATGAAAACATTCGGAAAGTCAGTGAGGAGCCCAGGGTCCCTTATTATTAACTTGTGACGTTTGCAAGAGGCACGTGTTTCTTTGACAACCACCCGGGAAGCACATGAACTCAGAGCCTACATAATGCTTGTGTCGGGAATCTGGATGAGTAAAATCACGCGGCTTACAGATCCTCGACGGCCACCTCTGTGTCTCTGGGTCAGCAAAGCACCCTAGGATGTGTTCTCGAGGCCTCAGCAAAGCCCGTGTCACATCAACACACAGATGAATAAACTACCACTGGCTTGGGGGCGACCAAGGCACGTGCCCTATGGAAGGAACCCGAGGCCTCCCTCTGGGGCCAGAGAGAGTCGGTCCTGCAGGCTCAGAGCCTGTGAAGCTGGTCAGAGAGTATATGGCCCTCAGGGTGCTGGAGTGCACACACACACACACACACACACACACACACACGTGCAAGCACACACACGCTCCTGCACCCATGCGCACGTGCTCTGACACCTGGCACACACGCCCCTGCCCACGCACATCCACACCCACGGCGCCGCACGCTCGCACACACGGAGGGGCCGTCAACAAGGCCAGGCTAGTGTGCAGAGCTCAGCACGGGGGCCCGGCACGAGGCTTGCGCTCATTTCTGACACAAATAAACAAAGTGACAACAGGCCCACCCAGCATTGTTCACAAGACAGTGGGAGGAGGGCCAGGAGGGGTAAAGGCAGGGAATGCTCAGGGGAACACATTGCTGAGGGTTGCTGCGCCCCCCGTCCATTCGAGAGAAAGCGCTGTGGACAAGCGCGCTGTCTCAGCTTGGACCGCTTCTCCAAACCCCACCCCCACTCGGGGGCAGCCGGGAAAGCTCTTCCTCCGCGGCCACAAGGCGCCTGCCTTTCTCGGTTAAGCTTCCCGGCACTTCTCCCCGGGGACAGCGCATCACGGACAGAAGAGGGCCCATCGCGCACTGCCCCACTGCTCTCCAGGCGGGGTTTGAGCCTGTTACCTGCGGTCCCGGGAAACAGACAGACAGGTGACAAAACATACCTGCAGCCACTCACCTTCCCCCATAAGCGGAGTCAGAGCAGGCCCATAGACAGTGGGTGTTCAGTCAGAGTCGCTGTGACCTAGAGCATCACAGCTGCCGCCGGTGACTGACGGGGCCGACTTGCCCCGGGGCTCACCTGCCTGAAACACAGAACACACGCACGTGAGTGTGCACAGTCACGATCTTGCCCATTAGGAGCGAGCTTCCCCAGAACTGTGTCTTGCATTTGACAGACCCGCAGACACGTCTTAAACATGCAGGATACAGAGGCGAAACGCCAGCGAGAAGGTATCCTGGGAACGCTGCCTTCGAAGCCCCACACGGGGAGGCTCAGAACGTGAGGAGGCTTCCGTGGTATAAACGAGAAGTCCAAAATAAGCCGTTTGGTAAAACTATGCCAACTCTTGAGCATGTAAATGAAGCAGTCAGCCTTCCACAGTGTTTGGTCCCATTCTCTCCCGCTCCCTCCCCCGATGCTGATTTAGGAAGAACATTCATGAAAGTGCACTGCTGGCTTTCCACCCTCACAGGAAGTGTGGTCACACCCGTCTGGGCGCACACTCCTGTGCCGGCAGACCTGCCTGCCTCGCCACCAGTGGCTTCCCAGAGAGAGTCAGTTTCACCTGGGCCTAAGTTTCCTAATTTTTTACTTTTTGAATTCACTTTGATTGCCCAACTGGGAATCTCATCCCCAGTCACAAGTAGCTACTTTCACACTTACTCCTCTTTGCTGTGTTATAATTCTATCCCATAGGTGTATATTTTGACCTCCCTGAATTATTGTGATAAACATTGGAAAAGGCTTATTTACAACAGCATCCAACACTTGGAATTGTGAGGTCATAACACCAAAAATAATCAGAAAGCTATGATCAAGGTCTTTGCTTTTCTCTAAGTTTCTCTAAGTCAATCAGGTAACCACTTTAGTTAATAAACCACAGTGCTGAGTGACTTTCTTCCAAGCTCAAAGGTCTTATCTGTGTAAAACATAGAGATTCAAAAGGAAACAAACTAGAAAACACCAAAGGCCAGGAAATTTCATGGAAGGTGCTTCTGAATAGGAACCTGTGTCTTCTGACAGTGCCTCAGTCAGGATGACAGTCACACACAAGTGCAAGAGAAGGTTCCGTGTGCTATTGGCTGGAGGGCCGGAAAGGCCATCCCTTGCTGAGTTAGGTCTTTTTTTTAAGGTTTTATTTTGAGAGAGAGATAGAGAGAGCACAAGTGGGGAAAAGGCAGCAAGAGAGGGGAGAGAGAATCCCAAGCAGGCTTCACACTGTCAGTGGAGAGCCTGACACGGGGCTTGAACTCCTAAACCGTGAGATCATGACCTGAGCTGATATCAAGCTGCTCAATGGACTGAGCCATGCAGGTGCCCCTGAGTTAGGTCTTAAGGTCAGTCAGTGGGAATTCAGCAGAAAGCAATGGAAGTATGTGAACAGGGAGGCCGTGACAACTCCATGGGGAAACAATGGTCTTCGAAACATGTGGCATGGGGACAACTGGACGCCCATATGCGAAGAATGGACCTCACAACACATTGGGTCATTGAGTCAAAATGGACCAAAGACCTAGGCTTAGGAGCTAAAACTACAAACGCTTAGAAGAAAACCTTGGGAAAAATCTTTATGACATTGGATTTGGCAATCCCAGGTGTGATCACAACATCAAAAGCACAGGCAACGATGACAAAACAAAGATAAATTGGACTCCACCAAAATGAAGAACTTTTGTGCATGAAAGGGGACTAACGAGAGAGAGAAAAAACAAGCAGCAGAACAGGAGGAAATGCTTACAAATCATGTATCTGAGAAGAGATGAATGTCCAGACCACGGACAGCTCCTGCAACTCAACAATAAATACATTTTTTTTCATGCGCAAAGGATCTGAATATGTATTTCTCTAAGGTAGATGGACTAATGGCCAAATCAGCACCTGAAAAGACGTTGACTTCATTAGTCATTAGGAAAATGCAAAATGAAAACCACAGTGAGATCCACTTCACACCCACTGGGACAGCAGTGCCAGTAATAAGAGTAACAGCAGTGATGATATCAATAATAATGAGGAGGGGGGAGGAGGAGGGGAAGGGGGAGGAGGAGGAGGAGGGAAAACAGGAAATTACAAGTGTCAGCCAAGATGTGGAGACACATCGTGCAATGCTGGTGGAAGCAGGAAGTGGTGCAGCCATGTTAAACAGTCTGGCAGGTCCTCAAAAAGTTAAGCACAGAGTTACCGTGTGACCTAGCGGTTCCACTCCTAAGTGTCCCCACATGAGCAATGAAAACATGTTCCCACACAAGTGGGTGCATGAATGTGCACGGCAGCAAGATTCACAATAGCCAGAGTGGCAGCAGCCCAGATGCTCATCAGTGAACTGATGGATCGACAAAATGCGGTCTATCCACACGACGGACTATCATTAAGCCACAGAAAAACGGAATGAAGCCTCCATAATGCAACGTGGGTGAGCCTGGGAAACACGGTGCTGAGCGAGAGGAGCCGGACACAGAAAGCCAAGCCCTGGACAACGCCACGCAGATGAGGTGTCCGGAGCAGGCAGGTCCACGGAGACGGGGCGTAGACCTCGGGCTGAGGAAAGAGGCACAGGGCCAGCCATGTGACTAGAGATGTGTACGCGGCTTCCTCTGGGGTGATGAAGTGCACAGTACTTAGCGGTGATGGCCGTGAACCTTGTGAATATACTGGAAGCTGCTAAAATGTACACTTTCACAGTGTGGATTTTATGATATGTGAACTACATTCAATTAAAAAAAGGCAATATAGACTCAAAAGTTTTTTTTAAAATCAGTGAAGGAAAACTCTCATGAAACATGCAGAACTAACACGATTACCTGGCTCTCACAGAAAGCACACCTACACGACACAAAATAAAAAGGCACAAACTCCTAAGGACTGAAAAATCAGGAGGAGAGAGGACAGCCAGCGTGAGTTGCCAACACGACACTGGGATCTGGAAAGTGGATGAAAACTCAGTAAATAATCTGGCGAAGCCAAGAAAACTGAAACCGGAGCCGTCAGGAATTAAGGCACGGGTTCTAGAACGGCTCCACAGGTAAATCGTGGCTACAGAGGTGGAGCTGGAGGCAGGTATAAAAACGAGGGCAATCATCAAACTTTTCTGGAAGGAGGCGTCGGGCCCCCGGAAACCCTCCTTCACGGACAACTGGACGTGTCCCCCTGCAGAGGGGGCTGTTGGGGACACAGACTCAACCACAAGTGGTTCTTGAGACAGTGAGGTGCCAGATAAAAACGGGGGGAAACAGATAGAAGGAGGGCGGCAGCCCCTCCCCCACGGCTCCGGAATTGGAGCAGGCAGCGTGATGGCGGAGGGGTAAGGCACAAGGGCCCCAACCAGCAGAGACAGCGTCTCCACTCACAGTGCAATGAAACCAGAAATTAGTGACCTTTAGCCAAAGGACATTCCATCTGCAATTCTCAAGAGAGCAGGGCTCTTCAAGGCACAGGGCCCTGAAAATCCCTAGGTTGGGAAGAAACGCAGGGGGACGAGAAATCTCCGAAGCGGGTGACAAACAGACCCATTTGTGCAGTGACCCACTTCTTCCAACGTCACAGCACTCAGGGAGCCGGGACAGCAAGCGTGCTGTGCAGCTACACCCGGGAATCTAGGGGAATGCGGGGAGGAAACACGCTTGGTGTGGGGAGGGGAGGGAGCCGGGCAGGCGGTGAGGGCCGCGCCTCGCGCCCCCACCTCCCGCCCCCACCTCCGAGAGGACCCACTTAGGCGCCCCGCTGAGCAGGCCGCCACAAGGAATCAGCTTCAGAGGCGAGTGCTCCCGGCCTCCTGGGCGCCGTGTGGACAGCAGCAGCCCGTTCAGCCGCACCCCCCACGTGCACACACACTCACGCTCGCACACACACGCACGCGCGGCCTAAGCAGCGCACGCTGCCATCTGCGCTCAGAGAAGGGACTGGGCTTCTCCAGAAGGTGAACGTCAGACTCCTGGGAGGCGAGGTGCTCTCCTCCCTGCCTCCCTGCCCGCCGGCCTCCTCCATGCTGTCCTCGCAACGCCGGCCTCCTCCATGCTGTCCTCCTGCGAGAGCACGAGAGTGCGGGAGAGGGTGAGGAGGGGACGGCGCGGGGTGGGGGAGGGGAGGACTCCCCAGGAACCACGCCGGGAGGGGGTGGAGGCCACCGAAAGAGTGGGGGCGGGTGTCTGGGGAAGACGGGGCTGTGCGCGGGCTGGGACACAAACGAGAAGCCCTGCTATGTTCCCACAGCAGCCCGGCTCTCTGTGGGCCACAGGCTGGAGGGAAGAGGGACAGGAGCGGCTGCGGAGGCTCGGCCACACGCAGCCCAGGGAGAAGGTAAGCGTCCACGTGAGAGAAGAAGCCCTCAGACCCAGGAGGGCCCAGAACTTGGGGTTCAGTCTGACTGGGAACCCAAGCCAGACCCGCAAACTGCCTGGTGGGAGGTGCCAGCGCCCCGGCCAGGAGCAGCCCCGGCAGCTGCGCCCAGATCCGATGAGGTCACGGTAGGGACGCAGAGCACAGGACACAGACTCGCGCTGCGTGTGCCTGCCACCCGCGCCCCACGCCCGGAGGCTGTGCCAGTCCGCGCCCTCTGCTCCGAGGCTGGGCCCCGCGCTCCGAGGCTGTGCCCTGTGCTCAGAGGCTGTGCCAGTCCGTGCCCAAGCTCTGAGCCTGTGCCCCGCACTCCGAGGCTGTGCCAGTCTGTGCCCAAGCTCCAAGGCTGTGCCCCGCACTCCGAGGCTGTGCCCCGCACTCCGAGGCTGTGCCAGTCTGCACCCTGAGCCGGGAGGCTGTGCGTTCTCCCCTCTCGGGGAACAAAACAAAACGTGGCCATGCTCTAACTCATGGGGCAAGTTTCAACAAATTTTGAATACATGGAATCAACAGCCTATGCTCTCCACCCACTAGGCAATTACATTAGAAATCACTAGCAAAGGATAACTTGATAATAACTCCGACCTAACGTTAAAAAAACCCTTCTAAATAAGAAATGGACGGAGTGACATAATGGTAGAAAGTAATTAGACCAATAAATTCGCAGCATATCAAACTTTGTGGCAAGTGGCTACAGTAAAATTTAGGGAAAAAACTTGGGCCTTAAAACCCTATATTAGGAGTAAAGGGAGGTCAAACATTAATGAGTAAAAAATCCAACTTAATTTAGAAAATAGGAGGGGCACCTGGGTGGCTCAGTTGGTTAAGCGTCTCACTCTTGATTTCAGCTCAGGTCATGATCTCCTGGTTCATGAGTTTGAGCCCCATGTCAGCACAGAGCCTCCTTGGGATTCTCTCTCTCTCCCTCTATCTCTGCCCCTTCCCTGCTCTCTCTCTCACGCTCTCTCTCAAAATAAATAAAATAAATATTAAAAAGTTTAGAAAAAAACAAAGTACCTAGAAGGTAACAACAAAGAATAGATTAGAAGTTAAGACAAGATATGAATCAATTGAGAAAATGAACAAAGATAAATTTTAGTTCTTTAAAAAAGGTCTAAAACTACAGAGTCCTCTGATGACATTGATAAAGGAAAGTAACGGCGAAGGCACAGCCGGTACTGGCTGCGAGGAGGAGGGGCCTCTGGTTCTGGACCTGACGGCGCGGACGCAGCGCTCCCCATTCTTCCTGCTGAGTCCAACTAAAACCCCTGGACAGTAAACATGAAACAAACCCAAGAAAGCCTGGGGAAGGGGCGCCTGGGGGGCTTAGTCGGTTAAGCGTCCGACTTTCGCTTAGGTCATGATCTCACGGTTCGTGGATTCGAGCCCCGCGTCGGGCTCTGTGCTGACTGCCAGCTCAGAGCCTGGAGCCTGTTTCAGTCTGTGACTCCCTCTCTCTCTGACCCTCCCCTGCTCATGCTGTCTCTCTCTCCCAGAAATAAATAAAACATTAAAAAAAAAAAAAAAGAAAGAAAGAAAGCCTGGGGAAGAGGAGAGAAGAAGGCCGGCCGGCTCGGGGGCTCAGGACTTGAAGAGTGACACAGCAGTGAGCTTGGCACTTCATTTGTTTCCCTCCTATGGATTCCAAATTGGTGCCTGGAAAAGCCTGCAACCTGACAATACCCAAGGGCACAGACAAACAAGTAAAGTCTGCCCTCCCTCTCGGCAAGGACGGGGACAGGAAGGCCAGCGAGCCACAAAGCTTCAGACAATAACTGCCCTATGGCAGGCGGCAGGCGGCGGCGACGACAGGAAACACACACACACACACACACACACCTGGCCTCAACGGGACACCTAGACTCCCACTCCTACCCGTAGGGTCAAGGCACCCTCCCTCTGCCCAGGTACCAGGAAGACGGAGGGAGGGGCCTGGACCTCCACTCTGGTCTGTTGTGAACAAGGCTCCCCACACGGGGTCAGCAGAGGCCTGAGATTTATGTAAGACAAGAGACACATATTAGATATAGAACATCCTAACACTATAACCAACGCTTCCAGGATACAAATAGAAATCATTTACGGTTCCAGAAACTAGGAAAATCTCAACATGAAAAAGAAAAGAAAATCAACAAATGCTCAACACGGAGACGACAGAGGTGTCTGAATCCTGGGACAGGATTTCAAAGCAGCCGCTGTAACAATGTTTCGTGGGCATTTACGACCATGCCTGCACCGAGTCTCCGCAACTTCACAAAGAAACAGACCAACCAACAAACTACCAAAAATCCGGCAGAATGAAACAGTCAACCTCAATATCTCTATCACCATTAAAGAAACTGAATTTGTAATAATCTCCCGAAAAAGAAATCTCCAGGCCCAGATGGTTTCACTGGAGAATCTTAACATTAAAGAAGAATGAGCACCAACCTTAGTCAGTCTTGTAGAGAAAACAGAAGGAGAATCTCCCCAGCTCATTTCTTGAGGCCACTGTCACCCCAATGTGAAAACCAGGGATAAAGACAGTACAGAAAAAGAAATTTATAGAGCAATTTGCCTTATGAACACAGCCACGAATAAACGAAAAGAATTTTTTGTAACTGGCAAAATGAATCCAGCAATGCACAGAAGGTTTGCACACCATGGCCAAGCAAGATTCACCCAGGTAGGCAGAGCCAGCTCCATATTAAAAAAATCAATCAATATAATCCACCATATTTATAAACTAAAGCATAAAAACCGTATGGTCATTTTAATTGATGCATAAAAAGCATTTAACAAAATTCAACACTTCCTCACCATAAAAAATACCAGTGAATTAAGGATATAGGGAAATTCCCTCAAACCTGACAAATAGCATCTACAGACAGCTCACATCACAGCTAACGGTGACAGGCTGAATGCTTTACCATACGGCTGGAGACAAGGGACAGTGTCCCCTGGGAGTGGACACTGGGAGTTCCAGCCACGGCCATGGGGAAGATCAACAAACCAGAGACATATAGACTGGAAAAGAAGAAATAAAACTATCACTTTGCAGATGGTAATTTTCTACCTAGAAAATCTCTAGGAATCTACAAGATAGAACAAACCCCCAAGCACTAATAAGTGAGTTCAGAAAGGCAGAATATAAGGGCAATACACAGACATCAACTGCATTTCTCGATATGAAGTGAACCCACGTAAAGCAAAATTTAAAACACAGTATCATTTAAAATCATTTCAAATAAAATGAAATACTTAGTAATACACTCAACATGTATAGCATCAGTATGCTGAGAACTGTGAAATGATGATGAAATAAATTTTAAAAAACCTAAATTCTTTTTTGTAGAAACAGACAAGCATATTCTAAAATGTACATGGAAAGGTGCAGACCCTAGAGTAGCTTTAAAAATCTTGTAAGGGGGCGCCTGGGTGGCTCATGGCTCAGTCTGTTAAGTGTCTAACTTCAGCTCAGCTCATGATCTCAAGGTTCGTGTGTTCATGTGTTTGAGCCCCGCGTCAGGCTCTGTGCTGACAGCTCAGAGCCTGGAGCTGCTTCAGATTCTGTGTCTCCCTCTCTCTGCTCCTCCCCCGCTTGCATTCTGTCTCTCCTGCTTTCAAAAATAAACATTAAAAAAAATTTTTTTTAAATCTTGGATTAAAAAGAATAAAGCAAAAAGAATCACTCAATGCGATAATAAGTCTTACTTGGTACAGTATTCAAAATAGTATGGACCCACAAAATAGAATAGGGAACCTAGATATAAACCCATCCAAATGTACCCAGCTGGCTTCTGACGAGGTGGGGAACAATGCAACGGAGAAAAGGTGGTCTTTTCAACAAATGGCCCTGGGACACCCGGACAAGCAATAAAATGAACATCCATCTAGGTCTCACACTTCACACAGACATTAACTCAAAATGGATCACAGATTTAGAAATAAAACAAGAAACCAAAACTTTTGGGGAAAAAAAATCACAGGAGAAAAATCTTCAGAATCTAAGGTGAGCAGAATTCTTAGGCCTGACACAGAAGGCATAGTCTATGAAAGGAAAAATCAATAAATTGGACTTCATGAAAATTAAAACCTTTTGCTATGTAAAATCCCCCATTATGAGAATAAAAAGACAAGTTATAAACTCAGAGAAAATATTTGAAAACCATATATTCAACAAAAGACTAGCATACAGAATATATAAAGCATACTCAAAACTCAACAATAACATTTTAAAAAAGTCAATTAGAAAATGGCAATACAGGTCTACCCCAAGAAACAAGAAAAATTTCAAATAATCTAACCTTGCACCTAAAGGAACTAGAAAAACAACAACAAATAACACCAGCAGAAGGAAGGGCATAATAAAGATCAGAGCAGAAATAAACGATGCAGAAACTAAAAAAAAATAGAACAGATCAATGAAACCAGGAGTTGTTTCTTTGAAAAAAAATCAATAAAATTGATAAACCTCTGGCCAGATATACCAAGAAAAAAGAGAAGAGACTCAGATAAATAAAATCATAACCAACGCCATAGAAATACAAAGAGAGTATTATGAAAAACTATATGCCAACAAACTGGACCACTGGAAGAAATAGATAAACTCCTAAAAGTATATAAACTACCAAAACTGAAACAGGAAGAAATAGGAAATATGATCAGACCCATAACCAGTAAAGAAACCGAGTCAGAAAGAAAAGAAAGGGAAAGGGAAGGGAAGGGGAGGGGAGGGGAGGGGAGGGGAGGGAAAGAAAAGAAAAGAAAAGAAAAGAGAAGAAAAGAAAAGAAAAGAAAAGAAAAGAAAAGAAAAGAAAAGAAAAGAAAAGCCAGTTAAGCGTCAAATCTTGATTTTGGCTCAGGTCATGATCTCACAGTCATGGGATGGAGCCCCATGATGGGGCTTGGCATCATCCTCACCCTCTCCCACTCTCTGCCACCCCCACATGCATGCATGTGTGTGCATTCTCTCTCTCTCCAAAACAAACAAACAACCTCCCCCCGCAACAAACAAAAGTCCAGGACCAGATGGCTTCATAGGAAATCTTACCAAACATTTAAAGGAGAGTTAATACTTATTCTTCTCAAACTATTCCAAAAAATAGAAAAGGAAGGGAAACTTCCAAATTCATTCTATGAGGCCAGCATTACCCTGATACCAAAACCAGATAAAGAGACCACTCAAAAAGAGAACTATAAGCCAAGGTCCCTGTTGAACATAGATGTAAAAACTCTTAATAAAATACTAACAAACCAAATTCAATGATATCTTTAAAAAGTCACTCACTACAATTAGATGGAATTTATTCCTGGGTTGCAAAGGTGGTTCAGTATTTGCAACTCAATTAATGTGATATATCGTACCAATAAGAGAAAGGATAAGAACCATATAGTCATTTTCATAGACACAGAGAAAGCATTGACAAAGTACATCTATTCATGATAAAAACCCTCAACAAAGTAGGTCTAGAGGGAACATAATAAAGGTCATCTATGGGAAAACCCACAGCTAACATCATCCTCAGTGGGGAAGAACTGAGAGTCCTAAGATCAGGAGCACAACACGGATGTCGACTCTCACCTCCATTGTTCAACACAGTTCTGGAACAATAGCAACCAGACAACAAGAAGAAATAAAAGGCATCCAAATTGCTAAGGAAGAAGTCAAACTTTCACTACTTGCAGATGCATGATACTACATACAGAAAACCCAAAAGACTCCACCAAAAAAACCCCAAGACAAAACAAAACAACAAAACAAAAACAAATACGCAAAAACCAACCCTACAACTGCTAAATGAATTCAGTTAAGTCATAGGATATAAAATCAATGTACATAAATATGTTGCATTTCTATACATCACTAAGGAAGCAGCAGAAAGAGAAATTCAGAAAACAATCTCATTTACAACTGCACCAAAAATAAGATACCTAAGAATAAACCTAACCAAAGAGGTGAAAGACCTGTACTCTGAAAACTATAGAACACGGATGAAAGAAATTGAAGAAGACACAAAGAAATGGAAAAACATTCCATGCTTATGTATTGGAAGAACAAATACTCTTTTCTTTAAAATTTTTTAATGTTTTATTTATTTCTGAGAGACAGAGAGAGACAGCGTGAGCAGGGGAGGGTCAGAGAGAGAGGGGGCACAGAATCTGAAACAAGCTCCAGGCTCTGAGCTGTCAGCACAGAGCCCGACATGGGGCTCAAACCCACGAACCGTGAGATCAAGACCTGAGCCAAAGTCGGACACTAAACCGACTGAGCTACTCAGGCACACCGGAAGAACAAATATTCTTAAAATGTCTATACTATTGAAAGCAATCTATACATTTAATGCAATCCCCATCAAAATGCCAATAGTATTTTTCACAGAACGAGAACAAACAATCCTAAAATTTGTATGGAACCACAAAAAAACCCGAATAACCAAAGTAATCTTTAAAAAGAAAAGCAAAGCTGGAGGCATCACAATTCTGGATTTTAAGTTATATTACAAAGCTGTAGTCGTCAAAACAGTATGGTATTAGCATACCATACTATACATAGATCAATAGAACAGAATAGAAAACCCAGAAATGAACCTATATGGTCAATTAATCTTCAACAAAGCAGGAAAGAATATGCCAATGGAAAAAGGCCAGTCTCTTCAACAAATGGTGTTGGGAAAACTGGGCAGCAACAAACCATGAGAGACTCTTGAATGCCGAGAACAAACTGAGGGCTGATGGGGGTGAGAGGGAGAGGAAGGGGGGTGATGGGCATGGAGGTCACTTGTGGGGATAAGCATTGGGTGTTATATGGAAACCAACTTGACAATAAACAATTTTTAAAAAATTAAAAAAAGAGAAACATGCAAAAGAATGCAATTAGACCACTTTCTTACACCAGACAGCAAAATCAATTCAAAATGGATTAAAGACCTAAATGTGAGATCTGAAACCAAAAAATCCTAGGAGAGAACATAGGCAGTAACTTCTCTAACATCAGCCATAATAACATTTTTCTAGATATGTCCCGTGAGGCAAGGGAAACAAAACCAAAATTAAGTTACTGATTACATCAAAATAAAAAGTTTCTGCACAATGAAGGAAACAATCAACAAAGCTAAAAGGCAACCTACAGAATAGGAGAAGATCTTTGCAGATGACATATTGGATAAAGGGTTAGTATCCAAAATCTATAAGGAACTTATCAAACTCAACACCCCAAAAACAAATAATCCAGTGAAGAAATGGGCAGAAGACATGAATAAACACTTTTCCAAAGAAGATATCCAGATGGCCAACAGACACGTGAAAAGATGCTCAGTGTCACTCATCATCAGGGAAATACAAATCAAAACCACACTGAGATACCACGTCACACCTATCAGAACAGCTAAAATGAACAACCCAGGAAACAACAGACGCTGGCCAGGATGTGGAGAAAAGGGAACACGTGTGCACTGCTGGTGAAAATGCAAACTGGTGCAGCCACTCCAGTGTGGAGGTTCTTCCAAAAGTTAAAAATAGAACTACCTTATGATCCAGCAATCGCACTAGTGGATATTTTCCCAAAGAATACCAGAACACCAATTCAAAGGGATACCTGCACCCCAATATTCACAGCAGCATTGTTTACAATAGCCAAACTCAGGAAGCAGCCCAAGTGCCCATCAGCTGACGAATGGATAAGAAGATGTGGTATGTACACATAATGGAATATTATCCCGCAATAAAAAAGAGTGAAATCTTGCCATTTGCAACGGCAGGGATGGAGTGAGAGAGTATAATGCTAAGTGAAGTAAGTTAGAGAAAGACAAATACCATATGATCTTACTCATATGTGGAATTTAAGGAACAAGACAAACAAGCAAAGGGGAAAAAGTAAGAGAGAGACAAAGCAGGAAACAGACTCTAAATCAGAGAGAATTGATGGTCACCAGAGAGGAGGTGGGTGGAGGGATGGGTGGGATTTAAAAAAAAAATCAGTTAGAAAATAATCAAAAGTCATGAACAGACATATCCCCAATAGATGGATAAAAAATAAGCACAGGAAAATATTGTTCAGATCATTAGCTATTAGGGAAACACAAATTGAGACCACAGCACACATCATTACTATACACCTATACGGACAGCTTTGAGAGAGTGGTCGTACCAAAATACGGGCAAGGCTGTGTACAAACTGGCTGTCCCTACATTTGTGTGCAGGTGTGAGATGGTACAGCCGCCCTGGAAACACCATTCTTCATAGAATGGGAAATGCACTCACTGCAGAGCCAGCGACTGTTCTCCTGGGGGTTTATGCCAGAGACCTAGAAACGCGCGGACGTGGAGGCCTGTGTGTGAGCTTGACCCGCAGCTTTATTTACAACAGCCAAGGACAGAACCAACCCGAATGTCCTTCTACGGCGGTGGCGAGTCGCGGTCCGCCCACACCATGGAGCGCTGCCCGGTAATAAAAGGAATAAGGCGCGGGCGCGCGCGCACACACACACACACACACACACGACAACGGGGATGGACTTGCAGGGCCTTGTGTGGAGTGAAAATAGCCAGTGTTAAAAGGTTGCAAACTGTCTGACTCCATTTATGTAACATTTCGAAATGACATAATTATAAAGACTGAAAACTCATTACTGATTTCAGGGGACGGAAACGGGAGCGCGGGGCAGGCGGAAGATGTAAGGGCATCCCCAGGCCGTTCCTTCGCCGGGCAAAGGGGGCTGGTCTCTGCCCCAGGCTGTGGGTGGTTATGCAAACCTATGCAGGGGACAAAACTGCACAGACTCCACTACCGCCGCTGCTGAAGCACGGCTACCGCTGTTACTACCGCTGTTACTACCGCTGTTACTACCGCTACAGTTACCATTCCCGCTGTCACAACCACTGTCGCTGCTACTGCTGTTACTACGACCGCCGCCGCTCCTACAGCTGGCGTAGCCACACTACAGCGCCGCCGCCGCCGCCCCGCTCCTACCCCCTCCCGCTACTACCGCTACTACTATTGCTACGCCTTCTGTTACCGCCACTGCGGCTATGGGGACTAATGTTACTACTGATACTGTTACTGTCCCCGCTACTATTGCTGCTGTTACCCCTCCTGCCACCACTACACACACACAACTGAGTGCAGGTAAAAGTTGGCGAAACTGGAATAATCTGTATAACAATAGTTTGCAGTCTCATGAGCAGCATGGCACCCGGTCATCTTCCCGGTTTCAGCAGGGTATGACACTTATGTAAGACGTCACCACTGGGAGACGCTGGCTGAACGTTCTAGGAGACTGTACTATTTTTGCTACTTCCTAGGAGTCTCTGATTATTTCAAAGTAAAAGTTAAAAATAATGTTAAAGCAGAGTTGAAAGCAAGCACAGAGAAATTCTAAAATAAAAAGCTACAATACCTAACATTTCAAACTCAGTAAGTTTAACAGCAGAATGTGTAGGACTGAGGAGAATTTATGAGCTGAAAATTAAGCCACAGGAGATGGTCTGAAACGTACGACACAAAGCAGCAGATGGGCAACGAGAGCACGGAGGCGGCACACGCGGAACACGCGGCTGACCTGCTTCCACTCGGGCTCCGAGGAGGGAGCGAGGGGCTGCCTCAGAGGCTCCGACTGCAGGTACAGAGCCGGCGAAAGACCCCAAATCTGCACACTCCCAAACAAGATTTATAGAGGAACTCACACGAGTCACATCATAATGAAAATCTCAAGAAAACAAAGACAAAGAAGAGATCTTAACATCAAACAAAGAAATAAATGAGTGAAAGCGAAGGCTTCCTTCTCAACAGTAACCAGGGTCACCAGACAGAACCGAATCAGCACTAAGTTAGCTGGAAAATCACTATCCACTCAGTTCTTTACGACATATAATCATCCTTCACAAGTCAAGGTGACTGAAAGCATTTCCAGGATCAGAAAATGGGGAACTTCTTCCTGAGGGGCCCACTCCGAAGTAAATTATAAAGGGTGCTGTGCGAGCAGAAGGAAAGTGCTCTCAGACAGAATGCTGGATTTGCAGGAAGAAACCGTAGGATACAAATTATAAAAATATGCACATAAGGAAATGAATATCAACCACATAGGACAGTAATAACGATGTGTTATTTATTTAATTACTTATCAAGTCTCCTGGGACTTAAATACATATAAAACTTCACTACCACGGTCATGGCAACAGGATAGTTTTTTGTTTTAATTTTTTAAATTTCTTAAAAATTCCCAGATACAGCAACAGGATTAACAAGGAAACCCCCCCCAAGACCTCTTCAGTAGAACCAGATGTCAAGGAATCTGTCAAATTCCAAGAATGGGGGTAGATGTGGCGAGAACACAGCAGCAGGGTCCGTGTGAATCACCAGATACACCATGTTTGCAGGAAACAGACACTAAGGGGGAAGAGTCCTTCGAGCCACAGAACTCAGAAATTCCCCACAGATATAACCCCCCCCCCCAAGAAATAGAGACTCACACTAGTGGGAATCTAGGTGAAGACTTGAGAGCAAATGGAGAAACTCCAGAGTCCCCACGTTCCAGGCAAGGGAAAGCAGATAGGGAAGGGGGAAGGGAGGGAAGGGGGGAGAAGAGACAGAAGTTGTGGTTAGAGATGCAGAGACAGTGCTGACGGTAGCCTTGGGCTAAGTTGATTTCTCTTACATCCCACCAAAGGAATTCAACTAACATACCTTATCATAGATTAGCNAGGGAGGAAGGGGGGAGGGAGGAAGGGGGGAGGGAGGGAAGGAAGGGGGAGGGAGGGAAGGAAGGGGGAGGGAAGGGACACAGGAAGGAGTGTAGGAAACAGTGCTGAGGGCTCCAAGTCCTCAGCAATCTCAGAAACATACATCACTATGCACTTCTGGACAGAGAACCATCCGGAATTAGAACATCTCAAAGTGAAATGACAAGAAAATAGCAAAATACCAAAAAGTGGCTTTAGAGCTCAGGAATGAACTAGAATGTTTTCCGAAAGTGAGAAGCAGAAGGGCAGAGAGCATAGAAGGCCCAGGAAATAGTGCAGAGAAACAAGGAGAGCAAATGGGACCAGTGTGCAGGAAGGAAGAAGATTCAAGAAAACGTGACAGACACAACACACGGGCAAGAGAGAGCCAGCATGCGCATTGTCTGTGCACGTGCAACTCGCTGCATCGCCACGCACACATGTGTACATTCCAAAAGCGCCTCCAGAAATGAGGGAACCTGACTCCACTTCGTGACTGGGCACACAGTGTTCCTGAAAACTCAGGCCTGTGCAATCAGCAGCAAGGCGCACGTCAGGAAAACGATGAGGTGTCAGAGATGAAGTCTTTGGGGGGCATCCACAGCAAAAGGTCCCTTGTGCTTAGAATGAAAAGAACGCCGGAGGGAGGTCAGCCTTCTCAACAGCAACCTTTTCAAGACACTAAAGTAAAAACAATATAAACGAAACCATTTATGCAGCTAAATGACACTTGCACTGTAAAGGCCACAGATAAAAAGACATGCGTGTGCAGGAACACGGGGGATGGCTTCCTGGTGAAGAACGTCTGGAATATCTCCTGCGAAGAACCTAACCTAGAGTGGGTTCGGCCAACCACAAAACACGTGGAGAAATTTCGTCCTAAGATACGGTGACAAGCAGCAGATATATTTAACTCTAGAACCAGGACTGAATGACGCAACTAACGGTGAATGACGCAAAATAATGTATAAATATTACATGTGCCAGAGATAAAGAATTGATAAGGCTAATAAAGTAGGAGAAGAGGTGAGATAGTAAACGGGGGGGGGGGGAGCCTCACAGCCCCCAGGAGGGAGTAAGCCTGGCAGCACGTGAAACAGATGCTGGGGGGGGGGTCTGGAGGGAGACTAAGAGGCTTCCTGCTACCTGAACACTCCTCACGAGAGCACATCAACACACACACACACACACACACACACACACACACAGAAAAAAGAAAGGAAAGAAAGAAAAGAGGGATTTTTGTGAATTATACAGACAGAAAATAGTATAAAGCCAAGAAAAAGTGTACTTTCCTAAAAATCAAAAGAAATATGTATATATATTTGTAATATATTTACTTATATTTTCAAAAAGAAATAATGGAAAGATAAAAAGAATTAAAAGCTACTTACTTGGGGAGAGAGGGAACTGTGTAGAAGGAGGGGTGGACATAAGACTATTCTGAATAGAATGCAATAAATTTTTACTTTAGAATCATATAAATGTTTACATAATCAAAAATAAGAATTGTTTTAATCCCTAAAAGGTAAAAACCCCCAAAATCGAAGTATACACGAAGTTGGCAATAACCGCACAGGGAGAAGAATTGTGGCAACCGACCCTAAAACCCAGGAATCTGGCTGCATATCCTGAGAGGCTGACAGAGGTGCAAGGAAATATACTAACCATGACTAGTCCTTTGTTGGCACCAATAATATTCCAAACCCATTACATGTACATTTAGGACAAAGCACATAAGTGATAATGCTAACAAGACAAAAGAGAAACAAATACACAATTTGAAAATTTTAAGTAAAAACCCTGTGATCTTACATGTGATTTAGAACTATTTCCGTGACCCCATGGTTTTCCTTTCTTTACAAAATACCTATTTCTGAACCCTCTCCACTAATTATGAAAAAGTGATGACAATTGCAATAAGCACCCTTCACGCCCAGACTATGGTCTCTAAAAACTATTCCCCAGCAGGGCAAAGCAGGGCCCCTAAGAGATTCAGTTGATCCCAGGGAGTCTGGGAAAGCGAACATCAACGGTGAGACTGGGACACGTTCAATGATGGAGTCCAGGACACCATCAAAGACTCGTGGGGTTACAGCCACACAGGGGCAGTCGCACTCGGAACAGTTTGAGTAACGAGAATAATAGTCGTAAGTGAACAAATTTAGTGTATACATAAAACCCGTAAATTTGTAATAACGCTTGAAAAAGAAAGAAAGGAAGGAGAGAAACAAAACTCACCGGACAATGAAAAAATAATTAAAAACAAAGAAATAAGTATGTATCCTGCCTTCCTGGTGGGAACCGTGTTTTGGGTAACCAGTAGGTACAGTGAATGAGGAAAAGCCATTCCATGTGGAATGATCCCAGCTGACACACGTGGAAAGGATCCTGCAACTAGACAGTCCCCTCCTGCAGCCCCTCACAGAATACCAGGTCCAGGCCGCCGCCGTCAGCGGACCCCCAAGCCCTGGGCGAGAGGCGGGTGGCCAGCCTGGGAGAGGCGGCCCGACACCGGCCCGCCCACCATCACGGCGCCCGCCTCAGGGAGCGGGGAGCAGGGAACTGGGGGGGCTGGCGCTCCTCTGTGAGGACGCCCGGTGAGGCGGGAGGGCCAGCAGCGCGGGAAGCTGGTCCGCGGCTGGGAAGGGACTGGGGCCGGGAGGGGACATGTTGGCAGCCACCCTTTGTAAAGGCCCTGCTGGTTACCGGAGGCTGTGATCCCTCCCGCGCCTGGGGCAGTGGGGCTGGAGGCAGCTTCGAGGGCGCGGGGTGGGCTGGATGACGAGGACGGAGGTGTCAGGAGGCTCCGTCTGATGGCACCGGAGAACGGTGCCAGCAAGCCTGCCAGGCGGGAGAAGTCAGCGGCTGGGGCAGCGGCGGCCGTGGCCGGGCAGGCAGCAGCCCCTGCAGGAGGAAGGAAGGGGCCGCTCTGGGCGGCAGGGCAGCACCGCCCCCCCCCCCCCCCCCCCCCCCCCCCCCCCCCCCCCCCCCCCCCCCCCCCCCTGCTCCTCTCATGAACTCCCTCCAGGTTCTGGAAGATCAGGCAGCTTTCTGTCTGGTGAGTCACTGTGCCTGCGGCCGAGGCCCCATCACCCTGCTGCCCCCTCTGTTGGACTGAGGTGCAAGGCCACCTGCCAGCTGGGGCCTATCCTCCCAGGGCCGCCCAGGAAGCGGACCCTTCGTGTGCTCCCCCTGCGGGGCGGCCAGGCCCAAGCCTGTGGCTTGAGGTCGCCCGGCGGCCACACACGGAGCCCCACGGGCCACCTTCTCCTTCTCCTTCTCCTTCACCAGCTGCGCTGGCCCTGTCTCTGCTGCAAGGCCAGTGGGCGTGGCCAAGACCTGCAGGGAAAACGCTGCTGCACTTCCAGACTGGTCTGCATGAGCTGGGGTTCAGGCTACACTCCACTAGCGAGAGTGTGGGCACAGGCCCCGGTGGCCAAACCAACGGCCTCCACACCCACAAGGTGCTCAGTGCCCCGAGTCTCTGGCCTTGGGCCCAGCGATGGCGTCTCTGCTCCTGGCATCTCAGATGCACGTGGACTGAAAAGAGCTGCTCCAAGTCCTCAAGACCACGGCCCGAAAGTGCGAGCCTGCTCGGGAGGCCAGGGTGAGGAGCGCTGACGGCATCTGGGCTCCGCTGTGACACCCCGGCACACGGGCAGTGGGCTCCTCGACCACAGGGCACAGCCCAGCAGGGCGTCCTGCAGGACAACCTCGTGTGGCTGGCGTGGGGCTGGAGTCGACAGAACTCACCGGTACAATCGAGAGGCACGCCCCCCCAGCCTGCTTCGCCCCGCTCCAGCTGTGAGCTCGGGCAGACGTGCCCCTTCAGGCTCCCACGACGGCTACTTTCTCCCAAGCGCCCCTCACAGGAACCTCTGTGGCACCAAGAGAGGAGAGCAGTCCCGGGGACGTGCCTGGCCGACCTCCGAGCCAGGCAGGTAGCCCGTGACGGGGGTGGGGGCCCGTGCCGATGGCCGTGCTCCGGCCTGGCCTCTCTCCGCTGCCTCGCCCTCCCGCGCAGGTGCCGCCACACGAGGCTCTCACTCGGCGTTCCGGGTTTGCTGTGACTGTGCACGCCACCACCCCGTCCAGCTTTGCGCTTCTTGAAGGAAATCTTCGCAGCACTGTCCCTTGGGCTGCACTAGGAAAGACCACCTCTGGTTTTTAAAACAAGGTTTCCTTTGGAGTCCGTGGCCCATTTTGCTCCCAGTTTTCTCCTTCGTCTGTGCGAAGTTCAGAGCAGCTGTCACTTCAGGCTCTGTGCCCACAAGCGCCCTTGCTCAGCCTGCGGGACTCTGTGACGGAGGGGAGGACAGGGCTGCTACGGGAGCACTCCACGGAGACACCATCCGTCAGGCGCGTCCTTAGCAGGCACTAAGCAGACCGTGCTGGAGGGCAGCCAAGAGCCTGGCCCCAGAGCTGTCACCCTGCCCGCCGACTGGGCCACGGCCAGCACCCGGCAGGCTGCGTGACCTGGGAAAGGATGTCCAGCTTAGCACAGACCCTGCCTAACAGGAAAGCAAAGCAGCTCCGTCCTTAGCGGTGACTCACAGCGCATATGCCTAGTGAGTGGCAGCACCGTGTGCCCGGCACCGTGATGTGGGGGACAGGCTCCCGATGCACCTGGACCAGCTGGCCTGGAGTAAGAAGCCCTCGGCAGGGTCCTCGCCACTCCCCTCCGTCTCAGGGCCCAGGACCTCGGGCCTCCTCAGGGTAAAGGGTGCTGTAATGACCACCAGCTGCTGAGAGCCAGGGACATGGGTCACCTCTGCACAGAGGGCGCTGACAGTCCCCACTCCCACTGCTCACCGACCACGTCCTGGCGTGCCCTGGGCCTTCCCTGCACATGGGCTCTTACTCTGGTGACCAGACAGCGTCTGCCTGGTGTAAGCTGACTGGTCCACATGGTCTGAATTTGTTTCCAACATTTAAAAATCAGATCTCACTTTCTGACTTTAAATGGGGAGCAGAAGCCCTGGAGCACGGGGCCTGCAGGCCTGCTGAGCGCCAGGCGCTCCCAGCCCACTCGGGGACCGAGGCCAGCCTGCTCTCAGGTCGCCTGCCGCGCCCCGCACACCTCTGCCCTGGACCTCTGTCCCCACGTGTTGCGTCCACGCCGATGGCCATCCACGCCAGGCTTTGGCACCCTAGTTGTGAGTCTTCCTGAGTCCTGGAGAAAGAGATGCGGCTCCTGCCAAGAGCCGCTCTGGCTCCGGGGCCGCCTCCCTCTCTCCCGGCAGGTCTACCAGCTCAGGCCATGGCCGAGCCCGCCAGTCTGGTTGAATAAGCTGCCAGAGGCCAAGGTGAAAAGTACAAAAAAAAAAAAAAAAAGGTACCGAGCTTGGCATATAAAGCAGCAGTTTTACTATGTTTTTTTAAAGTTTTAAGGCTGTAGCATCAGACAGCCTGGAAAGTAACTGTCCACGAGGCATTTCCTTCTCTGTAAAAATGCCCTTCGTTGGACCGACGATCTAAGGGCTCTCCCAGCCTTCCGCTCTGACGCTATTTCACAAGAGAACCGCACACACAGTACGGACGTTGAAGGGAAATGATAACTATTTACGTGTGATGAACTCACTGCTATTTTAGCCTCCGAATGGCAGCTCTGGGCATGGGGCGCGGCAGACACGTGGAGGGCCCTTGGTCTCTGTCTATGGGGCGGGGTGGCCACCCTGGGCAGCGCGGGCAAGGCCTGGGGGAGAGCCCGGGCAGCCCCCGTGCCCGACACGCCAGCCCCACAGCGAGCCCCACTGGCGTGAGTTCCCATTAGGCTCCATCTGGCCCATTAGATTCTCATCCTGTCCCCGGAGTCCTGGATGGCATGAGGAGGCCATGGACAGCTGGGGGCACAACTCGACATGGACTGTGACATGTGCCAGGGGTGTGAGCAAGTGTCTCCCAGAGGCTGAAGGTGGCTGAGCCCCGGAGCCAAAGTCCTGATGGGCCATCATGCCCCCAAGCTTGTATGATGAGGTGCCAGTCAGGGTGAGACACTGAGGTTCCTTAGAAAATTCTGCCTTGACTTCCACCTTACTCACAAGCAGACTTTCAGCGACCGACCCACCTTCTGTAGCAATAGAAAACTCCCTTATTTGCCTTATATTAATTTCACAAGCTGGAGTAGCTAGACAAGTTAAATTTACTCCTCAGTTCTGCCAAACTGTCAAATGGAACACGACTGCAGAATGCACCTAGCCTCCCCTTCCCCGAGCAGATCTAACAGATGCAAATACAAACCCTGCCTCTCGGGCAGAGCCAGGCACTTGGCACTCAGGGGCGCGTCGGCCTCGGGCCACGCAGCACTCACCAAAATCCAAGAGGACCAGAAGGGTGTGCGCTCCAGAAAGGCCTGGCCGGGCCCTTACCAACAGCCCGCCCAGCAGCGACGGAAACGTACAGGGTTCGCTTTGCAGGGATGAGAGGAAAGGGGGCCGGGGCCGTGAGACGGGCTCCGAGACCCGGTGGGATGGGCCCCGACACAAGGGAGGGTTTGTCACAAAGGGGACAAGCCCCAGCATCATGGGACAGGCTCCTCGGGAGCCTGCGTTCGGGGCGGAGGAGCAGCACCAGGCCTGCGGGAAGGCCTTTCTGTGAGGCCGCAAGGCTGGGACAGGCGTGGGGCGGGGGGAGCCTCAGTCCAGGAGAAGGCGGGGGGGGGGGGGCTGGGCCGGGCGTCTGGATGGCAGCGGGGAGGGCCAGGGAAAGCGGGGTGGAAGGCACCGCGGATTCGGTACCACAGTGACGGGAGCAGGTGGTGCTTAAGCTCCTTTGATTTCTTTCCTTTTTGTTAAGCCTCATCGTGAAATATTTGCAGCATCCTAATGGTAGCTTGTAAAAATTATTATTATGCCACACTCTCAAATCATTAATTATGTGTTTTCATTAAAAATATGATTTACATAACTGTCAAAGGCCGGGTACTTCAACCTTACTTCCACAGGCAGGGCGGGGAGCCGCTCCCACCTGGGGTCCTCTCAGGCTGCCCCCCTCCATGCTGCCCCCCAGCAAGGGTTCGAGCCCTAGGACAGCTCCCAGCAGCACAGCCTGAGGGTCCCCACCCACCTTCCTGTTCCCTCTGCCCAGCGCCGAGGGCCCTTGGTGCCGGGGGGGAGTGGAGGGGGGTGGGCGGAGGCGCTGCACAGCTCCTCTCAGAGCCTGGTGCCCAGCCTGTGTGGTGCTGCTGCAGAGGCCTTGGTAAAGCTGTGTGTTCTAGAACCTTCAGGGAGGGGTGCTTGGAGGAGCAGTGAGGAGAGGAGGTACCCGGAGTCCGCATGAAAAGGGGGACTCGGGTGGGGTGCTCTGATGAGCCAGCATAGCTTTGGGCACAGCTGGGGGCCCAGGCTGCAGGGTCCCTACGGCCCACATTTACGCAGATGCCACAGGGTTGTGGGTGGCAGCGTGGGGGGGGCTGTCTGTCCCCAGCGAAGTGCTGATCTGAGCCCTGGGGACGGCATGGATCACAGCTGGGTTCAAGGGCGTGGGTGCATCCAGAAAGAGCCCAGGGACACTTAAGTCCCAGAGGGGACGGTGCTTGGGGGCTGGAGCCCCACGCTTGCCCAGAGACGCCCGCCTCTTGGGACACAGGGGACGCGCTGCTGCTGCGCAGACGGGCACAGACAGGGCCCGAGAGACGGGAGGCTGCGAAGCAACGAGATACGCCCGAGGCCACAGCTGGGGAGCCCGACTCAAGCCCCTGAGGCCTTGCTTGTCCTCCCCACCCAACTGGTGCTCCCCGCACCACGGAGAGGTCTTCCCTCTGATGGAGCTCATGCCCGGCACATGGCTTCCCACTCACAGCCCGAGACACAGCTTCGCCGCCACTTCCCTGGCCCCCAGCAGCCTCGCTGACCTCCACCCCTGCAGTCAGCACGCAGAGGCCGCCTCTCTGCTCACCTGCCCCCTCCTCAGCCGACGGCAGTACGCCTCCCCCCCCCCCCCCCCCCCCCCCCCCCCCCCCCCCCCCCCCCCCCCCCCCCCCCGCCCCATGTCCGAGCCCAGAGGAGAGGAAAGACACACACATCCTGGGTGGGTGAGAATATAAGGAGACGAGGCCGGAGGCACCCTGACGGGGGGTGAGGCCCACACAGCGTCCCCCACAGGCCGCGGGCAGGCCACGTGGCTGGTAGGGAGCAAACCTCTGCACCCTCTCTTCATGGCTTGCCCGACGTGCCCTGGGACCCCCAGGGCGCCCTGACCAGGGCCGTCACTCCCTCGGGCAGGGGCGAAGCTGTAGCGGGGGCCCTGACACCCGCAGGGAAGGCCAGAGTCAAGCAGGGCTAACGGTGGCCAGCAGCCTCCACCCCCCCCGCCCCCGGGTCAGACGTGAGGTGCCCTGCCCCGTCGCAGTGCTGGCCACACACGCGCGAGGACAGCCCTCCAGCCGAGGGCCGAGGGCCAGCTGAGCGGAGGCGGCCAGGCGCCCAGCACAGGAGCTGAGGGCAGGGCAGAAACGACGGAGGCTGGAGGGCGAGGGGGCCAGACGGACACGGCGCCTCCCGTGTGTGCTCAGCACGGCCTCGTTCCTCCCTCGGGCTCACCCTCTTTCCTGTCCGGCCGTGTCACGCTTCGCCGGGCACTTTCTCTACCCAACCCGGGGGGAGCAGAGGTGGCACAGTCACTCCTCTGCCCCTGTGACAAACATCCGGCTGACGTCCAGCGGGACCGCAGCTGACCCAAGACCGGTGGCCCAGGTGGCCTGTGCGGGCCATGGAAACAGGGGGCTCACCGGGCCCACAGCGCAGCCCAGACTGTGCTGACCATCACGCAAGCCCCTGGGGGGCGGGGGGCCACCACAGCAGTGGGCGGGAGTGACCGGAGCACACGGGACACGGCACGATCACTGCGCGCAGGGGCAGAGGCAGGCGACCTGCGGGCGAGACGGCGGCTGCAGGCAGAGCGCAGGGCAGACGCTGCTGCTGGAGAAGGAACAAGGAAGAGAGGAAGGAGGCCAGGGGAGGGTCGGGGTGGGCTGGCATGAGCAGGGAAGGGAAGGACAGAGGAGGGACGCCACGGAGGAGGGCGCGAGGTGCAGCCGCGGTCCCCACAGCCAGGGGCGCAGTGCTCCTCAACGCTCTTAGTCCCCAGACTCCTGTGGTCTCGTAAAAATCGGTGTGGGCACCAACGTGCTTTGTTTATGTGGGTCGTATCTATCATTATGACCTTATTAGGAATAAGAACTAAGAACTTGAAATATTTTATTAATTCACTTGTAAGAATAATAACCCAATACAAGTTAATAAAAGTATTAATTTCATGAACAATAACTATATTTTCCAAAACAGTTAATAAGAAGTGTTGCATTGTTTCACATTTTTCTCAGTCTCTCTTTTTTTTTTTAAATGCTTATTCATTTTTGAGAGACAGAGAAATACAGAGCACAAGCAGGAGAGGAGCAGAGAGAAGGAGACACGGAATGGGAAGCAGCTTCAGGCTCCGAGCTGTCAGCACAGGGCCTGACGCGGGGCTTGAACCTACAAACCATGGGATCATGACCTGAGCCGAAGTCAGACGCTTAAAGGACTAAGCCCCCCAGGCGCCCCTTTGTCCGTCCGTCTCTTTAATGCCTGACTGAAGAGAAGGCAACCGCGTTCTCATGTCTGCTTCTGCATTTAATCTGTTAGGATACGTTCATTTTGGCTGACATGTGTGAAACCCACCGGCCCCCAGACATGCAACCAGGAAAGGGAGAGGTATTTCCACAGCCTCCTCAGACACTTGGGGACATTCCTCTTTGCCACAACACCAAAACCCCATAGTGGTAATTGCTTAAAGGTTAGTGGAGAAGTGCAATCTGAACACCACACAACCTCTTCAAAGAACTTCCTGAGCTCCATTTAAAACTCTATTTAAAAAGCCATTGGCCGACCCTAAACTCTGAAGGCAACTTCTACCCACGCAGCATTTTTATATCACAGAGTGGTCACCTGGAGAATCCTGGTTCGGTGAGTTATACAGGTCTTCCAGACACTGACACATTTTAGTATCCAACGTAAAAAAAATCATGTTTGTTAATATCACCACCAAGCTCGTCAGAAAAGTCTTACGTCTGAGAGAGCTGTGAACAGTGGCAGATGTAAATTTTGGAAAATTCTAACTTCCGCTTGACAGCTCAACGGTCATCATCGTAGGCAACAAACACCTCAGTTGCTTTCCCTGAAGCAACAGGCTAATGTCGGTCATTTTGGAGGAAACGTCTGCCAAATACCCAGTCTAAACAACTGTCCGCCGGTCCATGAGCGTGAAAGCATGTGGACACATGAAAATGGTGTCCTAATGGGGGCGGGCATCGCTCGCACGGGCGGCCCCAGGGCGCCTCGGGATCCCTTCTCATCACAGCTTCTGGGTTCCCTCCCACCACGCACAGGGTTGAGGTCTTTACTCTCTGGCCTTTTACAGAAACACCCACCCACCCTGGAGGACGGCCAGGCGCGCAAATCACTGGGGTCTCCTGCCCCGGCCCCTGCAGAAAGGGGGCTTGTTTGAGGACTTGCACACTGACCCACCGTGTCCAGCAGGGCGGACAGGGCGGGGCAGCGACTCCCGGGGCCTTAGGTGTCCCGAGCGAGAGGAGGCAGAGTGGGGGCCGGCTAGGAAACGGGAAGAGATCCTGGCCACGCAGCCCGGGCCATGGAGGGGCTGCTGGGTCACAGGGGAAGGAGGGGAGTGGCTGGCCGTGAGCAGAGAGGCAAACCTCGGTGGCTGTGTTATCTACTGTCCTGTCCTCCAGACAGCTATGCGGGCCACACCCAGAGGCCAGGCCTGGCCGTGTCGTGTCGCCGGCTCTCCCGCTCTCTTCCTCCCGCCGTGACGTGACAACATTCCAGAGAGGGCGGCACCCTTAGCCTGGGAAGCGGGAGAGGCCAACGCATAAAGGGCCCCGGCCGAGCCAGGACGAGAACACACTCTGTGCATAAGCCACTGAGACCGGAGGGTTCTCTGTTACTGCGGCTCATCCAAGACCCTGCAAAGACCCCCCGCCCCGCGCTCGTCACTGCGGTCCCCAGACGGGAGGCAGGAGCGGTGCAAGCTTCAGCCCCACCTCCCCGCCCAGTTGCTCAAATTCCCTCCTTTCTTTTTGCTGGTGTGAGTCTGTCATTTCCTCCATCCCTTTCATTTTAAACTTTCTGGATCATTTACTTAAAGTGTCTTATAAAGAGAATGTCACTAGGCTCCTCTAGGACCAAATCTGTGGGGTTTTTTTCCTAAGGTTAATTGAGATATAATTGAAGCATATAAAATTACACGTATTTAAGGTACACAATTTGAGTTTTTAAATTGCATTTATTGTGTTTTTCAGTGCCAAAATTTCAATTTAACACCTCACCAGAGAAGACACGCAGGCGTCCACGTCATCAGGGAATGAGAGTGAAGACGACGACGACACCACCGCGCACCCGTGAGGACGGCCACACCCCAGAACGCCGACAACGCGGATCGCTGGCGGGGACGCGGAGGGACGGGCGCCTCCTCCCTGCCGCTGGGAGAGCAGAGCGGTGCCGCCGCCTCGCAAGACGGTTGGCTGGGTTCTCACAAAACTGAACACGCTCTGACCACACGACCCCGCGATCACGCTCCTGGAGGTCTGCCCGGAGGAGGTGACCATCCACATCTGCATGACACCTGCACACAGATGCTCACAGCAGCTTCGTCCATAACTGCCAGACCCGGGAGCCACAAGGTGCCCTCCGGGAGGGGACGGGCAGGTACGCCGGTGCCTCCCGACACCGGGACGTAGGCAGCGCCAAGAAGAAACGGGCCGTCAGCCACGAAAGACACGGAGGAACCTTAAATGCAGGTCAGTAAGTGACAGCAGCCGATCTGAAAAGGCTGCGTCCTGTAGGATTCCATCTGTGTGACGTTCTGGAAAAGCAGGAGCATGGAGACGGCGGGAAGGTCAGGGTGGCCGGGGGGGTGGGTGGGTGGGTGTGGATAGTGGGTAGGCAGTGAGAACACTCCCTCCTCCTCACAGTGCTGTGGTGGTCGACCGCGGTCATCGCACACCTGTCCGAGCCCACGTGACACGCACGGCCAGAGCGAGTCGGGGGACACCGTGAACTCTGGGTGGTGATGCGTCAGTGCAGGTTCACAGATGGAAACGCAGCTCAGGGGCGGGTTGTTGACGGGGGGTGGGGCATGGGTAGGCTGTGCGTGTGTGGGGGCAGGGAGGGGGTTGTGATATCTCTGCGCTTTCCCTTGAATTTTTTAAAAATATTTTTAAAATTTATTTCTAGGAGAGAGAGAGAGACAGCGTGAGCAGGGGAGGGTCAGAGAGAGAGGGAGACACAGACTGAAACAGGCTCCAGGCTCTGAGCTGGCAGTCAGCACAGAGCCCGACGCGGGGCTCGAACCCACGAACCGCGAGATCATGACCTAAGCGAAAGTCGGACGCTTAACCGACTAAGCCACCCAGGCACCCTCCCTTGAATTTTTATGTGAACCTAAAAGTGGTCTGATAAAATTAACCCTTAATAAAAAAAATTCAACTTGGCACTTCTTTTCAACTTATTTTTCTTTGCTGAAACTTTCTAGTTTTTCATTGGTTACAAGCGTGTTTGCAATTGCCCATACAGCCCTCTTTAAGCCTTGTCACCTAATTTTAACATCCGTGCCATCTCAGTGTTGGTGTCTGTTGATTGTCTTTGTCACTCAACTTGAGATCTTCCTGGTTCTTAGTATGTGGAATGGATTTCAGATGAAATCTGGATACTTTGATATTAAGTTACAAAACTCTGGTTTTATTTATTTGTTTGTTTATTTATTCATTTATTGTTTTGAGAGAGAGTCCAAGCAGGGGAGGAGCCAGAAAGAGAGGGAGAGAGAGAGAGAATACCAAGAAGGCTTTGCACTGACACCCCAGAGGGTCAAGATCACAGATGGTGAGATCATGACTTGAGCCAGTATCAAGAGCCGGATCCTAAACGATTGAGCCACCCAGGCGCCCCTCGATTACTTTTAAATATTGTGTTTGCTCTGAATTCCTTGGGCACCATTCCAGCAAGGAAAGGCGGGGTGCTGCCTTGCTGTGGCCGGGCAAGGGCAGAAGACAAAGTTCGCCACTCAGGCTTCTGCTGATAGTGAGCAGGGGCCTCATGACTGGTGGGCTGCTGGGGGAGAGCCCCCCCACACTGACATGGCGGTAGGGGGTCTTCAAGAGCCCAGAGGGACGAAAGTACGGATCAACCCCCAGCCTCTTTGACACCAGCACGGCGGGGGCTGGGGTGGCTTGTTATAGTCTGGCAAGGGTGGGGTCACAGTTTTGGGGGGTGTTTGGCCCACATGGAATGCTTCTCATCTAAAGGCTTCTATCTGGACAGGCTGGTTTGCTTAGGGACAGCAGGGGGTACTTGGATTTTGTTTCTGTTTGGACTTCAGTCTGCACCTATTGGTGCTTACCTTTCTGACCTGTCCAGGGTGGCTGAGGCGTAAGAACAGTCCAGGAGACGTGACCTCCCTCGATTCCCTCCAGCTTATGGAGTGTTTTATGCTCGTTTTACATGTAATGTCCAGGGTTTTGGGCTGCGCTCAGCTTCTCCGTCTTCCGGGAAGCATAAGTCTGCTGATCTACTTTATGTCCCTGTAGATCAGTTTGCACTTCTAGGAAGTCACAGAAACGAAAATGCAGAGTGTGGACCTGCTCACGTCCGAGGTGTGTCGGAAGTTCTTTGTGCCAAATTCAGCCTTCTGCTAACGGGCGCTGCTTGGATGCATCTCATGGTCGTTAGATTTTCCCTATCTTTAGTATATATTTTGTTTCATAGCCAGTAACTTGGGAGTAATCTTATCTTAATGCTAGTGGTTAAAATAAGGAAAAAGCGCATTTGAATCTGTTTCTCTCCAACATTAGACTGCATGTACTGACTCTTCCCTGTGACGTGAGAGACACCCCCAGACCCCCACACGCCAACGCCAACACCCCTTTGTGGGCGAGCCTGCCGGGGCCCCTGGCAGCGTCAGCCGAGGCACTCGGACAGGGCAGTTGGGAGTCCAAGCCTCCCCTCCGGGTTCCTGCCGTCTCCCACTTCCCTCTGACATTTTACTGAAACACGAAAAGAAAGGCACACAAAAGAAACGGCCTGCACAACCCCTGAAAAAGAAGGCAGGGCACTGCCTACTCCCTCAGGGACTCTCACCCGCGGTGACTCTGGACCGCAGTCTGGCAGGACAGACCCCACCTTCTGAGAGTCCGCAGCCCCGGGCCACGGCCCCCCACGAGAGCAGCACACCCTGCGGACCTCTGCCACCCTGCCCTTGGGAAGTGAGGGTCACATCCCGTCCCTCACCACTTTCCCTCCCATCTCCCGAGTCCCCCGGAGCCTCTGAAACAGGAGGGGGAGGGCTCCAAAGCAGAGGTGTCGCAGCGAACACAGCCGCGACACGTCTTCATCTGGACTCTGCAATGACTCGTCCCGGCTTCCACTACAGAGTCGCCAGGGGCCCTCGGACCTCAGGGGGACCCCACCAAGACCACCAGTGCGAGCCCAGAGCGAGCCCGCGTTGGGTCTGTAACAGCTGCCGGACCTGCTGTGCAGCCTGGAGTGGGGGTGCTGAGGATGCCACCCGGCCTCGGGGACACTCCGGGCACTTCGGTCACCCACCTGTGAAATTCGGGGCCTGGACGTCTGCACACATTTCCATAGAAGCGCGTTCCTTTCCGACTGCACTCGGACCTCTAACACACAACCTGCAGGCGGCCCCTCAGGATGGTCAGATCTGTACTGCTGGGGACAGTCTGCTCTCTTCTGAAGTTTTTTTAATGTTTGTTTGTTCGTTTATTTGAGAGAGACAGAGTGCAAGCAGGGGAGAGGTAGAGAGAGAGACAGAATCTGAAGCAGCTCCAGGCTCTGAGCTGTCAGCACAGAGTTCGATGCAGGGCTCAAACCCACGAACCGTGAGATCATGATCTGAGCTGAAGTTGGAAGCCCGACCGACTGAGCCACTCAGGCGCCCCTAGTCTGCTCTCTTGACAGCCCCTAAATCCTGCACCATTTCCTTGATGCGCCTCTTACACGCACAGGGTCATCTGTGTTCTTACAGAAGCGACAGGCTGAATGGAAGAGGAGGCCTTGGCAAGTGCAAAATGACAACATGACAAAGCAGACCTAGCTGGGAGGCCAGCGCCCCGCCCCCCCACCCGCCCCCGCCGGCTGTGAGGATGAAGCGCAGGCAGGGAGGAGAGCTCACTGCCAGTCTGGAAGCAAACAGGGTTTTACTGCACAAACCTGGGCCCTTCGGAGAAGCATCGCTGCGAAGAAGCAAACCAGACTGGAAAAATCTGCCTACAGGGCACATGGAACACGCCCATGGGACTCGGCTTCCATGACCGAGTCTAAGAACTCTGGATGTGGCTCAATGCCCTCAGACTCCCTCAGAGAACACAAAGACGGTGGAGGAAAAAAGGAAACAAGAGATTCAAAAAGTACAGCAAGAATCTGAGCGTCCTGAAGCCCCAGCTGCTCTGTAAACTGACCTGCGGTTCAGATCAGCGATCTCTGGAAATGTCTGAAATGTCTGAGACAAAGAACAAGGAATGTGGGGCTGGGAGAAGGTGGAATGAGGGGCTCGACAAATCGTCTCCCCCCAAATAATGACAAAACTAGACAAAAGCGTCAAAAGTAACCATTTTAGGGTGCTAGAAATTAACCAAAGGCATATAAAAAATTGAGAAGCACTTCTTCCAGAAACCCTACGGCACCTCGGACCCTATGGCCAAAAGGAGGCCTTGCTGCCCCTTATGCAGAGTGCAGCCACGGACCCGCCTCAGGTGGGGACAAGCTTGCCCACACCCCACCCCCATCCCTAGGAATTCAGCCTTAAAAATAAAATGAGAGCACTGAGCAGAAAGCTCGCATAAAACTCAAAAGGGTGCGGTTGGTGGAGAAGGGTTCCTGTGTGGGGTCGTATGTGACAGTGTTAACACGGCTCACGGCACCGGCAGGCGGCTCCCGTGATCCCGGGCCACAAACAGCCATGCTGACCTTTTCTGTTTGCGTGTGCGAGCGTACATGTGTGTGATGTGTGTGTGCGTACAGGGGCGTGTGGCGTGTGCACTCGGTGGCGGCGTAACCTAATGAAACCCACAGAGAAAGCAGACGTAGGAGCTGCTCACGGTGAGCCGCGGTCGCTCCCAGATAAGATCCCGGGGCAGGACAGATCCTGTCCCTCCTCAGAGTGCCGGTCACAGAGCGTGCAGGCAGTGGGTCACCAGAAAGGACCACCTTTCTGGTGAAAAGGACATTTCAGTCTGTCAGCAGCAGTCCAACTGAGGGCAAATACGAAATCAAGCAGTATTTTCAGGTATTTGCTTCTACTTCATGGATGCTGAGCCCATGGGCTGCACCCCGGCTGCTGCAGCCCGGCTCCTGGCCTGGCCTCTGGTCCGCAGCCACCTGGCCACAGCTGGGGGCTCAAGGGCTGGCTTCCCTGGCTCGGTTCTGAGCAGGGCTGTACCTCGCGTTGAGAGGAGCTAGAAAGGACTTCTGGCTTTGCCTTGAACCTAAAGCCATCTTGTCAGGACATTTTAATGCGCTGGATTTGAGGGGACAGAGGTCAGTCAATGGGGAGTACATTCAAACTTGAAATGCCAAAAATCACATAGCTTTTGACCTTCAAAGAAACAGAGATAACGATATGTGTTGTGTTAGTCAAGAACACAAATACTGTGGACTCTCGAAAAGAAGAACCCGTGGGAACACAAGGAGAGACCTCGTGAGGAAGCCCGGCAAGCGCACCCGGCTGGAGGCCTGAGGCTCCGGCCGCCATCACTCCTGGGAAGGGTCCTCACGGCGTCCCGGGCCCCGCGGGCGGCCGGCGGGCAAGCCTGGGAGGTCACAGGGCAGAGGCCTCAACCCCTGCCCAGTGCAGCGGGTGAAGAGCAGGGAGCACCCTCTCGAAGGGGCCGACAGAGTGGCCTGTGCCACAGTTGGAAGGGCCGCACTCCTGGGAGGGGCTCTGTGAAGACACCAGATGTGACTCCAGCCAGAACCCCGGCTGCGTGTTTATGGGAACTCACCAAGTGCTGCCGCGGGTCACTTAAAAACAGGCAATTTTGGGGGTGGGGGGCGTCTGGGTGGCTCAGCTGGTTAAGTGTCTGACTTCAGCTCAGGTCATGATCTCACGGTTCGTGAGTTCGGGCCCCACGTCAGGGTCTGTGCTGACAGCTCAGGGCTTGGAGCTGCTTTGGATTCTGTGTCTCCCTCTCTCCGCCCCTCCCCCTCTCACGTTCTGTCTCTCTCTTTCAAAAATAAACATTAAAAAAAGAAGAGATGATTTTTTAAGGATACTGAAAGTACGTGCTACCGGCACGGCAGTGCACTGAGCTCAGTGGAGCCGATCGGAGGCAGAATGACGCGACAGTAGGGTCCCTGGGAGGCTGAGAGACCATTTAGCACTGGTGCTGGCAGTTAGTTTTAGACCAAAAGGTAAAGGACTTAACGACTGATTCCAGTCTCGCACACAATCCCGTTATAGAGTCTGGCAGAAATGAAGAGTTCAGCAAAACCGCGTTCCTGCCTCACTCTGTGAGCGTGGGCTGCACCTTGCGGCGCCCTGCAAGAGGCCGGGGCGGCAGGGGAGCGAACAGCAGTAGCGGTAGAGCGGGAAAACTGACCCACACGACCCCGGCCGGCTGCTCCAGGTCAACATCGAAGGGATGAGCCCCGCTGAGCGTGTGCCCCCCGGATGGCCCCTGGAAACAACCCACGCTCTGGGTCGAGGACTGAGACAAACACCAGGTAAATTCCAACAGAGCGACATTCTACAAAATCCCTGACCCGTACTCCTCCAAGCGGTCAAGGTCAAGACCAAGGATAGTCTAAGAAACTGTCAGTGACAAAGACCCGAAAGAGCCTGAGGGTTGAATGTAACGTGTGCCAAGATGGGATTGTGAGACAGAAGAAGGACTTCAGGTAAAAACTAAGGAGACCTGTATCCAGTGTGGACTGTAGTTAATGACGATGCATCCATATTGGTTCATCAACTGTAACGAGCGTGACCCCCAACACAGCTGTCATTCCGTGTGGGACGTCCCTGTGCTGTCATTTGATTTTTTTCTGTAAATCTAAAATGGTCCCTAAGTCTATTTTTAAACATCTATTTTCAGTAAAACATAAGGGCAAGTAAACTGAGAAAATATCTGCAACACGGACTGCTGGCAGCCAGAGATTCGGCTGGCACCCCGAAGCTGCAGCCGCGGGCCGGACCCGGGCGCTGCCACTCGCCACGCCCGAGGCACGGCCCCCCACCGGCACCACCCTCGGAGCAGCAGGATCCCACAGACTGGCTGTTTTCCTGTGGCTTCGGTGGCCTTCGTGTGCCCACGTCCTCGCCGTGTGGGCTTTGCAGCGCCCCCTCCTGCTTTACACTTCCTCTCGGTTTGGCCGTTTAGGTTAATTCTGCCATTTTCACTTTGAGAAACAACATCAATGGCAATTGTGCCTTACTGGGGGGGGGGGGGGGCACGGCGACTTCCTGAGTGCAAAATCCCCTGGCGCAGGGCACGTCTCAGGGCGCTAACTCTCCCACGGCCTCTCTTGGGCGCCACCCGGTCAGCTGGGGGCAGGAGCCGGGCCTGCCCCCTTCTGCTGAGGGCCGCGCTCCACGGTCAGCAGACGCCATGAAAACCGAGAGGGTGGGGGAGGTGCTGAGGGGCCTGCAGACGAGGCAGGCACTGGTGGGGAAGGGCTGTTCCCAGCCGGTGCCCTGTCAGGGTGGGTGGGGCCCACGTGTCACCAGCCCTGCCACAGGGCCCAGGCCAGGCCAGGCCCCCGGACCGATGTCAAAGGCAGGCTCGTCTGGGGGGTCTCCATCACTGGGGGGTCAGGCACTCGATGTGGCCACGGCCCAATCGGCCTGCTGAGGGGAACCCATGCCTGTCCTTAGGTGGTTCTCGAGGCCACTGGGCAAGGATGGGGCGCAGGGAAGGTTGACGCCAGCCACAGCAGAGGCCAGCTGTCTGCCTCAGAACGGAAAGACCCTCTGCCCAGTGTGGACTCACCCCGATCTCCTGGTCACCAGTTTTCCGACTGTGTTCATTCCGAGCCCTGACCTCCCCGTCAAATGGCCAGCATGTGGCATGAACTGGCCCATCTTTTTGGTCATTGCCAACTCCGGACATTCTTTCTGTGACAGGTATTGACCGCAGGTCAAAGCGCCGAGTGGGGGTCAGTGCAGGGCTAGGCTCTTCTGGGAGAAGTCTCGCCCGCACTGAGACGCACGGTGTCATGTGGTCCTTCTCTGGGGCGGGTTCACGTCCATGGCCTTGCACCGAGGGGGGTGGCCCTTGAGCGGCAGCCTGTGAGACTTCCCAGGTCCCCACTTTCCGGTAGCCCTGAGCCCGTCTGTTGTTAGGTCGGCCCAAAGGCACTGAGGCAGAAGCTCCAGGTCCCTGGGTGGGGCTCCCCGAGGCTGGCCGCGCTGGCCCCTCTCCCAGGCTCCCGCGCACGCGGGCTCCGCGCGTCCTTGCCGGCTCACGAGGGTGTTTAAAGGACGTCTCCAACATCTGACTTGCTTTGCTGGACAAGGAGTGCCGCGCGGGGGGGCCGGGGCTGAGGCAGCGAGTCCCTGACGTCTGGAACCAAGGGCCTCACCCCAAGGCCACTCCATGCGCTCTGGGCCTGCCCATGGTGTCCTCGAACCTTGCTCTCCCGCACTGGACAGGCCCGAGGCATGAGAGAATGTTCTGGACTGAACCAGCTCGGGGACGGCACAGCCACTGTTTCGAGGGGGAGGCTGCAGGAGAGGGCATGGGTGAGGAAGACGGAGGCTGATCCTGATGGAAGGTGGCGGCGGCCGAGCTCCTCTGAGGTTGCTCACAGCGAGCAGGGGTCTGAGGTTCAGCAGGCAGGACAGGCCTGGGGGGTGAGGCGGCAGCACAGCTGGCTGCCAGCAAGCCAAGCAGAGAGAGGCGGCAGGGAGGGAGGTGCCATCGTGACGCACGTGCGTCCTCGAGGGCGGTTCTGCTGCTCATGGTGTCAAAGCCACCTGGGAACCTAGACGGTAACCAAGGGCAGGTGGCTCTGAAGCCAGGGGTTTCATCACAAAGTTGCTGGACAAAGGACAAGGGGTGGATTTTCTTTCCCCTAAGGGTACACCCCACACCTCAGCTGCGGGGGACACGCGGCTCCAGCCTGTGCCGCAGGCTGCACAGGGCGGCGCTGCCGGACGCCCAGAGCAGGCTGTCCCACGCGGGTCACGAGGACGCTGGTCAATGGGACCTCCCCAAGTCCCCGAGGACAGGAGGGGCTGAACTACGCAGGCCCACTTCTACGCAGATGGTTTTCAATAAACATATTGGAAGGTTTTTTTGAGATTTGTAACAGTTTGAAAAAACTTGCAGGCAAATCGCATAGCCTAGACATTATCGAAGAGATGAGGTATCTCATGAATGTATAAAATACATGTAGATTCCGGTCCATTTTATCATTTACTACCATAAAACACACACTAATATATGACAAAAAGTTAACAACAAAACTCACGTACACAGACTGTACAATCAAGGGAAATATTAATAACTTAAAGGGCCGCCTAGAGTTCACTGCAGTGCAAGCTGCACCGTCTCACTAATGTCGCAGTCCCCCCCCCCCCGCCCCCCACCCCGGCCACTATCGCGGGGAGCTCACGTCCCACAGCGTCTGCTCCACACGCTGGGGGCGGGGGTGCAGACCCCCGTTCAAGCAGTGCATCTCCCCAGTACCTGGCGGCGCCCCCACAGCCGCACCACGGGGCCCGTGCCGAGTGCTCTCAAGAAGCAGAGGATGTCATGACATTAAAAGAAAAAGTCGAATTGCTTTGTATGCACCACAGACCGAGGTCTGCAGCTCTGGCTGCTGTTCATCTGAAGATAAATGAATCGGGTATAAAGACCGCTGTAAAAAAAAACAAAACAAAGCCAAAGAAGGAAATTCACAAAGCTGTCACTGTAGCTATGCCAGAAGGCATGAAAACCTTGCATTTTCTGCAAGATACCTTTTTATTTCATATCGAAAATGCCATTTTTATGTGGGTGCATAGGAAAGGCACACTTATACACTCTAAAATCATTCGAGAAAAAGCAAAGTTGTTCTATAAAAACTTAAAGCCAAAGAAAGGTTAAGGATCTAAAGCTGGAGAATTTAACGCCCGTGAAGGATGGTCTGATAATTTCAGAAAGAGGTTTGGCTTAAAAACGTTGAGATGACAGAGCAGCAATTCTGCCGGCAAGAGGCAGCAGGCAAGGGCCCAGCCCCCGCCGAGAAGACCACCGAGGAGAGTGCTGGCCTGCACGGGTGTGTCGTGCAGACCAAGTGCCCCATCCTGGACAAGACGTGCCACGAAGTACGTCCGTCAGGACGGCAGAGAAGGGAGCCCCAGGAGGTAAGCCAGGGAGGCACAGCGTGGCTCTCCGGCTCTGTGCAAACGCAGGCAGGTTCATGATCGGGACGCCCCTTATCTAGAAAGCCCCGGAGCCTTGGAGGGAGAAGATAAACACCGGCCGCTGGGCTTCCGGTTGTCCGACAAGAAGGCCTGGACAAGAACCCTTTTTCTGGGCTAACTCCATCGATGCTTTGTACGTGAAGTCAGGAAGCACCTTGCCTTTTAACATTTTCCTGATATTGGACGGTAACCCGGCCACCCAGCTTCCCACGAGCTCAACACCAAAGCTGCTGCAGTGGTGTACACGACCCCCAACCCAGTCTGACTGAGCCTCTGCATCAGGGGCCATAAGGACCTTTCAGGCTCGTTACACACAGTACTCTGGAAACGACTGCCCATGCCACAGATGGGAACCCCGTGAGGAGAGCAGCACTCTCTGGAAATCCAGAAGGATGACGCCACTGAAGATGCTGCTGCTGGTAGAGAAAAGGCCACGAAAACCATGGAGCCTGAAACCACAAACTGCTGCTGAGAAAACCGTGTCCAGATGCTGTGTGTGACTTCACAGGATGTGTGACAGAGCCAGTGAGATTGTGGACATGGTAAAAAAGGTGAGGGGTGGAGGGTTTCAAGATCTGGATCTTGGAGAAATTCAAGTGCTAACAGACCCCACCCCAGAGGAATGAACAGAAGGCAAACTGGTGGAGATGGGAGCCTCCGAACCAGAGCAAGACTGATGAGGAAGAAGACACAGATGCCGGAAGACATCGTCACGTCAGACCGTGACAAGCTGGCAGGCAGGTGCCCGTTAGTCAGGACTGCTTTTGACTTCTCGTACGACACGGACCCTCTATGATATGGGCACTGAAGCAAAGCACAGTGGAAGGATTGGTGCCACAGAGACCATGTTTGGAGGAATGAAAAAGCAAAAGTCAGAGAGAAACTCTGATGTTCTTCCATAAAGTGCACCGAGCGTGCCTGCCTCTGCCGCCAGAGACAGCAGGACCACCCCTCCTCTCCTCCTCTGCCTCCTCGGTGTGAAGACAAGAATGAGGACTTCGAGGGTGACCCACCTCCACTGAGGGACTAGTAAACAGCCATCCCGTCGTACAGCTGATACACTATCTGCTGCGCGTTTGTGAGGGTCTCCATGTGCGAATGTAGCCGCTGCAGCAGGCGCCGCAGGCCGCGACCGTGTGTCACCACCAGCACCACCGCCTGAGTGTTCACTGGGCAGGACATCGTGGGCAGCTCACATGGAGGCGGACAGCCTATTGCTTACACAGGTGCAACGTGAGTGATACTTCACAAAATTAATAACGTATTGGTTTCCTTTCTGTTTTATAACTTTCTGTGTCGTTTACTTTCAAAGAACTACATGACTGTGACATGTGCCTCTGTCTCCTAATGGAGAAACTACCCACCAGCCTATGTCATAGGCAAGTGGTTTTTAAAAACTGTAACAATGTTTCCAATACTATATTATGAATAGGACTGTAATACCATACGGCATAAAAATTTTATAATGATCCGCTCATTAATGCATAGGCTGGGCTCCCATGTAGCAATTGCACTGATGACGGGAGGTTGCGATAAAGCAGTCGCATCACTGCTGCGTCGTTACCAGCGCACAGCTCGGTACACCTGGGAAAGCCCACGAGTGTAGTTTTCACGTTACCTCTCAGTCCAGTGCCCGTTGCTCACACGGTAAGTAACACAGACAGCATTTTGTATCGTGGAAGATAATGCTGATGTACATTATCGACAGTTAATTCACCTTGTAAATAGTCAACATAAACTTATGTTATCAATAAATACAGTACTGTAAGCATATTCTCTCTTCCTGATGATTTTCTTTCTTTCTTTTGTCCATTTTTTTTCTTGGACGCTGAAGACTTCTGGGTTTAAAAAAAATTTTTTTTAATTTACTTATTTTTGAGACAGAGAGGGACAGAGCATGAGCGGAGGAGGGGCAGAGAGAGAGAGGTAGACACAGAGTCTGAAGCAGCTCCAGCCTCCGATCTGTCAGCACAGAGCCTGATGCGGGGCTTGAAACCACGAACTGTGAGATCATGACCTGAGGCAAAGTCAGACACTTAACCGACTGAGCCACTCAGGTGCTCCCTGATGATTTTCTTAATAAGGTCTTCTTTAGCTTACTTTACTGTAAGAATACAGTATACAAAACATTTAACACGCAAAACTTAATCAGCTTCATTGTCAAAAAGTCTTCTGGTCAACAGAAGGCTATTAGTAGTTAAGTTCTGGGGGGGTCAAAAGCTACACACGTATTTTTTCTTTTTTTTTCAGTTTCTTAACTCAAATTTATTTAAAGTTTAATGTATCTGCTTGAAATTCAAAAACAGTATCTCTTACTAGGGATGTAATTATAAAGGTAAATGAAACATTTAAAGATGTAAATGAAAAATGGAATAGTTGACGAGTCCAGTCCACTTGTACTGCAATGCTAGCTTCCTATGTGCTACCTCACCTGTTCATCACAGCAACGGCTTATTGTAAATAGTGTGCTTTCTGTATCAGAAACAGGGAAAGGGGTGCAAGGGGTCTTTCACACTATCACACGCTCTGTTTCACAGCAAGGATTGGAACCCATGGCTGTTTCATGCCACAGCATAGCAGGTGACATAGAGTTGGGACCCACATACTTTTGCCTTAGCAAGTTCCCCTGGTTTCTTTTTCCTTTCTTCTCTCTAGGTCCTAATGCTTTTCAGCCAGTCCCACAATCTAGGCACTTCTTGCTTATTTTTTACTCAGCCATCAAAAAGAGTGAAATCTTGCCATTTGTAACAACGTGGATGGAACTAGAGCGTATTATGCTAAGTGAAATCAGTCAGTCAGAGAAAGACATACAGTAGGTGGAATTTAAGACACAAAACAGACGAACATACAGGAAGGGGGGAAGAAAAGAGAAAAGAGGGAGACAAACCATGAGAGACTCTCAACAACAGAGAACAAGCTGAGGGTTGACGGAGGCGGGTGGGGGGGATGGGCTAGGTGACTGATGGAGATTAAGGAGGACACTTGTGACGAGCGCTGGGTGTTGTATGTAAGTGATCAATCATTGAAATCTATTCCTGAAACCAATGCTACACTGTATTTAACTCAAATTTAAATTACAAAAAATACGTGTGTATTTTTGTCTGTGTGTGTGGGAGGAGAGGGCGCTTAACCCCACGTGTTCAAGGTTCAAGTGTACTTCCAATCTGGGCATCCAGAGAAGCGGTGCAGAGGAAAGCAAGCGGCCTCATTTAGCCACATCCTCACCGCTGGGGGGCAGCAGCGCTCCGCGGCCCCACCGCAGGGCTGCAGCGACACATTCTCCGTAACACAGTGTGTTCCCGGGACCAAACCCGGTCCCAGCCCTTTTCTGTGGTTCAAGTTTTAGGGGCATGTGGCCACGCCCACACACTCACTGCTCTGTGGCTGGTTCCGGGCTGTCTGAGGACAGAGGGAAGCAGGTGCCACAAAGACTACAGCCCACAGAACTGGAACGGTTCTCGCGGGCACAGGGCACCCGCCGGCCCTGCTCGGATCCGTGCCTCCAGGCGTCCTGGCAGCACGCGGCGTCCCTCCCTCCTGACGATCAAGAGGTGTCCTGTCTGCAGCCGGTGGGTCCTCACAGCCCCCGCGGTTTCCAGGAGCGGCAGGGGGAGGCGCGGGCTGTGTGTGCCTGAGCCTCAGGGCTGGGGCTCGCCCTCCGCCCCCTGCAGGCCTCAGCTCACCAGGACAGGCAGCGCTCAGGCCCAGGGAGCCCCTAGCTTTTCCACTCCTTTCAGAAAACAAGGCGACCCGGCCCTGAATGGCCCAGAGCCCCCAGGCCTGAAGACAGAACTCCAGGCCAGCCCGCAGGGCACCCGTGAGCTGGGGCTGCGGTGGACAGTGTGGTGCAGCCGCTGAGCTGCGTCCTGGAGAAGGGGCGCGGGGTGGCGGGCGGCCTGGGGCAGTGGCCCCCAGAGGACAGTCCCCTTCCCGGGAAGCACGGGAGCCTTTAGCGGCAGGACCCGTGAACACGCTATGTGAGTAGGGCCCGGGCGCTCCAAGAGGAGTGAAACCTAAGTGGGGCGCACACGCCGAGGGGGGCGGGGGGTGTCCTGCCAGCGTTTCCTGGAGGCGGAACGAGGGACGAACTGGAAGCGGCAGAGCTCGGGGCTGGCGTGGGGCAGACCCGCAGCCGGGGCAGCAAGCGCGGCTAGGTGGGCAGAGGCACGTAGCGGGCAGCAGGGCCAGGGGCCAGCAGGGCGCACTGACCCACAGAGCTCCAGGGCCACCGTAAGTGCACGGGGCGTCCCCAGGACGGAGGTGCCCTTGACCCGGCACGCTAGCGAAGCCTGAGGGCTGGAAGGAGGGTGGACATCACCCACTTCCCAGGAGGGCCGAGAGGGCGTGCCCAGACTCCAGGCTGGAGCCACCCACTCGGCAGAGGCCACGATGAAGGGAGAGCCCGCAATAGCCCGCGGCACAGAATGGGCGGGATGACGGGTGGTGGGGAGACAGACGCCCAGGGCTTCCAGGGGCTGCCAGGATGCTAACGCCACCACAAAGCGCCAGTCAACACGGCAGGCGGGGCCCTGGCCCGTGTGTCTGCACGTGCAATAGGGACATTTTATCCCAGGTAACTAGGGGCGATCTACCCAATCCCTGAAAGCATACGTGGATGAGGTACGTAGCAGCTGCCGAAACACGCACTGTGGTCCCCCCAGCCTTGGACATGAAGTAGGATTCCTGGGGACCTCACCACGCCATCCGCGGTGGCACGCCGGAGCAGCCACAGTCGGGCCACCAGGAGGGATTTCGGAGCTGCAGGGCACTGGACCCAGGAGAGCCCCTTTCCGTTCACCACAAAGACCAGGCAGCAGCCCTCACGCTGTCCCCCCTCCCCCTCAGCTCCTGGCATGCCTGGGGAGGCGGGGAGCGGGCTGGAAGCCAGGGTGAGGGTGTGTTTCTCCAGAGGCTGTCACTTCAGGCCAACACTGGTTCTCATCGGTCACTTGCCATCAGCTCTCCCTTCTCCAGGCAGCACCCCCCGCTCCCCACCGCCCACGGCCCCCGGCCCCATGGTCCCGCTGCTGACACCCCTGCACAGCTGCCCTGGGGTGGTTCAAGTTCAGCTTCCCCAGGCGCTGCTCTGCCCACGTCCAGGCCGGCCTGACTCAGCCCGCCAAGGGTTCGGGGACCTGGGGGTCCTGCCACACAGCTCACCCCCCAGCCACGGGGCATACACAGAGCCTTATCAGCACACAACCACACAGCCTCCAGGTCCCTGAACTGGTCCCCGGCCCGCCCTGGACGGTCCCCAGTGCTCTATGCTGTGGCACACGTCTACACGTGGTTCTGAAACAATTTCTTCCAAATACCAGGTGCTTTTCAAACTCTTCCAAGCCACGGAGCCCTTTCTCTAAACGCAGCTCTCTGCAAACACCCGTACGTGAAGCAGACGCCTGAGTGGGACCCAGAGAAAGCGCCCGGGCGAGAGGAGGAAGTGGGATCAGAGGCCGGCCGTGCCGCGGGAGCAGCAGTGTCACGCGGACAGTGGGTGGAATCCGCTCTGTCCTGGAGGTCTTCAGGGAGGGCCCAGCGAGCAGAGGGACGGAGGCGGGCTCTGAACCGAGCACGCGCAGCACAGCGTCCCAGCTCCCGCTCTTCCCCAGCTCATTGCAAAGAAAACAAATCCAACAAGGAAATAAGACGTAATTCAGTTTTTATGGACGCTGCTCACTGTCTTTCTTGTTCTCACTAATAACATTCAAAGAAACTGCACTTACTAAAATATATTGTGAAAATGGTTTCCCCGAAGATGCTGGCAAAATACACTCGGTCCAGCCAGTGCCCAGGGCCACGGGCGAGGTGGGGTGTGCCCTGGACCCCCGCAGCCCTCGGCCGCAGGGCACCGATTGCCACGCAAAGAGGACTGGGGGCAGGAGGCCTTGATCACGCGTCCACAGGCCGAGCGCCTGCCATCGGGTGAGCCGGGGTCCGGCGCTGGAGCTCAAGGCAGGAAGGTGTGACGGGACCAGGTCTGGGCAGGCAGGAAAGCAGGCTGCAGGGCCACCTGCCAGGACCACACGGGGTCCCGAGACACCGCTAGGCCGCAGATGGAAGTCCCCCTTCAGGGTCGTCCCCTCTCCTAATGGGGCTCTTCGAGGCTCATGAGGTTCACGGAGCCCCGGGAGGTTCAGCTCCCGGGCCTGCAAGGCCGCCGGCAGATGTGAGGTCACGCGTGGGCCCCCGAGCACGGCTCCGTGACTTCGATGCTGCAGGCCTCAGCTCCCCAGCCTCCCGGCCTGACACCCACCTACTCGTAGCTTCTCAAATCCAGTCACTGCCGAAAGACCTCCTGTCTGTCTCTATCTTCACTTTAAAAACAGGTTCCCACACGGCAGTGCCCGAAGGCACCCAGCCCCCTGAAGCCCAGTGCACAGCCGGAGCTACGGAGGCCAGCGATGCGAAGCCCCGCACACTTGCTCTCCCCTTGTCCTGTCGGAAGAAAACAGACCTCAGTACCTTCCATAATCAACACGTGACATGGGACGCGATTCACGAGGAAGAACATGAGCGCTGGCTGAGGCCACAGCCACGTTCAGTTCCCGCAGAACGTCCCCCAGCCCTCTGCGTGCGGGAGAGCGGGCCAGGAAGGGACTGCCATTCTGAGCCTCCAGGAGGGTGCGGGTCCTTGATTTTCAGGCCGGGCGGAAGCCAGACACCAGCTCTTCCGTGACGTGCGTCATCCGGACCCGCGGACAGACGCGGAAGGGGACCCCCAGCCGGCCAGCCTGTGCCAGGAGCCCTGCTGCAGTCACAGGACGGGAGCCCTTTCAGCATGACCTCCCGGCTCGTGCTGCCCACCCCGAGCACCAAGGGGGTGTGGTGTCTTGACCCCTAAGAGGGACTGGCGGGGAACAGCGCCCCTGGGGCTCACTCCTCGCACTCCATCCCGTCTGCCCCTGCCCTTGCCCTAGCCCTGTGGTCCGCTGCGGCCCTGAGCCGAGCTGGGAGGCTGGCACCTCCCTGCCGCACGGGCTGTAGGCGACGAGGGTCCACCACGCAGAGCCCGAATGAGGAGCATCAAACTCCACGAGATCTGAAGATGGTCAGAGGGCCCGGCTGCTGCTCAGAGCTCTGCGCACATGCCCGTCTCACCTCCGTCCCCAGCTAGGGCTCCTCTTCACGCCTCGGGGGCTCAGGGGAGCCCCTTGGAGAAATGGGACTGGCTTTCTTTCTCGTCCTGCTCAAAGTGGCAGGCAGTGAGAGGTGAGCCAACGCCGCGAGACTCGAGGCCATCCCTGATCTGTGTGGACGCACACTCTTCTTCTGAACGCTCAGTAAGGGTGGGCGCAGGGGGCCCGCGGGGCCCAATGAGGCTTTGCCTGCTTCGCCTCCAAGGGACAGACGCTGCGTCCCCAGCACATGGGCCGCACACACCTAGCGGCATGGCACAAAGCCTGGGACCCCCTTCTGGCTGGGAGCACGTGGCTGTCGCCCGTTGCCCTGCCCACGTACGGTGGCAAGCTGCACACAACGTGAAGAACAACTTCCCGAAGGCATCAGCCTACCCAGCAGCAGGCAAGTCCCTCAAAGAAGAGACCTACGCTGGGCAAACTCCCCCCTTTTTGTGGCTTTAGCCTGAGGGCAGCTGACAGTCTAGGAGAAAGTCCGCAATCTTGCGGGCTTAAAGGACCAAGGACAACTGCGGCTGGCCAGTGAGGGGAACTCCTGGAACATAGAGGGGCGACCCCAAGTTCTGCGGGTACGCTCTGCCCGAATGCGGGACTCCTGGGCCGCACACGGGCGCGGCAGGCTCCACGGCGCTTGCAGGCGGAGAATCGGATGGGCCCCTGCTGCAGCCGCCACAGGAGGCGCAATGTGAGGCCAGCAGGGCCCCCTCTGTCAGGCAAGTCGCAGCGCACTGTCAGGCGAGATGGGACTGCCCCACCCTGACCTGCACCCCCATTCCAGTGCTGACGCCCTAACCCCCAAAGGGACTGCACTTGGAAATGGGGCCTCTAAGGGGGTGACTGAGACTAAATGAGGTCCTAAGGGTGGGGCCCTGATCCGATAGGGTCAGTGTCCTGGTAAGAGTGAAGGCCAGAGAGCCCCCCGTGCCCCCACCTCAGCTCCTGCTCATCCGTCCCCACAGGAACGCACGGAGGGCAAGCCGTGGGAGGCGGCAGGCAGTCAGGGAGAGCGGTCTCACCAAACCCAGCCGTGCTGACACCCTGATCTTGGGCCTCTGGCCTCCAGGGCCGCGAGAGGGTGAATGCCCGCGGTTTGAGCTGCCCGGTGTGTGGTGTGTGTGGTGTGTGCATGGCCGCCGGGCAGAGTAAGCCCGTGACAGAACCCAGCGTCTTCACAACATCACGACAAAACGTTCAGAATATGAATGACTCAGCCCACAAAGAAATGAGGAAACAAACAGAATTGACATTGATTCCAAAGTGGCCACTTGCTAGAATGCCCAGACCAGGAACCTGGAGGAACTGTCACGACGAGGCTAAGGAGGGTGAAGAAAATACTCGCGGGAGGAATAAAGCTGCAGCGGAACTCAACAGAGACACCGGGGTGAGACGGAGAACCTCGTGGGCTTTCTACAGCCGCTGTAAGGAACGGCCACAGGTGTGGCCAAGGACGGGACTCGAGGCCACAGAAGTACAGCGTCCCCTCTCACGGCACTGAGAGCCCAAAGCCCACACGTCGGCGGCGCCAGGGCCACATGCTCTCCGGAGGGCGCGAAGGAGCATCTGTCCCTCCTGGGCTCGCAGCTGCATGACCTTCTCGTCGCTCTCCGCCCCGTCTTCACATGGCCTCCCCCCACCTGTGAGCGAATCTCCCTCCTCCTCTTACGAGGACCTGGCGATTGTGTGTGGGGCCCACAGGAATCCAACTCCCACCCTCACGCGGGCTAACGAGGTGGGGAAGGCACGAGAGGTGCCCACCCTTCCCTGCCGCAGGGGGAGCAGAGCGTGAACCCAATCACCCGCAACACAGCAGCAGCAAGGCAGGTGTCTGGGGTGCAGCAGGGAACGGAACAGCAAGGGGTGGTGAGGGCGGTGAGGAGGGACAGAAGTGGAGGCAGCCGGCGGGGTGGGGGGGCCGGTGCTGTCCCCATGTGGGACCCAGGCCAGAGGAGCTCAGTGTGGAGCTGAACAGCAGCCCCACCTGGGCCACCGTGCCGGGGTCTCGGGACACGATATCCAATGTGCACGAGACAAGCAACCCAAAACTCACAACACCCAAACCAGGGAAATCTCAACGTGAGTAAGAAAAGAGAATGCACAGAAACTGAAAGGACACAGAGGTTGGAACAATCTGATGGGATTTTAAAGCAGGTGTAATAAAAAATGCTTCAATGAGGAATATCCACATGTTTAAAACAAATGGGAAGAAGAAAGATCTCAGCAAATACATCGAAGGCCAAAAGAAGAACCAGATGGGAAATGTAGAAACGACAAATACAAAAACTAAGCTAAAAGCTCAGCAGACAGCACAACAGCAGAGGGGGATGGCAGAGGTAAGAATCAGTGGCCCTGGAAGACAAAACAATAGGAATTACCAAACTGAACCACAGAGAAAAGAGAATGAAAAAAGACATGATTAGATCATTCAATATCTGTGACATCGAAGTCCCAGAAGTGGAGAAGAAAGAAGATACGGCAGAAAAGTAGTTGAGGAAAGGAATGGCTGAAAATTTTCCAAATTTGATGAAAGACAAAAACCTACAGATTCAGAAAGCTCTGCAAATCCCGAAAAGATAAACCTGAAGAAATCCACACAAGGGCCTTCAGAATACTGAAAAGAGAAAATTCTAGAGGGCAACCAGAGAGAAATGCTCACATCCGCTACAGAGGGACGGTGACCCTGATGACAATGGGTCTCTTATCAGAAAGCACAGACGCCAGAAGAAGATGCCGGGCAGTTCTCTCCAGGTGCAGAAAGTAAGAAGGGTCCCCCGGAACTCGACAGCCGGAGGAAACCCGCCCTCAGGAGTGCAGCGCACATTCTCAAGTCGGAACAGAAAGAACGGAGGATCTGTCCGCAGCCGGTCTCTCCTAACACGCTGACTAGAGGGATTTCTCAAGCACTGAGGGAACATGATGGAGACGCGGAAGGCCGGGAACGGGGAAGAACAACGGGAAAGTAGAAGCGCGTGTAGATGTGGCAGCTTGCCCTCCTCCTTGTTAGTGAGCTAACTTGTGTCAGGCAGCCGGAGGGCAAATTCTAAACTGTTGGATGTGGATGTCAATTTATGGAGCAGAAATAGTCCTGACAGGGATTCTATAAAGGAGAAGGGTTATGTGGCCAAAGTGAAAGTTTTCTATCAATTACTCAGACTAGTAAATACTGACACCACATGTACTAAGTTACATGTTAGTACATGTAGCATAACACCTAAGGGGACCATTTCAAGATCAGCATATGTACAGTGTACAAAGAAATATACTGGAAAACCTTATAGATAAATCAAATGGAATTCTAAAAAAAAAAAAAAAAAGCAACGGTGGAGTAACCCAAAGAGAGGCAAGAGCAGTAAAGAGAAAACAAAATCAGAGAGAAAAAACACAAAACAAAACCATAAAATGACAGTCTTAAGTCCTAATGTAGCTATGATTATTACGCTAGGATATAAATGGCCTAATACACCAATTAAAAGATAGAGACTGGCAGAATGGATTAAAGAAAAAATATGTCCCAATTATATGCTAAGTAAGCTGTAAGTGAACAGCAGGAATGGCTACATTCATACCAGATACAGCAGACTTCTGAGCAAAATAAGAAGCAAAGACAAAGAAGGTCATTAGGATGAGGAAGTAAAGGCAAGCTGAGGGCAAAGCACAAGCTAACAACACCCCCTCCCCAGGGGTGTCTGTGTGACATTCCACATTTCTCGTGCACTCCCGGCTGCCCAAGGACAAAGGAGAGGGAAAACCAGCAGTTACCTAACGGATATCACAGTCCTGTAGGACAGGAGTCTCCATCAGTTTACAAATGTCTTAGCAAACGATAAGAAAAAGGCAAACTTATCAATAGCCTAACCTCCAGACAACTAATACAAGCAGTTTCCTGGAGCCCCAACATCACCCTCCCTCCACAGTGATGTGGGAGCAAAGGCGAAGGAAATGGCAGGTAATACTGAACTTCCTCCTAACCTGCAGCCCACTGACAAACACGTGAGAGAGGCAGAGCAGGACATTTCTCCAGGAACTTCCTACTGTCTTAACGTTAGTGCTTTGCTAGAGGGAAAACAACCTCAGTTTGACAACAGCTAGGCCTCCAGGATGGTAAGAGCTCTCTTTAGCATATGAAGGTCCTTCTAGAACCTTTCCTTTTGCCCTTAACCTCCTTCAATTCCACAGCCTATAACCAGTCACCTTCACAACCCCAAGCAGCTCTTTCTGCCCTTGGATCCTGTCTCTGTGCTTTCATAAAGTCACCTTTTTTGCACCAAAGACTTCTCAAGAATTCTTTCTCGGCTGACAGCTCCAGATCCCAGCCCCTACCATCACTCCAGAACCTCAACAATTACATAATGATTTTTAAAAGTCTCTCCATCAAAAAGTAAGTAATCCTAAATTTTGGTGGGCAAAACAAAGCCATAAAATTCATGAAGTAAGAACGGATAGAATTAACAGGGAAACAGACAAATCCAAAATTATATTTAGAGACTTTAACATTCCTCTCTCAACAACTAGTAAAACAGGTAGACAGAAAACCGCCAGCAATATAGAAGAATTTAACACCATCCATCAAAACGTGGTGTCTGACATGTGCAGAACTAGGGGACACCCTACTATTCTTCGGGACAGGCTGTGTCCCGGGTCATGAAATTAATCTCAATAAACTGAAAAGAATTAAAATCAACAGAGTGCATTCTCTGATGACAATTAAGCTAGAAATCAATAACAGAAAAATAATAGGAATGTCTCTAAACACTGGGAAATATAGCAACACACTGGTGAATAATTTATGAGCCAGAGGAAACCTCAAGTAAGATTTGAAATCTACACGGAACTGAATGAAAATGAAAACAACATATCCAAATGTGTGGCATTCAGCTAAAGCAGCACTGAGAAGAACATGTTAGGACTAAATGCTTCAGTTAGAAAAGTCAAATGGCCTCAAATCTGTATGCTAAGATTCCACGTTAAGAAACTAGAAAAAGAGCAAACCAACCCCAAATCATACTGAAGGGTTGGAACAGTAGCTATAACAGCAGAAATCAATGAAATTAGAAACAGAAACACAACAGAGAGAATGAATGAAACAAAGCACTGGTTCTTCGAAAAGGTCAATGAACTCGACAAACCTCTGGCTAGACTGACAAAAAAGAGAGAAGACACAAATTATCAATCTTAAGAATGCCACCAGGGCTGTCCCTGAAGATTCCGTAGACATTAAAAGGATGTAAAGGAATACTACAAACCACTCTGCGCACATAAATCTGACAACTCAGATGAAACACGGCAATTCCTTGAAAACTACAAAATATAACTCATCCAGTATGAATGAAATAGATTCTATGGATAACCCTCTACTAGTAAAGAAATTGAACTTGGTTTAAAAACCTCCTGAGAAAGGAATCTTCAGGTCTAGCTATTTTACTGGAGAAGTCCACCAAATTTGAAAGAAATTAACACCAATTCTACACAATCTGTTCCAGACAAAGGAAGACAAGGGAAACCCATCTACCTCATTTCAAGAGGCTAAAGTTATCCAAATATCAAACCCAGACAAAGACAGAACCCAAAAAGAAAACAATAGGCCAATGTTCTTCATGAACATGGATGTAAAAATTATCAACAAAATACAAGTGAATGCAATCCAGCGATATATAAATATAACTGTACACCATGACAATGATGGATTTATACCAGGGATACAAAACTGCTTCAATATTCAAAAATCAATCAATGTAATCCATCATATTAAAATGTCAAAGAAGAAAAACCACATGATTATAGCAATTGATGTATGGGAAGCATTTGACAATATTCAACACTCATTCATGACAAAAACTCTCAGCAACCTAGAAACAGAGAGCTCCCTCAACTTGATAAAAAGCATTTACAAAAATGGGGGTTAACATCGCAGTTAACAATGAAAGACTCAGTGGTTTCCCCCAAGATCAGGAGCAAGGCAAGGATGTCCATGCTCATCCCTTTTATTCAACACAATAGTGTAGCCCCAGCCAATGCAATAAGGCAAGAAAAGGAGATAAAAAGCATGCAGATTGGAAAAGAAGAAATCAAACTGCCCCTATTGGAAGATGACAGGATAGTCTACATAGAAATTCCCAAAGTATCTACAAAAAGTCTCCTAGAACCACTGAGGGAGTTATAAATGTCACAGGATACAAGATCAACAAATAAAAGTCCATTGTATCTCTACAGATGAGCAATGAACACAATGGTAATGGTAAAATTAATACCATTTACGATCACTTAAAAAATGAGATACTCTGATGTAAGTCTAAGAAACACGTACAGTATTTATATACTGAAAGTTATACAACACTGATGAAACAAAGCAAAGATCTAAACAGTGCTGGGACAGATCATGTTCAAGGAATCGAAGAGTCGACACAGTAAAAGTGTCAATTCTCCCCAAATAGATAGGTAAGTTAATGCATTTCCTACCAAAATCCCAGCAATATTCTTATATATGGAGATAATACTACTCTAACATGTATTTGGAAAGGCAAAGAAACGAGAATAGGTAAAACAGTTTTGAAAAAGCAAAGTCGGAGAAATCACTTTGATTTTAACACTTACTATACAGCTATAGCAATCAGGACACTATGAAGTTGCTGAAGGCATATACACACAGATCAATGGAACAGAAGAACAGTGAGCCCCGAGATAGATCCAACAATAGTCTGTTATAGCCGCCTCCCCTGTTTATAACCTCTGGCCAGTACATAAAGAACTAGAAGATTAGAACACTGTGCACACAGCAAGCTAGCTTCACCCTTGCAAGATAAGTTTCTCAACTACACCAGAAAGTTCGGCAGGAAGCCCGAGGGGAGCACAATAACTGCGCTGTCTGCCTCTGTGGCCTCCTTGCCGCACAGGTGATATGTGTATCTTAGAGAAACAGGTCCTAGTCACGCAGAAGCCCGGGAACCTAGTCCAGCCTGAGAAGCTCAAGAATACAAGCTCTCCCCTGCTGCTATTCGGGGCTGCTGGATTTGGGTGCTCCCCACGTATGCCCAGTGCTGAATAAAGAAGTGTGTGATGCCAGTCTGTGTTCCTGTGTTCTGTTCACTGATCTCGGCTCGGCTCGCTCCAACAGCCAACTGACTTTGGACAAAGGTGCAAAGCCAACAAGGTGCAGGAAGGACAGTCGTTTCAACAAATGACGGTGGAGCAACTGGCCATTCAGAGGTGAGTAAGTACATGAATCTATAGCCACTATTCATACTTGAGCAGAAACTGACTCAGGAAAACAAAGGAGAAAATCTTCAGGACCCAGGGCTCAGTGAAGAGTTTCCGATGTGATTCTGAACTCCCAGCCAACAGCCAGCGTCAACCACAGTCATGCGAATGCCTGCCACTCAAAGCTTCTAAGAGGAACTGCGAGAGTCAAGAACTGCCCAAACAGAGAACCTTGAGACAATGGTTGTTGCTTTAAATTGCTAACTTTGGGGGTGATTCTTTACAGAGTGACAGGGAACTGGAACAGTTCCCTTCTCTCAGTGGTTCTTTCTGATGTTTGGAGTCACATCAGACCCCAGTTGGGCTCTGTACCTCTACCTTCTTCTGTCACCCATTTTCCTGAATTCTGCTCTTTCCTGAAACCTATCTGAGCCGTATCCTGGTCACTATGCACAGTCTGAATCTCTACTTCTGATATTTGATATGGGGGGCCACACACCTGCTCCCACACACACACCCTTGTCCCCAACACCTCACCTCTTCTGCACCCCTCCCCTTTTTCCTCTGCCATTTCTCTCCAGAAGAACACATCTCCCTGCCCCACTGACAAGGGCTTGATGATATTTGGCCAATGGAATGCTGGCTGACACAATGAGAGTATAGGAGGCTTCGGTGCATTCATAGGTGTAAGATCTCTCCGTTGTACTTCCGCTGGCATCCCAAGAAGTACATGCCCCAGGCAGCTACTGGTACAGGAGAACAAGGCATAGAGCCTGGCCAAGCCGGACTGCACATGCATGACCCTTTTGCTGTGAGCCACAGCTGTTAGGAGGTTGTTACGCAGCAAAACCTGACTGATACACTCTGTTTAAGCTATTGCCTCAGCTTAAAGTCTTTCAAAACACAGCTCAAATTCCACCACCCCTGTAAACCTATCCCATCTTTTCCAAGATATTAAAGCCTTTTTCCACCCTTGAATTATCATGGCAAACTAAACAAGCTGCTCCTTTGGCATGTCTATTTGGGAAGCTTAACGGGGGCAGTGCAGCTAAATGAGCATCTAGCTTAAAGGACAACCATGAATAGCAAATGGCCCTGCTATGTGCCAGGCACTGGACTAAGCACTTCATACACGTTAATTCTTCATATAAGGAGATGCTCTTATCATCCGAAACTGAAGCCCAGGGAGGGGGAGCAAGTTACCATATGACTAAGTGACTGCCATGTGCCCAGCTAGGGCCTGCAGAGCCAGGAAGTGGGTGCAGACAGCCTGGCTTCCCATTCGCTGCTTCCTCTGCACCACACAGCTCTGTGGGGCTCGGCCCCACCCGCTCCTCCCACCTCCCCCTCTTGGCTTTGCTCCAGGAGCACCTTGCGGCTCCTCCTTCCTGGCCTGTGTTTCAGAAGAGCACAGGATGCCACCCCCATCTCCATCCCCCAGACCCTCTGGCTTGTGATCAATCCTCTTTAAGGTCTCACGTTTGTCCTTGGTCTGTCCAGGCATCTGGATTAGGCTACCAACCGGCCTTGCCCTTGCCGTGGTTTTTTGAAAAACCTCTGAAACATCATCACTGAAAGCAGCGGACAGGATGTAGTTAACAATGAGAAGAAAGATGAGACACAAAAACCAGATTCCATGACTCAATCTACCTTCACAGAAATAAATCCCTCGGAGGAAGGCAAGTATGAATCAGAAGCAGTGATGACAGAAGGTCAAGCAAGGACGCTACTCCATGTGGACAGAGAACCTGTTTCCACACCAGAGCAAGCACGAAAGTACACAAGGCCACCTGTGCTGGAAATAAAGGAAAACGTAACGTAACATTAACGTAACATTGCTGGCCTGACAACTCCTTCTGCTTCCAACAATGTAACGTGATCGTGATCTCCAAAGTGTGCACGGTCTCCAGTTCAGCTTAGGTCACCCCATTCCTCTACTCCTCTGTGACCTGTGACAGCCTGGACCATCGTTCCCTGCCCCACGGCCCCGCTGCCTACAGAGCAACACAATGCAGGGGCGAGGCTCCCGGTGGTGGAGTGGTCTCCCGCACCTCCCATCCTGGGCCTCCTTCCGTGATGTGCTTGGGACCGTGGGGCCTTAATGGGCAGGACAGGAAGCACACAATGTGCGCCTCTAACCCGCTAGGACAGAGGCCTGCCGCTGCCTCCACGGCCAGGCCCACAGTGAAGGCAAAGAACAGACCGGAACCCAGGGTGCCAGTGTGCGTGCATGAAATCTAGCCACCATGCCATCTCACCAATAAACCCTTCAGCTCACATTTCATCTAGAAGCCTTTTCCACAACCCCATGCAAGTCCCACCATGCAAGTCCCACATGGGACAACATCAAGTTCCTTAATGTCACCGAATGCCCAGCTTGCGTTCAAGTTTCCCATCGCTGCAAAGCTGTCTTTTTACAATTGCTCTGCTTAAGAATCCAAACAAGGGTTCCAGAATGTCTTTTCTTTACATCTCTCTCATATTTTGTTCCGTAACTGCTCTCTCTTTTGACACGCATTTTATTTGTTGAACGCACAAGTCATCCGTCTGAGAATCTTCTACATTTGGCTGGCGGCCTGCTCGTGACGTTCTGGCATGTTCTTTGGCCTTGAATGTCTGCAAACTAGCAGTCAGGCCCAGAGGCTTGCTTGGGACACGGGCTCGATCCCTCCCTGGCACTCGCTGCCGTGGCCTCCCCGCAGCACCGGAGCGCGAGGCGGGTGCGTGAGTCTGCCTGGCCCTCCTCGTGTGAAGCCAAAGCTTCCAAGTGGGTGCACTGGTGTCGGCCCGAGGCCTCCGCTGTAAACTTCCCTGTGAACCTTTTTACGTCATGGGTTAACAGCCTCCGACTAACGTCTAGATCCTATATTCCATTAGGGATTTCGAAACGGTGACTTTCTATTCCGTACTTTCTGCAGCGGCAGCTTCTGTAAGTGAGAGCTGCGCCTCGCCCGCCGTCTGACACACTGTTGAAAACAGAGTCTCTATAGAACAGGAAGGGTACGTGGGGTGCTTTCACTCTTCTCTCCTGGTGTTGGGACACGAAGCAGATTTAACCAAACGAGCTCTGGAAAAGAGCGACTTCCTTCTATTCCTGTTCTGCAGACCCGTTAGGACCCGGCCACTGTGATGGCTGCGCAGCGCCTCACACCACTGTAGCACCTGTAACTTCTGATGCCCACGATGGCCATGCCTGGCACCCAGAGCCTGTCCAGGAGCCCATGTCGGACATGAGACCCCTCCTCAGTCCTGCTAGCTCCCTTACTTGTGGTCAAAACCAGCGGCTTGAGGCTCAGCTTGTACATGGTCCTTGTTGGTATAACCATTTCTCCAAGAAACCTGCCCTCTTAGTAACATAACAGCAGCACCTGCCAGTCAGGGGAGGTCACAACTAGTTTGTGACTGCTCCAGAACCCCTCCCATTGACTGTGCTACAATACAGTTTTTAAAGTAAATCCTGTGGTGCCTCCAGACACCAGGACGTAGTCAGCGCTAAGAAGAAACGGGCCGTCAGCCATGAAAAGACACGAGGAACCTTAAATGCATGTCACCAAGTGACAGCAGCCGATCTGAAAAGCCTGTGTCCTGTAGGATTATAGCCCCTAAGGAGATCCACTAACTTAGCAAGATTGAAATCACACAGGGTGTATCTGTGACCACAACAGAATTAAACTAAAAATCAGTAACAGAAAGATGTCATGAGCTCCCCAGATACCTGAAAATGAAACAACATTCTAAATAACTCACAGGTTGAAGAAAAAAATTCTAAGACAATTTAGAAATATTGTGATAATTAAATGAGGAAAAATACCACCTGTCAGAATCTGTGAGGCGCAGCCAAAGCAGAGCTGGGAGAGAAGCACATCATTAGATTAAAAAGAGAAGAGAAGTCTGAAGTCAGTGATGTAAGCTTCTACCTTAGGAAAAAGTAGAGCAAATTAAGTTCCAAGTAAGGAGAAGGCAGGTGTGGAGGCAGAGTAACCCCCGCCCCGCTCCCCGAGCCCGTGGGCTGGTGACCTCGTAGGGCGAAGGGCTTTGAGGACGAGGTGAAGGTTGCAGCCTGGACCTGGGGAGTCAGCCGGATGGATCATCGGGAGGGCGCAGGGAAACCGCGTGAGTCCTGTCAAGTGCAGAGCCTTCCGGGCTGGGTTAGAGAGAAAAGTGATGGGGAGGAAGCTCAGAGAGAGAGGCAGAGAAAGCTGAGGCGGGAGACAGAGGAAGGGGCCACGGGCCAGGATGAGAAGCGTCTGGAAACTGGAAAAGGCAAGGGAACAAATTCTCCCAGAGCCTCCATAAAGATCCCAGGCCGACGACAACCTGATTCCAGCCCGGGTAGACCCTGCTGGGACTCTGCCCTGCAGAGCCTCAGATGATAAATGTGTGCAGTTTTCAGCCACCAAGTCTGCGGTAACATTTTAGGGCAGCTACAGAAAACAAATACAGCTGGAAATATTAAACACATACGGGAGTTAACAAACCATAAAAAAATAAAATAAATTTAGTACTCTGTAGATATTTAAACAGATGGAAAACCCATAGATGAAGAGAATAAGAAAGAAAACAAAAATCCCGAATAACAAATAGGAAAGATCAGGTATCAGAACAGATCCTACAGATATTAAAATGATGATGTGGGGTTATTATGATGAACAACTTCGGGCCAACATGTGTATCAGCTTAGATAACCTGGAAAATTCAGAGGCATGACTTTAAAATGGCACAACCCCCACAGATGTTGAAAAAATGGACTCTGTGGTCAAACACCTTCCCACCAAGAAGACGCCAGGCATTGGGAAATCCCGCTGATGCACTGAGAGGTCATGACCCCAACCTCGCACAGACTCCTTCAAAGAGCAGAGAGAGAGGAAGTCATTCTGGAGTCAGCGTCCAGAGCAAGCGCAGCTCTGACTGTAAAATCTGACGAAGATACGAGCAAAGTGATACCTGCTGCCCATCTCCCTCATGACGACGCATATAAACTCCTCACCAAAATATTGGCAAAACATATCCAAGAATCCATGCCAAGTAGGGCTTACACCGGGAATAGTTTAACATTTCCAAAATATATCAACATAATTTACCACATTAACAGGATAAAGCAGAAAATTATCACTTCAATTGAGGCAGGAAAAGTCACTTGACAAAACTCCATACCACATATGATAAAAATCTTCAACAAACACACCTTTTTCTATTAAGCTAAAATCTTGCTTTCCAATGACATCAGTCTGATTACGGACTTGTTTGATCGCCCAGCATAGGTGGTGACACTTAGGGCTGGGCCACAACCAGAGAGTAAGAGCTGGATGACAAACAGGCCCATCATCATCAGGACGGCAGACACCGGAGGCGAGCCCCACGGTCACCCTGCTTGTTCCTTGAGTCTAAAATCAGCGTGTTTGGGGGCACCTGGGTGGCTCAGGGGGTGAAGGGTCTGACTCTTAATTTCGGCTCAGGTCATGATCTCACAGTTCGTGAGTTGGAGCCCCGTGCTGAGTTCTGTGTTGACATTGCAGAGCCTGCTTCAGATTCTCTGTCTCCCTTTTCCTCTGCCCCTCCTCCACCTGCGCATGTGCATGCACTCTCTCTCTCTCTCTTAAAATAAATAAATAATAAAAAAAAAAGATGAGGTAAATAAGTCTCCACAAAATAAATAAATCTCTACAAAATAAATAAATAGTAGATAAAATCAGGATGTCACAGGTGGCAGGCCATGACCTCGAAATGGCGGTGACGATCACGTGATAGAAAGCAGAGAAGGTGGGCAAAATGAACATGGAATATCTCGGCAAAGAATGAAAATTTAAAGAAAAAAACACATCTAAAACTGAAAATTTACAAACTATGAAATAAAAAACTCAAAGTGTGGACATAGCAGAAGCCCAGGTTAATGCCCTTGAAAGTGGTCAACAGAAAAGGCCGAAATGAGGGGGAAAAGGTTTGGGAAAAACAAACAACAGAAAAGGACATAGATGGGGATATACTGAAAAGATTTACCCAAGTATAAATGTTGGGAGTCATTCTGAGCCCACTAGTCGAGAAAGCTCCTGGTGAGGTTAAAGCAAATTTGCACGTTCTCTTGACAATCAGATGACGATCTATATCCACCCCCACTCAGTTATTTCTGCTTGAGCACCAACCCCCCAAGGTACCTTGTTGATCAGTATTGGGAGTGACTTGTCCCCTGGTATGATGACTGCACCTTGTGAAGGAACTTATTATGGGAACTTCTTGTTTCGATTATGGGAACAGACATCGTGTCTCCGGCAGGTCCTGTTTCCCTCCATACTTTCCCTTGAGCTATGAACAGGCTAATGACCCTCACTCGGAAAAGATTGACCTTTATGTGTACAATCCTGTTTCTACCATTGCGTTAGTCCAAGAGGTTCATACAGCTCAACATGTAAATCGGCTAACCAGAAATGTCTCCCACGCCCTAGCTATTCAAGAAATCATAAAACTAGACACAAAGGTAACTACACTAGAAGAGGCTGTTCTATGTATTGGAAATGAGCTAAACTCTTTAAAGGTACGGTTGGCTCTCTGGTGCCATAAGGAATATAACTGGACAATCAAGTCTTGCCCGGAGACAAAGAGCCTAACTTAGAGAGAAGGAACAGGTAAGGGCAGAACATAAGTTACCACATATCCCTCTGCTCACTGGTGATGCATAGCAGCCCCTTCCCTAAGGCCTACGTTCCACAGGCCCCTTCCCTTCCCCTGACAGCTGTGATGAGGGTGGATAAGGGTATCTACAAACCTATGACTTAATCTTAGTGTTATTCAAATGTGAACACCCTGTTATTTTCTTAGTTACTCAACCTCACTGTAATTGGGGTAGTTCTGCAAGAAGACTTCTGTAAAACCTGTTTCTGTACATTTTCCAAAAACATCTTATCACAGAGAACTATCCATTGTAAAAATTCCATTTTCTGATGCCATGTTAATGTTTGGCCTATAAATAAAGACACCAAATTTTGTGTGAGGGGACAGAGAAGGTGCCTGGTGACCAGAAAGAATCTTGGGGCTCTCGCACTCCCTCCCTCACCGACACCGTCCATCCTTCAGGGACCCCTGGACCCAGCCGGAGCTGGACTCCGGCAATAAATGACAGTTTAAAAATAACACTGATATTATTATTACCTGTTGCTAACACTTCTGTAAAAGTATTTTCCCCCTTGGGACATATCCCACTTGTGACAGAGCGTGGCTGCCACGCTATTAAGCCACGTGGAGTAATTTATTTGTCCGACTTGGTTGCATCTGCAACCTGACATTTATACACTTAAACTAATTAATTTCCATATATTTTCAATAGTGAGGACTTGCTTTCTCATTTTTTTTTCTTGATTTAAATGTTCGCTCCCAAAACCTTTCCATGATTCCGCGCTTAAAACTCTACAGGATCTTCCGTCATAGAAACCCTCCCGTTTCTATCCCCTTTGGCCCCCCTTCCAGAGTAAGTAACGTAAGTGACAGAAAACTGGGTTTTGGTGCATTCTTCCATTGTTTCTTTTAGAAAACATAAATGGGGCGCCTGGGTGGCTTAGTCGGTTGAGCGTCCGACTTTCGCTTAGGTCATGATCTCACGGTTCGTGGGCTCGAGCCCCGCGTCGGGCTCTGTGCTGACAGCCAGCTCGGAACCTGGAGCCTGTTTCAGTCTGTGACTCCCTCTCTCTCTGGCCCTCCCCTTCTCATGCTGTCTCTCTCTCTCTCTCTCTCTCTCTCTCCTAGAAATAAATAAAACATTAAAAAAAATTAAAACAAAAAAGAAAACATAAATGAACCCATTACACACATGCACGTCATGTGTGTGTAAACCCACCTTTCAGAAGGGGAGAACACTCTGCACCTCGCGTGTTCTCTTTCTCACTTACTCTGTTCTGGAGGTCACTCCGGATCAGAATACGGAACTACCCCCATCTCTTTTCTACAGCGCAGAGTCCTCCGTGCTATGAACGAACCACAATTTAGCCAACCCACAGGTGAACAGGCGGCTCACTCCCCATATCCCGCTGTTACGACGATGCCACGTGAGTACCCTGGTGCGCACCTCCCTTCCCATCCGTCGCCAGGGACGCTCTGGGACAGAGCCCTAGACGCAGGGCTGCCGGAGCACAGGGTACGTGCACATGAAATTCTTCTGAACAGTGACAAACTCCCCTCCGTGAACACGGTCTCAGCTTGGGCGGCCGTGACAAAACAACAGCACGGCCCCGGCGGCTTAAACAACAGAGATTTACTTTCTCACAGTCCTGGAGGCTGGACGTCCGAGGCCCAGGTGTGGTCAGGGTGGGCCCTCCGGGGGCCTCTCCTGGCGTGCAGGCGTCGTCCTCCGGGTGGTCCTCTGTGCGTCCCTCAGGCGTGTGTCCAAATTTCCTCCTCTTAGAGGACACCGGTCAGATTGGGTTAGGGACCCTGCCGGCCTCATTGTCACTTAATCACCTCAATAAACGCCATCTCCAGACCAGGTTGCATTCTGAGACGGGGGACACGCTCGGCCCAGTCCTGCGCCGTGTCTCTACAGCAGCGGCAGCGATGGGAGCGGGTCTGTCCCCTCACACAATCCAAGCGCCTTCACCTTCATGCAGGTGCGTCTTCCCAAAAGGTCAGAGTTGTTTCAGTTTTCTAGATCAGTCTGAGAACCTCTGTTCTAGGATAGGGTAGTTTAACCATTTCCATTTATTATCCATAGTTATATAATCAGTCCTACTTGCCAACTCTTCCTTAAGTCATTTTGCAGTTTTCTTAATGTTTTGGTTCACGTGAAGTATATTTTCACCTGTTGCAGGTGTAAAATACTGAGCTAAGCCCGGGATATTTTGTTTCTTATCTTCTTCAGGAACTTGGAAGATACCCTCTTTCCTTCTAACTCTGGTTTCTGACAGGATCTAAACATGATCTCTTGCCTTCGTCATCAAGAATCAGGAAAAAAGGAAAACTGCATCAGGTGTGTCCACTGGCCAGCTAGCACTCCCTGCTTTAACTAAGCCCACGGGTCTGGACACTTTAGTTACCGTAGTGACTACTCTGTGACTAAAAGTAGCCACAGGACGTGCTGATCTGAGAGTGACACAGAGCTGAGTGGGCCCCGCAGCAGCCCAGGAAGCCGGCCCCTCGGGAGACAGTGCAGCCTCGCTCCCAAGTCTCGCTCAGCCACGCGGCGCGGCGGGCTCCTGGTGCCGGCCTCCCCGCGCGGCCCGCACAAGTCAGGGCGGCAGCGCCCGCGGCGGGGCTGGCCCACTGCTGTGGGGAGGGCACAGGGCTGCCGTAAAGCAGCTCGCCGGGAGCCGGCAGTGCTCCCGGGCAAGCCCTCGGCACAGTTCTCGGTGGCACGGGGCCTTGGCCGGGAGGTGAAGGGAGCCCTGTGAGCGGTTCTTCGCACCCTGCAGACCTGCTCCGAGGGTCCGGACTCTGCAGGCAACCAGCAAAGGCGGCAGAAAGAGGATGGGCCATGTCCCCCAGGCTCGCCTGGGGCCAGGCCAAGCCGGGCGCTCTCGAAGGCACACCTGTGCCCGGTGTCCCCAGTCCGGCCCCTGGGCTACTAGAAGCCGCGCTTCTGGAAAGTGCCACAAGGTGCGTGAGTGGCAGGTGGCCCGGGGAGGCGCGGGGAGGGACAAGCTGTTAGGCCTGCACAGGACACGGCAGGTCTGGGGCGGTTAGGGTCGAGCCTGCGGAGCAACCCGAGGCCAACGCTGTCTGACCCCGCGTCCCCACCCGCGTCCCCCACCCCACCACTGCGCGGCCCTGACCAGCTGCGGTGCCGAGGTCTCGGGGAGAGAGGGGCACACAGGCAGGCGCACAGAGCCAGGGGGAGGCACACAGACAGACGACAGGAGGCAGGAGACGAGGACAGTGGGAGAAACAGGAAAACCCCCGGGGCGAGCGGCAGAGCCCAGGCGTCCACCCTGTGACGGACGCCACGGTGGTCCCCAGACGGCACGCTGGCTGCGCGCTCACAAAGACAGCCGCACTGAGGCCACGTGTGCTTTCAGGCTCAGCACCCGGCCGGCCGGCCGCACCAGGGGACAGTGCCCGCGTCCTGTCCTTGGAGGGGAGGACGGCTCCCCCAGAGGGCTACGTCCTGAGGGGCGGCCACACTTGCTCCCTGGAGCTCTCACTCAACAGCCTCTGACCCAGAAGTGACAGCGAGGCCTGGGCTGTCTCCCCACCCTCCCGGACGCGGGTGGTCCACCCGCCAGCCCGCCCACACTCCCGTGTGCACCTGACGATGAAGGCTGCACGGCCTGAGCCCCCGTTGCCCCGGGAGGCAGACGGAGAGACAGTGGCCAGGTTCTCATCGCTAAGCCTGTCCTCGGGTGAACTGCGAAACGCTCTGCAGGCAGGGGTCTTGTAGCCAGGCACAGAGGGCCGTCCCATTCGTCCTGCTCACGTTCCACGTCATGTGGTCAGGATTCGCAGTGTGACGCGTGCAGATCTAATTCCTCACTCTCCGTGACATGTACACAGGTGCCCAGTCCCTTGTAGACCGGATTTCTGGGTCTTTCCACAGGAGCCAGTTCACGTGTCACGTGCCTGCTTTCTTGTCCTGTGTTATAAGCAGAGGGGGTTGGGATGCAGGGGTGCGGCAGCCCTTCACCTCCCTGGACACTGTCCTGCTGCTGTCCACGGGGAGACTGGGCCAGGCCCCCCAGCAGTGTCTGGGGGCCCTCGGTCTCTGCAGCCCGAGTCTGCCAGTGAAGCCACGACCTCCGTCTCTTACTTGGCTCACGTGGGGTCATGGGGGCGGGAGCCCCTCTCGGGTGCTTGCCCGCCATGCCGACTCCCTCCGCCTCTGCCCACTTAGCTCACAGGCGGGGTGTGGACACGTGGTAACTGGTTCTCTGGGTGCAAGGCTCACAAATGCGGGAGTCGGACTGCCACATGCCCACCGGGGCAGGCCCAGTGCAGGTCTGTGCGGCCGGAGGACTGAGGCCCAGCTTGCTCTCCACCGGCAGGGTGGGTGGAGGGGTGGGGGGGGAGAGGGGGGTGCTACGATCCCTGGGGCAGGACAACAGAAAACGGCCCCTTTCTCAACTCCAGTCGTGCTTCCGGTCTCCGGCTTCCTTGGCTCCAACTTCCAGGCCCAGACTCAGGGGGCACGTGTGTGGGGGGCAGGCCCACCCAGATCATCTCCTTCTGTAGGTGATCACCTTGCTTCCTTCACTCGAAGCCAACGGATGAGAAACCGTAACTACATCTATAAACCCCCTCGCCAGGTAACACAACACACTCGGGGGGCAGTGCCCCGCGCCCCAGCCGCTCCCTGGGGCGAAGTTTCGGCGAGGCTTGCCTCCCAGGACACACATCTCGGGGGCCACCCTACAATTCCGCCCATCGCAAGTCGTCGCCCGACTTTCTGTTAGGTTCTCCAGAAAGGGGTCCTGGGGAGACCCAGAGGCAGAAGGGACGCTAGGAGGAGGGAGCCAGGGCAGGCGCGGCTCCCTCTCCAAGACTCAAGTGGAAGAGGCAGCCTTTCCGGGAGGAGGCACACGTGGGGACAGCGGCATCTCAGTGGTGCCTTCTGAGGTGGGCTGCTGCCCTCAGACCCCAAGAGGACATTCCCCTGGGGCGAGGGGGTTCCCCGGCCTGTGATCCTGCCCCCGGGGGGCTGCTCTTCCGAGGACCCTCAACGTGGTGGCCTGAGCTAATCCCCATGACTCATGCTCTCAGACTCAGCCCCTCATTCTAAATAGGGACCAGAAAATACCCACCTTTCAGTGTTGTGGAAAGTACTCTGTAATTTGCAAAGCGCTATATACAAATGAAGGATTTTCAGCCTTATTTTCCAGGATAATTCTAGAGTAAGAACAGGAGATAAGAGAAAGGAACAGAGAAAAGTGTGTGCAAGGCATTCACTGTATCATTCCTCCCGGCAGGAGTCCCGAGAAACAGCGTCCAGGTCAGACAAGGCCACGACTTGCTGATGTGCTGACGTGCTTGCTGGGGGGCTGGGGGCTGGGGGGCCGGGGACTGGGGGACTCGGGGGCAAGGCAGCCTGTTCTATGTGTTCAGGGAGGCCCGGTGTCCCCGGCCACCCACTAGCGCGAGGGGCCAAGGGCCTGCTGGGAAGAGCTGGTCCTTCCAGCCCTGCCCTCCTCGGAAATGCCACCAGACTGGCTTTGGTCATCCCTGCCGCCCCGAGAGTGCGCCCCCCCCCCGACGGCCCCAGCTCGCTGGGGCCCTGCAGCAGCAGCAGGGCGGGGGAGGCTCCAGGTGGAGGAGCCGCTCCGCACTTCAGGGAGGACCGGCCTGTCAGGGTGCAGCTCTGGGGAAATGGCCCCTAGGGCCGCTCCTGCCCCCGCCTCTTCCTCAAACGACTCTCCTCCCCTCGCCCCTGCTCTCTGATCCCCCAGCAACGACCTCTGTCCTACACAAAGGCTTTCCCCGGGGTTCTCAGGCCCTCCCCTACCACACGCACAGCTCCCTTCACCCCCTCCTCCCTCCCTGCTGGCCCCCGGGTGCTGGCTCCAGGCCAGGCCCACAGAGCAAGGCTGTGCAGCTCTCAGCTTCCCGTCCTCAGCTCACGTCTGCATTTGCACTTTCTGCGGGGAAGGGGATGGTGGCAGCACCCCACTCCTTGCACTACCGTACAAAACCAATCCAGGCTTCTCCCTGGCCTCCCCCCAGGGCCTCCCCCCAGGGCCTCCCCTCAGCCCTCCCCTGATGGTCTCCCCTCAGACTTCCCCTCCGGAACCCTACTTCTTCCCTAAGTAAAGGAGCAAGAAAAACTACTGCTGTCCTGGGTGAAACTATCCTGAAGGAGAAAAGATAAACAAAATAAGTATGTAAACAGAATTTTAAAAATGCACAGGGGCACCTGAGTGGCTCGGTCAGTTTCGCATCTGACTCTTGATTTGGCCCAGGTGATGATCTCCCAGCTCGTGGGATCAAGCCCCACATCCGGCTCTGTGCTGACAGGGTGGAGTCTGCTTGGGACTCTCTCTCTTTCTCTGTCCATCCCCTGCTCTCTCTCTCTCACCCCCTAAAACAAATAAATAAACTTAAAAAAAAAATACACAAAGAAAATAAAAACATAGACAAAATTTAAAATAAAACTGTTTTATTAAAATAATTTTTTTAACTTTTTTTATTTTGAGAGAGAGAGTACACGCCAGGAAGGGGCAGAGAGGAGGACAGAGGACCCGGAGCAGGCTCCACACTGCCAGCAGCGAGCCCGACGCGGGGCTCAAACTCAAGAACCGTGAGATCATGACCTGAGCCAAAGTCGGACACAACCGACTGAGCCACCCAGGCGCCCCCAAAACAAGAACTATTTTAAAATCCTGTCCAACGGCATGAGCAAAAAAGCACATGGCCTGCCTCGCACAGCCCCCGCAGTAGGGGGAAAGGTGAGCTCTGCCTGCCTCGAGGCCCGTGGGGGCCCGGGGAACCGCTCACTGAAGCCTCAGCTGAAGGGACAGTCGCCACGGTAGAAACAGAAAGTCAAACAGTCTGTATTTTGAAGCAGCTCTGAAAGTAACTTTCAATGATTAGCTCATGGGAATACTCACAACAGAAGAGTTTTTTGTTTTCCAATTATAATTGTCTGATGCAGATCTTTTACTCTTTATTGAAAACAAGAAAACTCAAAGATTTTACAAAAACTCAAGTTACAAAAACTTGAGTTACAAAAAACTCAAGGATTCAAGAAAATATTTTAGTATTAATTAAAGACAGAAAATCTAGCCATGCTTCGAACATGACAGGGCAAAGTCCTCTGCCCTGTGCGGCTACCCTGGTATCCCCGTGGCCGGCCGACTCTGGCACCTTCCGGCCTTTCCTTGCTGTATTCTCTAACCTCCACCCACTCGCCAGAAGCCCTGCCCTGGGGTCCTCAGATCCTCACACCCTTCCTGCTCCCACCTCCCTGCAGGCCTCCCCTCCTTCTGAAGCCAGAAGAACATTCCAGAAACACAAATCAGACCTGCCCTTCCAATGCCCAGGCCTCCCACCGCCCAGGAGAAAGCCCTTCCCTCCCTCCCCCTCCACACCACTCCATCCCTTCCCCACACCCTGGTGACTCCACCCCACCCTCACAGCCCTGAATCCATGCAGACACTGGGAAATGCAAAGGTTTTTCACCAACATTAAACCAAGAAGAGGCAAAGGAAGGGAGGTTAAAACCATCAGAGCTATTTTAGGCTTTGAAAGATCATCCTGACCACAGGCGAGCAGCCGTCAGGTCTCAAGGGACCAGCAGGGGACCGGCAGGCAGCGACCACCAATCCAGCTCACAGCCCTAGCAACCCGGCCGCACGCCTGCCAGAGCTGCCGCCCGGACAGGAAGCGCCCCACGTGGGGCTGCTGTGAGGGGCGGAGGAGGGCGGCGATAGCCAAGCCGTGTCTGTGCCCCTGCTGGAAGGCACCCCGAGAAGGAACCTCCTCCACTCGCCCAGCTGGGGTCGTGCTGGGAGGATGCCCCTAAGGACAGGAGGGGGGCTCCCAGAGGGAAGGCCGGCACCACAGGACAACTGACCAGCCCAGCTGACATCACTGAGAGGCTCCGGAGGGACGTGCACCCTGAGAGTCACAAACACGGTTACTTTTCAGAGTAAGGTATTTTGAACTCTGGCAGATGACGGAGAATGACCGCGTGGGTCTGCACGGTCACAAGCTGCTCTGCCGCTTCCCCACCGGGTTACCTCACCTTGTGCTGCCGGCACAGCCGGACATGTGCGACATAAGCAATCGGCCAAGGCGGTGACGGGCCCTGAATGGCCACACCGCCCAGAATCCTTGCAGAGAAGACGAAGTCAAAAGCAGAAAACATGCAGGATACCCCCGGCGGAGCGGAGCAAGGGTAGCATGTGCGACCGTCCTGTGAGGAAAGGGGTGATGGGAAGCGAGAGTAAACAGCGATCACGGCCACGTGAAGCTAGGGGCGAGCGTCCCCAGGTGAGGTCCACTCCTCGTGGAGAAGAGCACAGGCCGTGAGGGAGTGTGTCACCTGACAGAGCTGATTCCCTTCCCCGCGGTCACCTTCGCTCCTTCCAGAGAGAGGCCACCGCAGCCGGTGCTGTGGGGACGGAGGAGCCAGGGAAGGCCAGGCCAGGGGCCGGAGGTCACAGACGCGTCAGTCCAGGCGGCAGCCTCCAGCAGCCGTTAGATCCAGGACGAGAGTCCTGAGGCGCGGGTGTGACCAGGAGACGAGGGGGTAAGGAAGGCAGTGCTGTGGGCAGATGTGGAGAACGTCCAGGCTCAGGCTCGGGCGAGCAGTCACAGCGACAAGAATGCTCCAGGTCCGGGGCTTCTGCGTTCAGCCGCCCCATCTCCCAGAAGGATGCCAGGGTGGGGATGGAGTGAAAGTCAGCTGTCAGCCACAAGGGCCCGGGTAGAGGGAGCCTGGGGAGAGCAGATGGCAGAGGGACAGTGTGGCCTTAAAGAAGGGACTCCTTCCTGGGAGTGGCCTGTGGGTAGGCCCACGTCAGGGGACACGGGTGTGCACACAGCAGCGCAGGTGCCGGGCTGAGGGCACAGCACGACGGCCACCAGTGACCACAACAGGCAGCAGAAAACAAGGGCTGGCTGTGCAGGTGGGGCAGAGGTGTGGGGCGGAGGGGCCTCGAGGTCACCGTCAAGCCCGCGTCTCAAGAAGCGCCTGTGTCCGTGTGGCCAGGCCTGAGGCCCGTCTCAGTCTCATGAGCATGAACTGCGCACGGGAACCACTGCACCCGCGGCCAGCTGGGGTGATGATTTCCAGGGTGTGCAGGTTGCAGGGTCCCTCCTTTGCCACGGCCACGTCTTCCCTTCACAGCGACCTGGCCCAAGGTCATTGCCAGGACGTGGCCTACGGATCAGACCCCACAGGCTAGCTCCTGTTTCCTGCTCTCGGTGGTCACGGGGTGGCCCCTGCCAGGGGCTGCCCGTGCTCAGGGTGGAAGTAGAAGCCTCCAAACGAGAAGCCGTGGTGCGGCATGCCCGGCCCCACCCCCTCTGGCCGTGCCCCTGCCCTCGGGCCTCCGGGCCGCACGGCCATCGGTGCTGCCACAACCAAGTCACTCAGGGACGTGGACCAGAAGCCCATGGAGAAGCCCACGGAGCCGCGGCTGATTCACAGCAGACGGTGGAGGGGGTGGCCCCGGCCACTATGAGGCGCTGCGCAGGCGGCCAGGCCCCTGGGCTCAGACACCTGACGTGACTCCAAGGAGCCGCTTGTCCTCATCTCATCACATTTTTGTCATGTTCTCCGGCATTAACGTTTCAGTTGCAGTGACAGCCAGAGGAAATATGGGAAACAAAAACAGAGAAAGCCTCGTTCCGCGCCCCGGCTTCAGGTGGCTCCCACGGGGACCCAGCTCACCTGTGGGTCCCCCATCCAGCTCGGCTCCCCAGGTTGGGGGGGGGGGTAGATCTGTCCCAAGGAGAAGGGCCATGCCATTCTCCACTGGACAATTCACTGTACTTCCTTGTTGGACAACTTTTTATCTTGATGTAATTCCAAACTTGGAGAAAAGTTTCCTAAATCGTTCCCAAGAACTTCTTCACATCTTTCCTTGTCCTGACTGCTCCGCTTGGGCCACTACGTTTGCACGTCGTCACTCACTCGTTCTTCATTCATTGTCCTCGTTAACCCACACCGCCCGGGAGCGAGTAGCTGGCAGACTCCTGGACTCTGAATACGTTAGTGTGCGTTTCCTAGAAACAAGGACGTCAGCTGGCCACGGGTCCCGGTGACCAAACCCAGGACATTTACCATGGATCCAATGTTGCCACCTGATTCCCTGACCAGCTGCCCACCAGGCCCTGCCCCAGACACACTCTCGCTTCAGGTACTGAGCCTGTGTGTCTTAACACTTCATCAAAATAACAGAAGAGGGCATTCTAGAGCCGTGAAATTGGAAACGCTATTACAAATCACGCCTCCCTCCTCAGAAGTTTGGGAAAATGAACTTCATGTGAAGTCAAATCCCACACAAAAATCTTTTAAAGATAAAAGAAAGTAAGGAACAAAATCACATCCCTCCTGACAATAAACATATACCGTAGAGGCATGCTAACAACAAAAAAGTAATCTAAAGTCTCTGTTGATTAAAAGACATTAAGGAAAAAATCACTCAGAAAAACTCAAAAATTAGGTCACAGAACTCAGGAAAGAATCAGGAATAAAAAATTATTTCAAAAAAATCAAGATGAGATTAGAAGACATGCCAGACTGAATAAACAACAGAGGAAGACAGACGAGAAAAAACTTTCAGAAACGAAAAGGAGCGCGGGCGGCCACCAGGCACCCCTCAACGCCTCATCTTACGTCACACGGTGCTTAAATAGCGCGAAATGCAGGGCTGGGTCTGAGCTGTGACGTTTTACGGCCTGCACCCGTGTCTTCAGAAAGAAGAGTTACCTACAAATGATTTTAAGATTACTTGCACTGTTTTTATATTGCAATCTGCTGATCTCATAAAATGACTAGGGAATTTTCTTACATTTCTTCTGTACTGTAAGACAATTTATATGCCCCCCAATTTATGTTTCCTTTACAATATACCAGGATGTGTAGGGTCACTCCAGGGGCACATGAGCGGGGGGTCTCTGAGCACCGTCTTGGTCACTTCCACAGGGACAGGTTGTTCAGACTTTCCACATCATATTGCGTCATGATGCATATTGCATCATATTGAGGCAATTTTGTGAATTTCATTTTTCTTGAAAATTATTCATTTTATCTAGATTTTCCAGTTTCTTTGCGCAGAGTTTAAAATTTTAATGTTTTGTTTATTCCTGAGAGAGAGAGAGAGACAGCGTGAGCAGGGGAGAGTCAGAGAGAGAGGGAGACACAGAATCCAAAACAGGCTCCAGGCTCTGAGCTAGCTGTCAGCACAGAGCCCGACGCGGGGCTCGAACCCATGAACTGTGAGATCTTGACCTGAGCCGAAGTCGGACGCTTAACCGACTGAGCCATCCAGGCACCCCCTGAGTTTTGCCTTTTAATGGAAAAAGTTAACATATATTTGAACTAATGTCTACATAATGTCTTGCCATATATATATATATATATACACACACATACACATATACATATGGAATTTTATTTATTTATTTATTTATTTAATGTTTATTTTTGAGAGAGAGAGAGAGAGCGCGCGCAGGGGTGGGACAGAGAGAGGGGGAGATACAGAATCTTAGGTGGGCTCCAAGCTCTGAGCTGTCAGCACAGAGCCTGACACAGGAGCTCAGGAGCTGTGAGATTATGACCTGAGTTGAAGTCAGACGCTTAATCGGCTGAGCCACCCAGGCGCCCAAATTTTAATCTGCATACAATATCCATCAAAAATTTAGAGTTCACTACACGTCACGCTGGATTATCGTCATTAGAGATGGCTGTCTTTTTTTTTTACTTTGTCAACATCTTAGGGGGTGGGGTCTGGTAATCTCTGAGTCCTCAACTATCTGAAAATACCTTTCCTTTTTCTTTCTATTTTAATTTAGTCTGGCTTGGTCTAAAATTCCAGGTTTAGGGGTGCCTGGGTGGCTCAGCTGGTTAAGTGCCGACTTTGGCTCAGGTCATGATCCCATGGTTCGCGGGTTCAACTCCACATCAGGTTCTGTGCTGGCAGCTCAGAGCCTGGAGCCTGCTTCTGATTCTGTCTCCCTCTCTCTCTGCCCTTCCCCCACTCATCCTCTCTCTCTCTCTCTCTCTCTCTCTCAAAACTGAATAAACACTTAAAAATTAAAATAAAATAAAATTCCAGGTTTAGAATCACTGTTCCCAAGAACGTTGAAGATTCTGACCTAATTGATTCCAGACTATAAATTGATCGTTGAGAAATGTGATGCCAACTGAAAACCAGACTTTCCCTTTGCTGACCACTCTGGGGTGTTCTATTTGGTGGTACCTGGAAATCTGCCCGAGTGCATCCAGGCAGCATGGTTCCTCGCTTCTGCTCATCGCTTAGTGTCTGATGCGTTCTTGTTTTGAGCAGTGTTCTTTTTCCATTGCCCTTCCTCAACCTTCTCTGTCTCTACTTTCCAGACTTCTATGAAACAGAAAATGGAGTTTCTCAAACTCACTTCAGTCTCATCTTCTTCTTTCACATTCCACCTCTCAGTCCTTAAGGTCTGCATTCCAGAATAGCTCTCAGTCCCCCAGACCTGCATTCCAGAATAGCGTTTGGTCCTCCAAATCTGTGTTCCTGAATAGAGCTTGGTCCTCCAGATCCTTGATCCAGATCTGTATTCCAGAATAGTTCTTACTCCTGTGGATCTGCATTTTGGAATAGGTCAGGGTCCTTTACATCTGCATTCTAGAATAGCTTTCAGTACCTAAGGATCTGTGTTCTGGAATAGCTCTGGTCCTTTAGGTCTGCATTCTGGAATAATCCTTACTTAGTATTTGTCCAATCACTCATTCTTTCTTCATTTCTGTCTGTTCTTCAATTCAAGTCATCCTGATTAGTCTATTTTGACTTTCAGTTCCCAAAACTCTTTCGTGGGTTTTTTGAAGGAGCAATATTTTCTTTTATGGGTATTCCTCTCTTTGTGTCATTAACTTCTCCCTTGGACCTCTTCTTTTGTTCTGTTTAGTGATTCTGCTACTGGTTCTCCTGATGCAGGCGTCCTGGCTATGCCCACAGCTCTCCTTCAAGAGGCTCGATCTGCCTGCCACGGTCACTAGCTCTGTTCTGTCTGGTCTGTCTCTGGTGTTGAAGGGGTGGAAGTTTTGTACTGCACGTACCAACATCCTGTTTCCCAGAGCAGCTCCCTGCCCCTCTCTGGAGTTGGTGGCTGGTTGGGACACACCACTTAGTGCCCTGAGCCCGAGCACACACCTGCAGTGGGAGTCAGGTGAACCCCACCCCCCCCGACCTTGCTGCACACACTGCAGCGGCTGGAGGGGCTGTCTGGCCCTGCTCCTCTGAAACTCCTGGGGTCCACTGATCCCGAGCTGAGTGTTGAAATTCTCATTCTTCTCTGCACTTGTCTTCTAGGATGTCTGATTCCAAAAGCATCATCTGTTTCTATCTCTTAACAATTAATCAAAATGTCTGATCTTTTGACTGCAGTTATCCCCGTTTCCTTGCATGCCCTGAATTTCTATGCAGCTGCTGTCTTACACTGTCTGCCCTTTGGGGATTCTGGCACAGGGCGGCAGCAGAGGAATGCTCACAGGTAAGCATCCTGCTCCAGTCTGGCCTATGTACTGATCCATACTGTCTTTAAAAACAAAAACAAAAACAAAAACAAAAACAAAAACAAAAACAAAAACAAAACCCTACTTAGGTTTTCTTTTTTTTTTTAATTTTTTTAATGTTTTATTTATTTTTAGGAGAGAGAGAGAGACAGCGTGAGCAGGGGAGGGTCAGAGAGAGAGGGAGTCACAGACTCTGAAACAGGCTCCAGGCTCTGGGCTGGCAGTCAGCACAGAGCCCGACGCGGGGCTCGAACCCACGAACTGCGAGATCATGACCTAAGCGAAAGTCGGACGCTTAACCGACTAAGCCACCCAGGCGCCCCATACTTAGGTTTTCTTTTCATAGGCAGATGATCAACTACCCTAAGCCTAGAAATACTCTTTGTAAAGACCTAGTTGATCAAATTATTCTCAGCAGCCATGGCCTGGAGCCCTGTGCGCTCGGAGGTGCAGGCTGAGTGGGCCTGGGGACAGAGAGGAGAGGACACGCCGGACTTGCCCCGTGCGCCTGGGCGCAGCGATGCAGTGGCCGAGGCGCAGGCCCGGCCCCGGCTGCTGGGGTCTGAGGCGTGCGGCTTAGGAGCAGATGGGGCCACAGACCAACTGCATTCTCACTTTCAGGAGCAGAACCTAACCACGCAGTTGCTTTGTATTTACTCAAGACTTACCCTGCAATTTCCCTGTTGTCTGTAATTACCCTGTGTCACCACACAGCACTTGTCGTGTAGTTAAACGGTTGGCAGTTACCATGGAAACAAGAACCATTCCCTAACTTGAAAAAGTAGTTGTATGTTTAAAAAATGTCTTAGTCGCGTTCCACTTGGATGGAGGTTTACAACGGCCGCCAATCTGACAAGGAAGTCAGCCAGGCTCCCCGCTGTGTCTGCTGTCCCGGCCCCTCCCTCTGGACTCTCTGGCCCTCCCTTCCCGGGGTCCCACCCGTGCGGCCACCAGCCCCTGCTCTTGGGGTTCAGCGGCTCCCTTTGTCCTCACTGGCTTCCTTGCCCTTGCCCGCCAAAGCCACACACCGGCAGGTACGACTCTGGCGGGCGCTCCTGTACCAGACCGGCACAGTGCCCGGAGGACAGCACAAACGGAGCTCGCGCCTCAGGACACACGCAGGCCGCACGGTGGTGGCGTCGCACCTCGCCTCCCTTGTCTGGCCTTGCTCGCAAGTCCCCCAACAGCCCTGCTCGCGTCTGAAGCCGAACCACGTGCAGCATCCCCTCGTGCAGGTCAAACGCGAGTGCGTACTGGCAGTTCATGGGGACCCCCCGCCCCCGGCTAGCCTGCCCCCCCGCGGAGGCGGGCCCTCTGTCCCTGGGGCCCAGCGCCCTGCCTGCCCGCCCCCACAGCTCTGCAGGAGGCTCCGCTGCACAGAAAGCCCCGCCCCTCCCCCTGCCAACACGGCTCCTCCGGGCCGCTCTCCCCTGGCGCTCTCAGAACCACCCGCACCGCCCCTCCTCTCGTCTATCTGCGCCCGCTCTGGCACTTGTCCCCACCTGCCCGTCAACAACGCACAAGTCACCGGTGACCTACAGGAATCCCAGGGCTCCCAGCCGGCGGCAGATAAGGCAGGGGCGGCATCGGCCCTGGCTCCCCACGTGGCCGTCCTCTCAGTCCCTTGGCTCAGGTCCCTGCAATCCATCCCAGCCGGCCGGGGACAGGACGCCCAGGCCCCGTCCTTGACCCTCTGCTTCCTCCTGGCTGGTCGGGCCACTGTGTGCTTAGGAGCTGCCTGAACGCCGATGCTGCCCCCGAACTTACTCACCACTGTCAGCAACAGGACAGCCCTTTCGATCCTTCCAGGCTGGCCTCACACCGTGGTGGCTCCTGCCCCCCATCACCTGTCACTTCCCTCCACCAGAAGGCCCCCAGCTCTACCTTCCAAACATACCGCACTGCCTCCCGAGCACCACCCGCCCAGGGCTCAGCAGCAGCCACCTCCTAAGACACCCCTGTGCCCACCCTGGGTCCCCTGAGTGCCTCTCCTCCACCCAGACCCAGAACGGCCCCCGCAGGGCCCTAGTCTGCTCAGGCCCATCGTCGCCCCCCTTGGAGTGAAGGCTCTTATGCCATCTCAGGCCGTCCACCTTCACATGTGCCCTGCTCACCACAGCCACGCTGGCCCCCGGCCACCCCCTCTTCTCCACCCGTCCGTCACTCTCACGCCTTGACCGGAGGGTCACTTTCTCAATGAGGCAGCTCTCACACCCCTGCCGGTCACCGCTACCCCCAACTGTGTACACCTGTGTACTCGGATACACAGCAACCTCCAACTGGGCACAAGCATGCACCCACAATAGCCGTCGATCACACGCAAGTATGCACACACACACACTCACTCACCCCCAACTGCACACACCTGTATACGTGCACACACACACGAACTCCAACCTTACACACCTGTGCGTACGCACATACAGATGGACCCCCATCCATGCACACCTGTTTACGCACATGCGCTAATGTCCCATTCAGCACATGTGTGTGTACGACAACTCTCAACCATATGCATGTGTATGCACTAGCACACACACACACACACCGGCTCACACCTGCTCTCTCTTCTCCTTATTCATGGAGCTCATCAGCTTCTGGTATGTTAGGTGTGCGGGCCACCTATGATGGCCTTCCCCGGCTTGGGGCGGGGTGGGGCTGGTGACGATCCGGCCCGGCCCAGCCCAGGGCCTAGCACAGAGCACGCATTTGTCTTATCTGCTGAGAGACTCTGTTGAATCTGGGAGAGCAACTCAGTTCTTCCATCCTCATTTAGAATCATTCCTAAAATCCTGATCCGAAGCTCTCTCTGTCATCACTGTGTTTCTGACCCGAAGAGAACTGCGTGTGGCCAGAGAAAGTGCCAACCTTCCCTGCAGAGGAAGAGAGCCGTCACCAGACCCCAGACCGCAGTACTCAAGGGGTGAGAGGGTCTCTCTCATTTCACTACAAATTGCCCTGTTAAGGGAAGTGAACAGATTGAGAAGCAGGTCGGCACCCGAGAGGCCGGTCACGGAGCAGGCGGAGCGCGTCCCCTGTCAGGAGGCCCTCTCCACGTGCCGGCGGCCCAGGGAGGTTAATGGGAGTCAGGGCGCAAGTCCAGGTTAGGAGCCTCAAAAGAAATGGTCAAGCAAAGGGAGCAACCAGAAGTGAGGACGAGGCCCCGCGTCCAGGTGAGAGAAGGGAGGGTCAAGATCTGGGCCGAGGTGGGTCAGCCAGCAGGCACTGAGGTCGGGTGCAGGCAGGGCACAGGTGGGCAAAGCGGGCCGGGAGAGGCAGGGGTCACGGGTGAGTCATCGTCCGGAACAGGCCGGGGCCGGGCAGGCAGGTCACCAGCAGGGGCAGACGGGAGAGTACCTGGGAGCGTCTCCTTCCCCGGCCCGTGGACGCCTGTCCTGCCAGCCCACCTGCTTCCCCGAGGGTGAGGACACTGTCCGTCATCTACCAAAAAGCAAGGGAAAAGCGTCACGTTACCAGACAACTCAGGAAGGCCAACATCGCACACACCCCGAAACCCTTCTCAACCCCAGATCCTCATCACTCTCACATTTGGGCTTCACAGACACCTTGCCCACTTGGAATTTGGTCCGCATCCTTCAGTAACTCGCCGAGTCCCAGAGCCGCTCCCCGAGCAGACACTGTGTGCCCTGACTGCGCCCCCCTTCCTCAAGGGTGCCCCCCACCCCTCCCTGCCTCTGCTCTGGGCGACTTGAAGACCTTCACCCTTTACGTGCAGCGAGTGTACCCTGAGCCACACCTCAAAGCTTTGACTGTTTGGTGTGGCTTTTGACTCACAGTTTATCGTCAGAATGGCGTGCACACAACCACACTTAAAATCTGGTGACACTGAGGTGCCCCAGCCAACCATCACTGTCTACTTTAATGGAACAAAGTAACCGAGAAAGAGGCTGGCTCATGCTCGGCCATTACCTGCCGAGCAGGTCTTCCCCGGGGCTCAGGCTCCGCGGGCAGTAATGCCGGTGCCCGCCGGCCCCCCACCCACTGGGGAGAGGCCTGGATCTCAGGGGCTCCTCAGTGGAATCCAAGCAGCAGGGGAACACTTCCAGAAAAGTCAGATGAAACCGCAAGAGCCAGTCATTTTCCTAATCATACCTAAAGAATTATGTTCCAGAAATAAGCACCGGATAATAAAAACATGCAAAATCTTTAAAAGGACAAGAAACTAACACTTCTCAAGCACTTCGGCGTTGTCTCTCCTACATCTAATATTTGCCAGACAGGAAGTAGGTACTGTTGTCACCATTTTTATAGAGGATGAATCAGGCTCGGAGAGGGAAAAAGCAAGTTGCCAGGGTGGTGCCCAGGGAGCCTTGCTGGGAAGATCCGTCCGGTGGGCTGCTGGCCTCCCTGGGACCCTCCACTCTGGTGGAGGAAGCAGGAGGTGTAATTCCTTCAGAGGTGTGGGTAAATTTAGGACGCGCTGCTATTTACAGCATTTTAATGACTGTGATTCTGTGTCCCTTCCACGGAGGCGCAGCGATGACGCCAGAACCCTGCCTGCTCTGCCGTGTTCTCAGGGTGGGAGGGCAGGGGGGCCCTCACTCCAGCTCTCGGGTTGGCCTCCTAAACTGCTAAGTCGTATCAATATACTGGGAGTTTGGAATAAACTTGACAATACACGTAGATTCTTTTATTAACAATAATAATAAGACTCTTCTTGGTCTTGGGTGGTTTTCATAACTCTTCAAAGCTATAGATATTTAAATATAAAGAGTAAAAATGTAAACAATGAAAAATAAGGCTCCTACTATTTCTGAGCTCAGTCACTGTTAACATTCCTTGGTGGCCCATCCAGAGGTTCTCCGTGCACCTGGGAGGAAAAGGCCCAGGGCTTGATCTACACCCGGCATCTTTCTTTACACCGATACATCTCAGACTCTATTTGAACCCGCATGCTCCAAGGCACCTCGGCTGGAGAAGCGAAACGCTGTACATTTTTAATTTCAGAGAATTTAACCCAAATCTTACCCGTACAGGGCTCTGCAAACCACACCCCACCACATTCAGGAGTGCTCTTTCGCTAGTGGGTACCTTCGGGATTCACTCTTAAACGTTCCATCTTCGGCAGATTGAGAGGTAAAAACTGCTCCCTCATCAGGTTCATTGTTTAAGACTGGATACCTGGGGACGTTTTCAGGGAGGCTGAGCTCTTTTTTATGTTTATTCTACCCTGTGTGTGCGCGCGAAAGGCAAGGCTCGCTCACAGCCTTTGTCTATCAGGTGGAAGTGGTGACTCACTCGAGACGGAGCAAAGCTGTGCCCCAACCCCCACCCACCCCCACCCACCGAGAGAGCAGTTAGCTAGCTATTTTTAGTTCTTTTCCTGATAGTCCCTGAACAATGTTTTTTTTTTTTTTTATTTTTTTAATGTTTTTATTTATTTCTGAGAAAGAGAGACCGCAAGCAGGGGAGGGTCAGAGAGAGAGGGAGACAGAATCCGAAGCAGGCTCCCAGCTCTGAGCCGTCAGCACAGAGCCCAACGCAGGGCTCGAACTCAGAATCATGAGATCATGACCTGAGCCGAAGTCAGACGCTTAACCAACTGAGCCACTCAGGCGCCCCCCAACAATGTTCTTAAATCCCGATGTATTGATTAGCGGGTCTGAAAGGGCATGAAGCGCACAGGCTGTGCCCCGGTCACCTCCTCCATCGGCCCAAGGTCTGCAGTACTCGAGTGTGTCCTCCCTTCCCGGTGCCCTGCCCATTGGGGGTCCCCACCAGTCTCGCTGTGTCCTTATACCCCCTGGGCCGTCGCCCTATCTGGAGGTTCTCAGCCAGGGCTTGTGAGAATCACTTTCTTAAGTTCGCACGCGTTTGAAAACGTATTATTGAGAAATGTCTTTCCTAAAGCTTTGGTGTCTGTGCCGCACTCTCATCTAGCATGAGAACTGCTGTGGGCACATCTGGGGCCAGCCCACTCCCTCTCCTTTATAAACGACATAGGCATAAATAGAAAAATGGATAAAAATTGAGAGAAGCGCTTCACAGGGAAGAGATCCTCACGACCAAGAAGCACATGAAGAGGTACTCGGACTCGTTAGTCATCCAAGATCTGTAAACTCAAACCGAAACGCGCGTCAGAATGCACTCACCAGACTGTGTGAAATGAAGCAGTCTGGCGGCTGCACCGAGCGCGGGCAGGGGTGGGGGCCGCAGGGGTGCTGAGGCGGCAGGCATCATTTTGTTCGGAAACCCTTCTGCACTACTGGAAGAGATGAATCCACTAACTGTGATGGAAATACTCTGACGTGTTCAGTCCCAGCCAAAGACAAGCAAACAACTTTCACAGGAAGAAAAACACAACAAGTAAATAGTGAAAACATAGAAAAGCAACAATCCCAAGCCAGCGTCACCAGTGTCTGCACAAAACGTGATGGGGAGGGCGGGTGGTGCAGGCCAGAGAAGGACAGACGCCCGGGGTGCCGGCTGGAAAACAGTGCGAGGTCCTCATCGGAGGCCGTGTTCTTATGTCTGCACTGCTTCTCTCCCACTTTATAAACCGTCGGGAGGCCCACGGTGGTGTGCGCTCCGAGGGCGCTTACGGACAGGAACAGCGTGGCAGAACGCCACCAGGACAAAATGACGCTCGGCACGAGATCTTTCAGGACACGCGGCAACCGGGTGCCACGGGAGGTGCCACCTCGGCAGCCTCTCTCGCAACATGCGCACACACAGACTGCCTGGCATTTGTCCAAATGTGGACAACAGTAGCTCCATATTTTCTGTGGAATATGGTGGAAAACATCAAGAATTTGAGAAATTACTGATTAAGTTACATCAACATTCAATATGGAAACAATTAAATCCATAATGAGACCCCTCTTCGTATGACCCAGCATGCCACCCACGTATTTTCTTCAGTGAGGTGAGTGTTCAAATCTTTCTTTTCTAATGTCTATTTATTTATTTTGAGAAAGAGAGTGTGTGTGAGAGTGCACAAGCAGGCGAGGGGCAAAGAGAGCACGTGTGCGACAGAGAGAGAGAAAGAGAGAAAGAGGAAGAGAGAGAATCCCAAGCAGGCTCTGTGTCTTCAGTGCAAGGCAGACAGGGGGCTCAGTCTCTGGAACTTCGAGATCGCCACCTGAGCTGAAATCAAGTCAGACACTTAACCCACTGAGCCACCCAGGCGCCCCCTTTTGGCCTTTGTTAATTACGTTGTTTGTCTCCTTAGTATTGCATTTTAAGAGTTCCTTGTACCTTCTGAATACCTTAGATTTACAAATGTTTACTCTCAGTCTGTGGCTTACTAGCCTTTCCATTCTCTTAACACTGTCTTTTGGAGAGCAGAAAATTTTGAAAATTTTAAATTTAATTTAATGATGTGCCATTTATAAATTTCTTCATCTTATACATGATGCTTATGTCATAATTCAGAAACTTTGCCTAACACAAGGTCACAAAAGAATATTTCAAGCTTTCTTCCTGATGTTTGGTAGTTTTGAGTTTTAGATTTAGATTTCTGATTTACTTTAAATTAATTTTACATATGACAAGAGATATGGATCAAAGGTCATTTACTCTTTTTCGCACGTGAATGTACAATTATTCCAGCACCGCTTTTTGACAAAACTATCACTTTTCCGACTAAAGTGCCTTGGCACAGTCGTTGAAAGTAACTGACCATATATGTGTAAGTCTATTTCTGGGCTATCTACTCTGACCCATTCATCTACGTGCCTGTCTTAACACCAACAGCACACTGTCTTGATTACTGTGGCTTGTAACAAGTCACGAAAACAAGTAGTGCTAGTTGTCAAATTTCTATCAAAACTCCTGCAGGAATTCCGGTGAGGAGTCCACTGACCTTATAGATAAATCTCAAAAGAATTAACATCTTAACCAAATTGAGTCTTCTGAACCATGAGCATGGATCATTCTCCATCTACTTATGTCTTCAATAATTCCTCTCAGCAATGTTTTGCTACTGAAAATAATAGTTGTTTTCAATTTCTAATTATTTGTTACTGGTAGAGGGAAATACAATAGATTTTTATAGTCTGTATCCTGTGACCTTGCTAAACTCACCTATTCTAGCTTCCTTTTTTCGATTCCATAGGACACTCTACGTAGACAAAATGTTGACTGAGAATATAGTTTTACGTCTTCCTTTCCAATTTCAATGTTTTTTATTTCTTATTGAACCTGATAGGACCTCCCAGAAAATATTCGATAGAAGAGGTGAGGACATGTTTCCTTGGCTCCTGCCTGGTTGTGGGGAGAATGTGTTTAGTCTTCCGCCCTTACTCTGGTTTTAGCTGGGGCTTTCTCAGAGATGCTGTTCATCTGAGAAGCTCCCTTCCTCTCCTAGTTTCCTGGAAGGTTTGGTCTGGAACAGGTGTTGGATTTTGTCAACTGTTTTTAGTACTCACTCAGAATCTCTTTCTGGAAGAGATTACATAGAATTGGCATTATTTCTTCTTTAAATTTTGGTAAAATTCATTAGTAAAGCCTTTGGGGCCTAGAGGTTTTCCCAGGGCAAGAAAAGGAGGTTTCCAATCCAAATTCAATTCTTATTTATTTTTTTAATGTTTATTTTTGAGAGAGAGAGAGAGCAGGGGAGGGACAGAGAGAGAGGGAGACAGAAGATCTGAAGCAGGGCTCTGTGCTGACAGAAGAGAGCACAATGTGGGGCTTGAACCCACGAACCATGAGATCATGACTTGAGCCCAAGTTGGATGCTTAACCGACTGAGCCACCCAGGCGCTCCAACAAATTCAATTTTTAAACATATATAGTGCTAGTGGGATAATCAATGTCTACTTGAGTTAGCTTTGATTCTCTCTTTTCAAAAAGTGTATATATTTCATCTAAGTTATTGAATGTGTTGGCCTAGGGTTGACCATGGCATATCCATTTTTTTCCTATATCTGGCTAAAAGTTTATCAATTTTATTTTCTTAAAGTAACACCATTTGCTTTCATCCATTTTCTTGACTGCTGTTTCTAGTTTGTATTTCATTGATTGCTACTATTTCCTTTATTCTACTTAACGTTAATTTTATCTTCTTTTTCTTTTCCTTAAGGTGGAAACAGAACACTAATTTGAAACATTTCTTCTTGCTAACAAAGTGTTCAAGTTTTCCTTAAGGTGCATCCCAACTATTTTGATGTATTATGTTTTCATTTTCATTCATTTCAAAATAGTTTTCATTTCTCTTTTGGTTTTTTTCTTGGCCCATGGGTTATTTAAAAGCATGTCATTAGCCCGTAGGTATTTGAAGATTTTCCAGGATTTTCCTTTCTATTATTGATTCCTAATTTCACTCTATTGTGGTCAGAGTCAGACACTTAACCGACTGAGCCACCTAGACGTTCCAAGCATCCAACTCTTGATTTTGGTTCAGGTCATGATCTTATGGTTCATGGGATCGAGCCCCCAGTCAGGCTTAGCACAGAGTGTGGAGTCTGCTTGGGATTCTCTCTCTCCCTTTCTGCCCTTCCCCTGCTCTCTCTCTCTCTTGCTCTCTCTCAAAAATAAATAAATAAATAAAACTAAATTCAAATATCTTTTACCAGAGGAAATGAATATAGTGATTTTAATTGAATTTGTCATCTAAAATATTTCATGTAATCACATGACTCAAAAATTGAACGGGGACCTTAAGATGCACCCCACACTTGGCTACGCCTGTCTCACTCCTGACACTGGACCCCCCACATGGCCCCTGTACCTCCACTAATAGAGGGTGTCCCCCCGTCTCAGGCCTTTGAAGACCGACCTCTGAAATCTTTACATCTTCTGCTCTGGACCCCTCTGTTCCTACCGTGGTCCCTCCCAGTCACGCTGCATGCAGGCCCTTCCCACTCGCCACCCACACTCTGCAGGGCTTCAGCCTCGGGGACTGACCATAACCCTTCAGGTCACCTGGTGTGGCGGCCTTGCCCAATGCTTACTGCTCCACCTCGCGCCTGGCTGCAGTGCGAAGACCGACGCCCCTGCGGTGGCTGTGGGACCACACCCTTCCAGTGACACGGGCCCCCTTTGTTCAGGACAATATGCTGCTCTGAAAGTGCTCAAAACTGCCACCCTCCACAGCACACTGCTAATTAAGTTTAAGGTCAACCAAAATCTCTATGCTCTTACTGAATACCCACCGTGTGCTTCAAATAGAAGTTCAGTGAACTCCCTGACCACATCACCGCTGGAACCCTGTGTGGGACATGAGCCCATCATCTTAGCCTCAAGATGCATCATCTACTGGACAAGGACGTGGGGAAAGCTTAATGTTACAAAACACAAAGCCAGGTTCGAGGCCACAAGGGCAGCAGTGCTCTGTCCATGACAGTAGAGTCTTCCCTGGCTGAGGCGGAAGGCAGAGCAAGCACTGCGAGCCAGACGGGGGGCTGGTAAAGACGGCTGCTGACCCGGCACACCCATTTTTCTCTGTCTCCCAGATTCCCAACAAGTAGAGGGAAGACATCAGGAACACAAATCGCTCATGGCCACAAACATGGAAGCCTTTCCGCAAACTCCCATATGACAGCATGGATGGCTGGGAGTCCTGAGGCCCCTCTGAAGTCCTTCCAGAAAGGCGGTATGTCATGGTGGTGAGGAGCGGGGGGACACGGGGCAGTGCACGGCTGGCTGGTGGAGAAGGCTGGCCCCGGCCACATGGGGTGCCACGTAGTCATCAGAGGCCACGGAGCCTCCTCTCCATAGTCTATGGGACGCTGGTTCCCAGAGAACCGGCCCAATGTCCAAGGGCCAGGCCCACCTGAATTGTAACCGGCCCAACATCCAAGGACCTAAGAGAGGATCCAGGTGGGGGGCGCGGGGGCCTCCCAGAATAGGTGCACCCACTTCGGAGCATAGATAAGACACAACTGACCTCTTCAGGGGGCAGCCAACAGAAGGAAACACAGAAGCCATGAAAAAATCCTGCCACATAAAGAAAACAAAAATACAATAGGAGGGAGAAAAAGCACATACGTTCAGAAATATGTACAAAAGACGCATAAGCAGGTGTCATCAGTCGCCTGACGTGTGCCTTCAGGGACAGGGAAGAAGACAAAACTGGAGCGAGATAGTGAAGAACGGTAGGACAGCAGTCTAAAACAAAAAGGAAATAAAGACGTCAGGAAACAAAGCGATAACAGAATTTAGAACAGCTTCAGACAAAGTAAAGTCCAGATAAACCATAAAACACGCAGGGCTCTGGGGGCGAGGGAGCACGGGGACGGAGAAGTGAGCGGAGACCCACACCCCACGGGCCGCCAGCGGCTGGCCTACTAACGAGCGACTGAACCCTCCACGCGATGGGCACGCAGCGGCTGCCTGCGCGGGCGGCCACGACTCCGCGCGGGGCTCTCAGGGACCGGCCAGCAGCCCTTCTCCCCCGGCCGGGCGGGGCCTACACACACCCAGGCCTCTGACCATGGCCCGCACCGCCCCCAGGACCGCGGCTACCCCGGCCCGAGGAGAAGGTTCTAACACTCTCAGTGGTGGAGACACGCTTCCACTGGATTCAAATCCCAGAATTAATGCGGGAGCACAGACGGCAAAGGTGCCAGCGCCACCTGTGCTCCCCGCGGAGAGGAGGCGACAAGGGCACAGGCAGGACACGAGCGGCGCAAGCGTCCACACCCAGGTCCTCCCGGGGCCTTCACCGGCTCCTGACCCTCTGCGGGGCGGGGCAATGAGGCCCCCAGGAGGGAGACCCACCCGGTGCAACGGACACATCACACAGCAGTGTTTTGAGCAACCTTCCATGTGTCTTCTAAACAAATTTAATTCTCCACAACTTACCCAAAGAAGTCAGCCAGATATATTATAGATGAACTGCCAGGAAACTATCACCCGAGAACGTGATAATAACATACCGGGAACTTGAATAAATCTGCCTTCATGATTACGTCCCCGCAGTCTGATGCTAAGTAACAAGAATTCTGCTAGTGATTCTCACGGTGTGACTGGAAGGCCCTGGGCAACCCTCTGTAAGTAAGAGCAAAGTCAGTAACAATATTCTGAAGGTGAGCACCCCCAACGGTGGAGGTCTTCACCTCGCTGAAGGTTTTGTGCTGAGGCGTATCAGCGTGGCTCCGAGGAGAAAGCATGCTGGAGCCCCAGCTGGAGCCCGGGCAGGCCGCACACACAGGGTCCCCAAGGCCCAGAGGTCTCCCCATAAAAAGGTGAGAAGACAATCCCACCAGGGTGTCAAAGAGCAGCTTGAAAGATGGCAGCTGGTGCATCTTGGCAGGCGAGGATGTCCACGTGGCTCTGGCAACCTGGGAGGCAGCAGAGACTGGAAGCTCCAGGCATGCGATCAAGCAGTCCAACAAAACCCAAGGCCACCAGAGGTCATCCAAACTCCCTGGGACCCCGTGCTGTACCATTGTTCACACTGTGGCTCCTGAAAAGGCTCAAACACCCCTCTTCTCTGAGCCTGTCACTGCCCCTTCGCACTGCTTCAGCCCGCAGGGTGCCCAGCCAGGGTGACAAGTAAGCCTGGTGACTGCCTCCTGACAGGCCAGCACTGAGCCACTTCTGTCCCTGGAGTGCCGTGCTACCTTGAGTACAGTCCTGCACTTCCCCACACGTCAGGCCCTTCCTTTATTAAAATGTGGACGGAAGCTAACGTGGTGGCTCCTCAGGAAGTAATCAGCACACGGTCCAGCAATTCCGCTCCTGGGGTTGTACCCAAAATTGGGAACTGGTGTTCACACAAAACCTTGTGTGTGCATGTTCACAGCAGCACTATTCACAAGGCCAAAAGGTGCAAGAACCCAAAACAAAGATCCATCAACAGACGAATGGGTAATCAGAGTGTGGTCTGCGCATACAGTGGAACAGTACTCGGCCAGACAATGCAACGGGATTCTGACCTACGCCGCACTATGGAAACACCCAAAAACACGCTAAGTAAGAGAAGCCAGATACGAGGGCTGCACACTGCACAATTCTGCTTATGTGCAACGTCGGAAACAGGCGAGTCTAGAGGACAGCACGCAGACTGCTGGTGGCCAGGGACTGGGGGTGGGGGAGTGCCTCACAGGGACGGGCGTCCTATCGGAGCGCTGACAGTGGTGTGAGGCTGGATGAAGGTGGTGTCAGTGCAGCACTGTGAGTGTGTGTGATGCCACTGAGCTGTACATTTTTAAATGGTTACTTTCAGATTATGTGAGTTACGTCTCAATAAAAAAGGTGGAAAGTGGCCACTTCAGAGCTGATGTTAGGATCAAAAGGTTGTGGGGGGGGGGGGTGTGTGTGTGTGTGTGTGGTGTGTAGATGGGTGGATAGAGAGATAATGGGGACAGAGGGAGAAAGGCAGACAGTGCCTGACACACAGTAATGACATTCTTGTTTTTGTTTTTGTCGTTCTGGTTAATTACATGCTGGCCTTCCCCTCTGGTTTAAAACAAAACAAAACAAAACAAAACAAAACAAAACAAAGCAAAGCAGCAGCTGTTAATAATGCACAGGTTAGTGAGGATGAGACTCAAAGGGCAAGAAGACTCTTGAGTTAAGCAGAGCTTTGGCAACACACCCCGTTCAGGTTGACGAGAAGTCAGCCTCCCCTCCTGCCTCTCCAACGGCCAATAGGTGACTGTGACATGCGTTTACATCTGCTGGGCCTGGACGCAGAGAGGTCAGATGCATGTTGTTCCCCTGAAATGTCGCCATCACTAAAATGTGGTGTCTTGGTCTGCTCACGCAGCCACCACAAAACTCCGTGGACGGTTGGCTTAAAATGACAGATATTTATTTCTCAAGTTCTGGCTTGCAGTTTGAGACCAGAGGGCCTGCAGGGTGAGCTGCTTGTTCGGGGCCCTTGTCCGAGCCTGCAGGCGGCTGCCTTCGCTCCGAGCCCTCACACAGGGGCAAGAGAGGGCACTGCTGTCTCCTGTTCTTCCCGTAAGGCCACAACCCCACCCTCGGGAGCTCACACCACCTCCAGTTACAGTCACAGGGCGGGGGGCTTCGGCACAAGCATTCGAGGGTGGGGACAGGGACCGGGCCCGCCGCACCTGGCTTCTGAGCCTGAGGAGAGAAGAGGCTCCAGACGAGTCACATGAACGATACAAACGTGGCATTAACGACTCCAGGGCCTGCCCTCCCGGGCTGCAGGGACAGCTCGAGGCCTCACTGTGGTCACCCTCGGCCCTGCCCTGGAGCTGCAGGCAAGGCTGCACTACTGTCCGATGACAACGTGGGGGAATCCTCTTCATGCTGCCACGGCCATTCTCAATTCGAAAGGTGTAGTAGCCGGCCTCGAACATGGTCTGCCGCTGCCGTTCGTTACTCCTCTGCAGAGTCTCCGTGAGGCTCTAGAACATCGTTCTCTATTAGACGGAACATAATCTGAGCTTTCCTGTTCTCAGTGACATGAAGAATCGGAACCACCAGGCTTTATTCAGAATGAAGTATTTGCTTCTCTTATTTTTTCTGGCTCTCTTGGGGGTCATACTTGGTTACTCTGGAGAAGGTCAGCGGTCCCCGGAAGCCCCCGCCGTGCAAGTCTGATGCTGTGCCTGGGCCAGAAGCAAGGAGTGCCCCCCACCCCAGCCCTGGGGACTGGCTGGGAGGCAGGAGCCCCAGCAGCTCTGGACAGCAGACGCCCGAGGAGCCGCGTGGAAAACCCTCCAGGAAACCAGTGCCTGTCGGGGGCCCCGGGTGTGACAGGCCCAGCATGCCCTCCGGCCGGGAGAGTGCGGCCACAGCCCTTCCGTGGCGTTGCTGGCCCGGGCTAACTGGAGCGGTTTCCTACCATTTGTGCTCTTCTCCTGTCTTAAGCTGTTGTTTCCACCAACTTCTTCCAGAAACACAACTTTTCTCCAACAAAAAATCACCTGCTTTTAATCAGCCCAAGCTTGCCTTAGCCTGCGAATGGGGCCCTGGCACTGCTGTCTTCTGGGCCGAAGCCTGGCTCCCACCCTCCCTGGCGTGGCCACATGGCAGGCAAACACCCCGCCCGCCCGCGTGCCGGCTCCCGTCTCCCTACCTGGACCAGGCGTTCTGCCTCTCACCGGCCCTAAAGAGCCACCACCTCTGATCGACAGCTCTGTTCCAAGCACGGACTCAGCACCGTGCGTCACCCCAGTCCCACAAAATAAACTGGCATCAGACGCAGGCTGAGATGGAGAAATAAGGAAGAGGGACCCGGGCTGCCCCAGGGTGTCAGAGACCTCCGGACAAGGCCATTCTGAGTTAGGACTGGGGGGAGCGGGCGAGAAGTGCTTGTGTGCTCATGTGTGTGCACATGTGCGAGTGCAAGCACGTATGCAGGTGCCTGCAGGAGAGCACTTTCAGAGGAACACATGCATCCCCACGCACGCTCCTGCCTTATTTCACATGCGGAGCCCAAGCACACATACTTACTTCCGGCTGGCTTCGGGAGACCTGTCTAAATCTCTAACGCTTATCAGCTCGCCTCATCACATAAAATTCGCACACTAAGTGTTCCTCCTAGAAGATGACAGAGTTTGCTCCACCCCTACCGCAGCTGCTCCTCAGGCCTCACACCAGCCCCTGTGGGAGGTGCCAAAAAGCCTCCCTCTCCCAGAAGGTACTCCAGGCTCCGGGAGGATCCCTATGGGTCAAGGTCGCCTGAGAAACGTGTGGAGAAGCTGGGATTCGAACTGAGGGAGCTGGTCCAAGGTTAATCAGTAACCAGACAGGGACTGACAGCAGCTCCACTCACGGGGAGGTGCCCTGCAGCCCTCAGCAGTCACCCCGCCGGCACTCTGGGCAGAGCCCTTGGCCTGGGCCGCAGGGCACACAGGCAGGCACGGAGCCCGGAAACACCGCCGGGGCGAAGGAGGCCACGCGCCCCGCACGTGGGGTTGCTCCCCTTAAGTCAAGCCAGGCCCAGGAGGCTCAGGAGAGACTCGAATGTTCCTTCTGGAGCGTTCCCGTGAGGACGGAGGGGAGGAGGCTGCACGGAAGGCACCCTGTGGACGAGGTTCGGGGACTCTGCCTGATTACTCCCACAGCCCCCGGGGCCACGGCTTGGAGAGACTAAGCAAGTTGTTCCCGTCACACGTGGTGGGTGCAGGGACCCCGTTCAGACCACTGTCCACTCCCTGCGAGGCCCCAGGGAGCCCAGCGCGAGTTCGCACAGGAGCACCTCACACAGAGGGCGAACGCACCCTCCGGCTTCTTCCCCCTCCCCCTGCCCCTCCCCTGAGGGACAGGCCACGGCTCCCCCACAGCAGGCCTCCTCCCTACCCCATCCCCCACCCCGCAAGAGACAAGGCAAGCCAGGAAGCAGGCCCTAACCTAGCCCACGCCCTTGGCCTCCCTGGGACGCTGCCCAGGTCAGCACTGGGGCCACTGGTCTGAGGTCCCCAAGGTTCCCGGGACCGGGCTCTCCTGGCAGCTCCCTGTGGCTGGGTGCATGGCTCCACGTGGGGACGAGGTGCTCCAGGCAGGGGGTGGGGAGGCTGGGCCCATGGACAGCAGCCCTGTCTAGCCCCTCCGGGCCTCCGCCACAGATCCTTCCCGGGCCGCTCCAAGCCTCTGGGGCCCCGTTGCCATCAACAGGCCCAGCTCCCCACACCTCCTCCCTTTCCGGAGCGCAGCATCCCTGGAAGCTCGCATCTGCCTCCACATTGTAATTATCACTTAGCAAGCACAGAACGATGACACCATTCTCTCCCTCGCCAGAATGTGGCAAACAGAAACCAACATGTTAAAGCTCACTTTTGCGGTCTATAATTTTGTTTAAATTAAGAGCATGAAAACACCTCTGAGGTGGCTGGCTCCGTGTCCCCCACGTGCCTGCCTCCTCCCAGAAAACTCTCTCAGGGCTCTGCGTCTGCCAGGGCACATCCACAGCTGTTAGAAGCTGAGCCGTGAGCACCCTGTGTCCCTCTAGCTGGGTTTCAAGAGGGGCTTCGTGGTGGCAACAAAATGAACTAAAATAGTCAGAAACAAGGTCAGAACAGCCCATCCCTGCCACACAGAAGGTTCCTGGTGGCCAGCCTCCTGGCCTTGCTGCGGCACATCTGGATCCACAAAAGTGTGCATGACAGAACCGAGCATTTCAGTACGAGAAAAAGGGGGTGGAAGCTTACCAGCTAGGGTTTCACACTCCCAACAATAAAGCCATCTTTCTGTAGCTGTTGAGATAACGAAAGCCATGGAGAGCCTCAGATGTGTTACATAATTCTAAGCCAAGTATTGGTGGTTTAATTCAGACAAAAGCAAGCCTACCCATTTGTGAGCAAATCCTGAGTAAGGCAGGCCCAGATCAAAATGAACCGGTGACCACACTAAGACTTCCAAGAGCACAGAAACGGGGGAGGAAACAATGAATGTCCTACAAGGAGCCACAGGGGATGAGAAAAAGGTAGTTGTGGAAGCCGTGTCCCTGGCACGCGGCACTAGCTCCCCACGGCAGGGCACGGGAAGCAAATGGCGCACTCAAGGTCAAGCAGTGCCAAGGGAGGGGGCTGAGCAAGTGCGCACGGGGCTGTCCCTCCCACGGCCCTCTGCTCCCGCGACAGGAGCGCGCTGAGCTAGGGATGCTGCTCTCTGCCTTCTATCCCTTCTCACATGGACACTCAGCCGATTCTCTGCAGTGACTTCTGCCCCCTTCTACTACTTCGAATATTCTATGCAGAGAGAGTGCAGGGGAAGAAAGCAAAGAAGCACCAACATGAAAAGAACTCAGTAAGGAAACCCCTGTTCGGAAGGTCCTGTCCCACGCCCTCCCCCGAACTTCACAGTTAGGACTGCATGGACGCGGGAGTGCCGGTTCCCTCCTGCAGGTGAGGAGCCGGGTCAGGGGGCTTGTGGCCTGCACCTCCCACAGGGCCCGGTCTGTGATGAGAGCACAGCGAGAGGGGAATGACTGTCGAATAAATAAACTGTCATCTCGTATGTCACCTCAACCAGAAATAGGGAAATGTGATTTCACTCCGTGGAGGGAACTACCAAACCCCAGTTCCTCAAAAGACGCCCTAAGCCACAGCAGTGCTCTCGCTCTCCGTACTGTTTGCCCAGCCGGGCAGCCGGTTACAGGGAGGGCGGGCGTGGGCCCTGCTGTGCAGCACAGCCTGCCCAGGGACCCAGTTTGGAAACTTGGAAATATGTGCCACACTCAACCATAAGCAAGAAAGCAAGCATGAAAGAAGTTGGACACATACTGCTTTTCTTTTAATTAAATTGCCTAGACAAAAGGTTATGACAAAAGGAAAGACAATGAAAATAATCACAAAAAGTATAAGACCTAGAAAAGCCCAGGCTGATGCTGACACTTTGAAGGCTCGGACTGGTCTGGTCTAGAAGGACAGTGAGGAGCGGGACCCACAGGGCCACTTCCTGGCTCCAGTCGCGACGACAGAGGAGGAGTTCCTCAACCAGAGCGAGTGGTTCAAATGTGCCCCTGGGGCCCTCCGACACCCCCTTCGGAAACTAGACCACCAGGCCCTCCCAGAGTGGCCCGGGCCTGACAGGGCGCCCGTCCGTGCCCCAGGGCGGAAGGGACGCAGCGTGCCCTCCATCACTCGGGCGTACAGGCGCGTGCCTTCCTCCTTGCTCCCTCTCTTGGGCCAACACACGAGGGAGGTGAAGTGCCATGTGGGCGGCCACTCCAGGAGCCCTGTGGAGAGGCCACCGAGGAAGGGAACCGAGGCCTCCTGCCTGGAGCCACACGGGGAGCCGACGTGGAATCAGCGCCCGCAGCGCCGGCCTACATGTGCGGCCTCATGAGACCCCGATCCAGAGCCACCCAGCTAGGCCACTCCTAAATGCCTGACCCACAAAAACCAGGACATAACACATATTTGTTGTTTTAAGCCACTCAGCTGGGGGTTAATGTGTCGTTACACAGCAATAGAAAACAACATAGAAAGAGAACAGATGGGGTGACATCTTTGGAGAAAGGACTGCAAAGAAAACCAGACAAAACACAAGCCTTGGTCAGGAAGGCCAGGGGCTCCACAGAGCTCCACGGAGAAGTCGCCTAGAGAGGGGGCGGCACACCCGCAGGCAGGAGCCCCACTCCCACCGGGCGGCGGGTCTGCTCCAGGACCGCTGACGGAGAGACGGACAGTGCGGCTCCACGGGCAGGTCATTGTAGCCCTCAAGGCACAGACGCACCCCCTGACACACACACTTCCTACCAGTCACCCAGAGAGGGGCACTCACAAAGCGCAAACCCCACCCACCAGCAAAGATACCTGGAGAAAACCAATGTGATGCAAGAGACACCAAACAATATCCGAGTGGTCATCTGGGAAATCACAAAGCAAACAATAAGCACCAGTCGACATGTTCAAGGTAATGGACACGACGGTCCACACTTACAGAGCAACAAGCAGACACCTTGAGAGAAAAATACTGTCGAATAAAAACCTAAACTCACCCAAAGGGTAAATGGACACAATTTAAGAACAAACATGCAAGATGAAGCCACAGAACTTTCCAGAATCCAGAGTGAAAGGAAAAAGAAAGACAATATGAAGATCCTAAGAAGAGTCTTTAAGCTCCAGAAGGAATGAACACAGAGGATCAATGGACAATAGTCTCATTAAATCTAGAAAATCCACAGAGCGACATGGAAGGCTAAGAGAGACAATGGAGTTCTGAGTGAAAATTCTTTCACTGGAACTTTCTTAAGCATCTAGATTAATATCCATAGAAACTTGTGATATCTCTGGATTAGGTACTATTTTATATGTGTTTTCTACTTTTCTTACATTTCTAGGTTTCTTTTGAATCTCCTTTCTTGCCCTCTTTTAGATTTTTCCCTCCAATAGTTTATACATGTTTTTCTTTTTACTTTTTACACCAAAAACAATCACATGAGTCCCACACTCATCAAAGTCTGACACCCTCACACTCTACCCAAGTGACCCATGCACCTTAAAGCCCTCCAACTCTACTCCCTCCCCACTGACATGTATTGTAGTTCACGTATTTGTTGTTAGCCTTGGAAGACACCTGTTTCATAGCTTTAAACACTGCGTGTGTATTTGGATTACCTCACATACATACAACTGTCTCTGTTTTTAGGTTCTTCTAAAATCTCAAACCTTCCATATGAAACAACGATCTTTCCTCCTAAAATAGATCCTTTACAAATGCTTTTAATAAAGGCCCATAGGCATCAAGTTATCTCAGTTTCTGTTTATATGAAAATGTGTTAATTTTCCCCTTGTTCCCAAAAGACTCCTCATGAAGTACACATTGCTAGGTGATTTCTTTTCCCCCATCACACAGAAGATCCAAGTCTTTTACTGTCTCTGTTGGTAAGTTAAAAGTCATCTGATGGCCTTAACATTTCTTCCTTGAATGGTACCTTTTTCTCTGTTAAGATTTCTTGTCTTTAGTATTCTAGAGCTTCACCTTGCTATGTTTAGACACAGACAGATTTTTCTCCAATTTACCTGATTGGTATTGATAAGCATTTTTAAAACTGTACTGTGGTGGCTTTGATCAATTCTGGAAAACTATTAGCTCTTTCAATATTACCTCTACCCTACTCCCCTCTCCTTTTCTTCTGGGACCCCGAATAATTCTGTTATGTCTTATCAATGTCTCTCCAAGTCTCCTATCCTCTCTTTCATTGTTTATATCTCTTTGTGTCTCTGTGTTGCACTCCGGATAACTGCTGTTGATTACAGCAAGCGCCATAGAAGGATGGGGATTACGGGAAAGAGATGATGAGGAGAGCAGAGTACGAAAGTCTGTTACGATGTTACTGGGGTTTCTGCAGAAGAGTAAAATGTGGTACGAGTGATGTCTGCAAGATAAATGACATGAGATGTTAAAGAAAGCTGCTCCAGGAGGATTATGATATCAAACAGTAACTTGGATCTACACAAAGAAATGAAGAGTCTTGCAGCAATTAAAGACATTGAATTCACAGTTTAAAACTCTCCCACAAACTCCAGGCTCAAATGGCTTTAATGGGAAATTCTAACAAACAATTCAGAAAGAATACAGATTCCACACGAACACACCTTGAGAACAGAAAGGGAGGGAACACTTTCTCTCTCGTTTCATGAGATCAAAAGCACCTTAACAGCAAAACCACGTAAAGCCATTTCAAGGAAAGAAAACTACAGACCAAAATCCCTCATGAATATACATGCAAAACTCCTGAACAAAATCCCCTTTCTGTAATACAGCGTAACTAAGCAGGACTTAACCCAGCAATGTTAGTTCAACATTCAAAATTCAACCAATGTAATTCACCATTTTTTTTAGATTAAAAATGAAAGACCATTATTTCAATAGATATAGAAAAACATCTGACAAAATTCAACAAGCATTGATGAAAAATTCTCAGCAAATTCCTTAACCTAATAAAAGGAATCTATGAAAAATCTACAGCTGTCATCATACGTAAGGAGAGAAACTGAAGGCTTTTCTCCCAGGATCAAAACGAGGCAAGGGCGTCCATTCTTACCACTCTAACCAACATCATATGGGAAATCCTAAGTACAACAATGGAAGTAAAAGAAATGAAGAGCATTTAGACTGGAATTCTGTGTTCTTGGACTGAAAGACTTCATTTCTTTAACAAGGCAATCATTGACAAACTTCTATCTGTCCTTTTTTATATAAATTGGCAAGCTGATCCTAAAATTCCTATGGAATTGCAAACAAACAAACAAACCCCCCCAAAAACAGTAAACAACAAACAACTACTACAACAAACCAGCCAAATAGTTGTGAAAAAAGAATGAAGCTGAAGGACTCACACTCGCCAATTTCAAAGCTGACTGCAAATCCATAGGTTTCAAGTCTGTGTAACCCTGGCAAAAGGACATACATACAGATGATAGATTAGAATTGAAAGTTCAAGAAGCCCATACATCTGTGGTCAAGTGAATCTTGACTGGGATCCTAAGACCACTCAGTTGGGAAAGAATAGGTTTGTTTGTTCATTTTTTCAACAAATGGTGCCACAACTGGTGGATATCAACGTAGTAGTGAATGAATTTCGACCCTGGATTCACACCATATACAAAAATTAACTCAAAATGGATCAGAGACCTAAATGTAGGAGTTAAAATTATAAAACTCTTAGAAGAAAACATAGGGGAAAGCTTCATAACATTGGATTGGGCAACAGTTCTTGAGGATAAATAACCAAAGAAAAAACAGATAAATTGGAGTTTATAAAAAGTGAAAACTTGTGTGTGTCAAAACACACTTAACCAAGAAAGTGAAAAGACAATACAAAGGATGGGAGAAAATTTATATCAATTATATATCTAAGTGTCTAGTATCCAACATAGATAAATCATCACAACTTGGGGCGCCTAGGTGGCTCAGTAGGTTAAGCGCCAGACTTCAGTTCAGGTCATGATCCTGTGGTGCGTGGGTTTGAGCCCCACATCAAGCTCTGTGCTGACTGATTGGAGCCTGGAGCCAGTTTCAGATTCTGTGTATCTCTCTCTCCCCTGCACATGCTCCCCTGCTCATGCTCTGTCTCTCATTCTCTCAAAAATAAATAAATAGGGGCACCTGGGTGGCTGAGTCGGTTAAGCATCCAACTTTGGCTCAGGTCATGATCTCACGGTTCGTGGGTTCGAGCCCCGTGTCGGGCTCTGTGCTGACAGCTAGCTCAGAGCCTGGAGCCTGTCTTCGGATTCTGTGTCTCCCTCTCTCTCTGACCCTCCCCTGCTCGTGCTGTCTCTCTCTCTCTCAGAAATAAATAAAACATTAAAAATTTTTTAAATATAAATAAACATTAAAAAAAAACAAGTTCCTCACAACTCAACAATAATTTCCCAATTAAAAAGCAAAGAATAGATATTTCTCCATACAAATGGCCAATAAGCACATGAAGAGGTACTTAACATCATTAGTCATTAGAGAAATGCTAATCAATACCACACTGAAATACCACTTCCTACCCACAAGAATGGCTCTAACCAAAAAACCAGAAAGCAGCCAATGATAGAGATTTGAACACCCAAACATTGCTGGTTGGAATGCAAAATGGTATCGCCATTTTGGAAAATAGTTTGGCACTTCCTCAAAAAATTAAACACAGAGTTACCATATGATCTCACAATTCCACTCCTAGGTATAAATCCAACATAAATGAAAACATATTTGGAGAGCGTGGGTGGCTCAGTTGGTTGAGCATCCAACTCTTGATTTCGGCTAAGGTCATCATCTTGCAGTTCATGAGACTGAACCCCGCACTGGACTCTGTGGTGACTGCATGGAGCCTGCCTGGGATTCTCTCTCGCTCCCTCTCTGCACCTCCTCTATTCATGCTCTCTCTCTCTCTTTCTCTCTCTAAAAGTAAATAAACTTAAAAAACATATTCATACAAAAAAAGTTATACACGAATACTCATAATAGCCAAAAAGTGTAAACAACCTAAGTATTCATCAATTGATGAATGGATAAACAAAACGTGGCATATCCACACGCTGGAATATTACTTAGTCACAAAAAAGGGAGTCAGGTACTGATACGTGCTACAATGTAAATGGGCCTTTAGAATATGATGCTAAGCGGACGAAGCCAGACACGAAAAACAATATATTATATGATTCCATTTATATGGAATGTCCAGAATAGGCAAGTTCATAGAGACAGAAAGTATATTTTAGTGGTTACCTGGGGTCGGGTAAAGGGAGGAATAAGGAGTGACAGCTAACGGGTATGGAGTTTCCTCCAAAGGTGATCAAGTGTCCTGGAATTACACAGTGGTGACAGCTGCACAAGCTAGTGAACATATTAAAAGCCGCTACACTTTATATTTTAAAATGGTGTATGTTATATGAATTTTATTTCAGTAAAACTAAAATAAAGTAAATATGTTAACTACCCCCAAACCGATCCATATGGATCCAACACAGCCAGTGGTTTTGTAGTCTTTTTTGTAGACGTTCACAAGCTGATTCTAAAGTTTGTACAGAAAGACTAAGGACTCAGAATAGGACAACACTTTTTTGAAAGGAAGACCGACGCTGAAGAACACACCCTACCTGATTCCTCAGCTCCTTCTGAAGCTGCAGGAGCCAAAATACTGCGGTCCCAGCAAAAGGTAGCACAGAAAACAATGAGACAGAGTGGAGGCCACACACAGATCCACCCATGCGTGGCCGACTTATGAAGTAGCAAAGATGATCAATGGAGAAAATAACAGTCCTTTAACAAACAAGGCTGAAAGAAATGTACAGATGCAGCGGAAAAAAGAAACTGTCCCTGTGTCCTGCACCATATTTTTTTAAAAATAGCTCAAAATGGACCTAGGGGGTAAAACAAATGGATCAGAGACCAAAACGTAAAACACAAAAACTATACAATTTTTAGGGAATTTTTACAACTTTGGGGAAGGTTTAGAATTCTTAGCTAGGACACACAGCACGACCCATAAAAGAAGAAAACTGACAAACTTTACTTTATCAATATTAAATACCTCTGCCCTTTTGAAAGACATGGTTAAGAAAATAAACATGCAAGCCATACTCCGGAAGAAAATATCCGGATAACAAATGTCTTGATAAATACCTGGTATCCAGATTATAGAACAAACCCTCACAACTCAATGGTAACAAAAATTTTAATGGGTAAAATATTTGAAGACACTTCACAAAAGAAGGCATACAGATGGCAAATAAACATAAAATTTTCAACATAACTCATCAAGAAAATTCAATTTCAAATAATAACTACAAGATACCACTACATGCCTAGAAAGGGTACAGTGTAAAACTTGACATTGAGTGCTGACCTACGTGAGCAGCGGGAACACCTGCTTACACACCACCTGAGGGATGTGAAGCAGTGTAGTAACTTTGGAAAACAACTTGGTAGTTTTTTTTTTTTAATGTTTTTATTTATTTCTGAGAGACAGAGAGAGAGACAGTGTGAGCAGGGGGGGGGTCAAAGAGAGAGGGAGACACAGAATCCGAAACAGGCTCCAGGCTCTGAGCTGGCAGCACAGAGCCCGACGCGGGGCTCGAACCCACGAACTGTGAGATCATGACCTGAGCTGAAGTCAGACGCTCAACCGACTGAGCCACCCAGGTGCCCCACAACTTGGTAGTTTTTTACAAAATCAAACATACACTTATCATGATTTAAAACAGCCCACTTGTGGGTATTTGCCTATGAACAGTGAGGACATACATCCACATAATGACCTGTGTGAGAAAGCTTACAGCAAGTTTATTCATAACCTCTGAAACCGTAGATCTCCAAATTTATGTCACTCGGTGAGTGATCAAATACATCGTGGTACATTCACTAAATGTGACTCAACAACTTGACTAAACAACAATATGGATGCATCTCAAGTGAAAAACCCAGATTCCAGATGCCAAATACTGTGATTCTATTTACAGGACGTTCCAAGGAAGGAAAATTGCAGTCACGATAAACAAATCCGGGGTTTGGGGTTTGAGGTGAAGGCAGAAGAAGAGGCCTGAGGGAATTTGGGGATGCTGAAAATATTCTCCATTATGATTATCTTCATCGTTAATATCTGCACATTTGTCAAAATACATAAAACTATCTCTAAAAAGTGTGAGTTTCTAAAACTGTATCCAGAAAGAGTGAACTTCATACTATATAAATTAAACCTTAAATAAATTTGATGTGGAAAAAAAAAAAGAATCCCAAGCAGGATAAACATAAAGAAATTTATACCTACATACATAATGGTGAAACTATAAACCACTAAAGACAGATATCTTAAAAACTTAACAGAGTTTGAGAGCAAGTGCAAGTGTGGGAGGGGCCGAGAGAGGGGGACAGAGGATTGGACACAGGCTCTGAGCCGACAGCACAGAGCCCGACATGGGGCTCGAACTCACCAACTGCGAGATCATGACCTGAGCCAAAGTCGGACACTCAACTGACTGAGCCACCCAGGCGTCCCCAAAGTTATCAGAGTTTTAAAAGTTTCTTAAAATGATCATTATTTAGATTGAAAGATGGCTTCTCTACAACAATGGAAACCAAAAACAGTGTATTTAGAGGCTTTGCCATAGTCTAAGAAAATAACTTTCCATCAAGACCTTTAAGAAATATCCTTCATAAATACTTTTAAGAGTAAAGTAAAAGAGCACTTAAAAGTTATTTCAGAACACTTTTCACTTGCCTGGAAGTGGGAAGTATTACTGGCCGTGCTGGTACGGAGTTTCCAGCCACTCTGCTAAACTCTATAGTAGGAGACGTTTGGCAATTTCCATCTAAGTATTTATGGTGAAGCAAGAAGACACAAGATGCCAAGTATAAAGCTCAGGAGGATTTTTAAGCTGTACCAAGAAAAAAGTGGAAGTTTTAAAACATGCTGCTGAAAACTTGAGATAATTTCTAGGGGTCGTAAATAGTGACACTGGCAGATTTTGGTAGATTAGCAAGACAAAACTAAACAACCACAGAGAAAGAAAGGAGTCAGTGAAAAATTAATATCCAAAACAAAACAAAACAAAACACAATCCCACTGGCATTACACAAGTCAGTCAACACATTAGGTTTCCAGAATATAATGGAAATGTTTTCTTGGTTTTTCCACATTAATTTTTTGCTGAATACTTGAACTACTCCTATGAGATCCCTTTTTCATTGTTACAGCACTATACACATATTTAACAAGGCAAAAATCTGTCATTCTTCCTGAACTTCTAAGCAAAGCTTTAGTGTATGTCACATGCCAATTTTTCCGATTAAAATTAATTTTCATGTTTTGTTATGTTTATTTTTGAGAGAGAGAGTGAGAGCGGTAGAGGCGCAGAGAGAGAGGGAGACACGGAATCCAAAGCAGCTCCAGGCTCTGAGCTGTCAACACAGAGCCGATGCAGGGCTCGAACCTGTGAACTGAGAGATCATGACCGAGCCAAAGTCAGACACTTAACCGACTGAGCCACCCAGGTGACTCTGATTTTCATTTTTGAAAGTAGTCTTGGGTAAAACAACTTCAGAATGAACGAACGTTCAGTATAAAACCTAGTATAAAAGGAAAATAAAGAAGTTTTCACTTAAAATTTGTTTTCTATTAACATTCTCACCATGATGCGTTTAGAGGCAGCAGTATCTCAGGTACAAGACGAAATGAAGAGCAAAGTGGTAGGATGTGAGTAAATCTAAAAGGGCAATGACAGCATAAAATAATCAGTAAGGCTGCATGGCATTAAAAATACATTTGAGTCAAGGGAGGACGATCAGAGACAAAGTACTGTAAGATTCTTATATTGTTTGGATTGTGTTAAGATACTGATCAACTTTAGACATTGATAATCAAGTATACATGTAAGACAAATAAAATGAAAATAAAAGAAACTTAAATTATGTAGTGAAGAAGAACATTTAATGAAGAAAAATTTTTTTAAATGTGAAGAAAAGGGGCACCTGGGTGGCTCAGGTGGTTAAGCTTCCAGCTAAGGATCAGGTCATGATCTCTTGGTTCACAAGTTCAAGCCCTGTGTCAGGCTCTGTGCTGACAGCATGGAGGCTGGAACCTGCTTTGGATTTGTCTCCTCTCTCTCTGCCCCTCCCCTACTCACACTCTCTCTTTCTCTCTCTCTCTCTCAAAATAAAATTAAACATTTAAAAAATGTGAAGAGAAAAAATAATAAATGTTAGAAAGTTGAGCTAAACAGAAAGCCCAAAATAAGATTGTAGGAAGAAGTTCAAATCTATAAATAATTAAAATAAATGAAAGTAAATGAAATGTTCCAGTGTTTAAAAGACAAAGATTGTCAGAAAGGAAAAGCAAAATTCCATTAAATACCACTGGATACCATGAAAGGTACATCTAACACATAAGATACAGAGCGACTGAAAGAAGTATATATTGGCCAAATACAGGAGACATAAAATTTACTTTAAGGCAAAAAAAGGCATTATCAGAGCTTTTTATACATGACATTGCATAAAGAGAAGAGTTCAGTGTATCATAAGATACTATTCCAGAATTGCACGCACCCAAAAACAAAGTCTCAACATTTTGTACAAAACAAAAATACCACACTGCCAGATTTAAACACAACCCTCACAGTGATTAATACGTCAGTTAAAAATATCTATGCCCGCAGAAGGGATTTAAACAAGGTCACCATGCTTCATCTACTGGACACGCAGGAAGCTTCTACCCCAAACCAGCAGAATGTGTCCCACTTTGGCACACAGGACATTCACAACGCTGGAGCACACATGAGCCATCCTCCACACATGTCAAAGACCCCAAACACACAGGCCACCTTGCTGACAATGCGATGACCCAAGAAATTAAAATATTTGAAAATACTGTACATATAGACATAAATGTATATTCTCAGCATGATGTATATTGTTTTAAACTCCATGAGTTTGGGATGGAGAAACACTTCTAAATAACTTTTAAGTCAAAAAAAAAGAAATCCTGGTGGAAACAGACAACTTTTATAAGAATAATAAAAGTACTAGATTTCTAAACCTGTGCACTGCAACAAGCTGCATTAAAAAGGAAATTCCTACTTGTACCTGCTTGTTTGTATGAGAAGAAAGCCGAATATCAGTAAGCAAGCATCCAATATAAATGAGGAAAAACCCCAGCAAAATGAATACCAAAAAAAGGAAGGAAATAAGAACAGAAATCAGTGAAACAGAAAATGAAATATCCTGGGGGAAAAAAATCAACATAGTGAAATTTTATTTAGAAAATTAAATTAACAGAAAACTAGACTTGTACCAGCAGTAGGATGAAACACGAGTGTTTTCTTGTTCATCTGAGCATAGGAAAGGCGGTCTTACTACGGCTAAAAAATACAGATGCAATAAAAGACAAAAGTGACTTCATGAAAAACAAAAATCTTTGGCATGGCACAAAAACCGTGAGAAAATATTTATGACAAATAACAAGTGGAGGAAAATATTTGCAATGTGTATCACAGAAATATGAAAAAATATCTCTAATGTACAAAAAACTTTTTTTAAAGAGGCAAAAAAAGGAAAACCAAATTGTAAAGAAAAACAAGCAGAAGACATGAAAAATGATAGAAAAAGTCTTTAAATCCGTGAAAAGATGTCCCACCTCACTCAAGGGAAGAGAAATGCGGTGACACGCACCCCGAAACGCTGTGCCCTCCCACCACTCCGGCAGAAATCCCCGTGCTGAACAATCCACTCTGTGCTGCGGTGCGCACTGGGTGATGCATGCAATTGTTGAATCACTGTGTTCACACCCAAAACTATTAAAACACTGTATGTTAATAAGAAAAGGAAGGAAGGAAGGAAGGAAGGAAGGAAGGAAGGAAGGAAGGAAGGAAGGAAGGAAAGAATCCACTCAGTGAGGCTGTGGTGAAAGGGGCACGGAACCCGCCGGTGGGTGGAAAGGAAGGGGGCAAGGAGCCCCGGCGGGGGATGTGAGAACCACGGCCAAACTGTATACGCAATCCCACTTCCCCAAGTTCACCCACAAGGTACAATACAAACACACAAGCACGCCAGGGTTATTCATCCCAGCACAGTCTGTAACGCAAAACAGTATAAACTACTTAAATATCCCAGCATCACAGGGATGGACTGAATAAACAAACTACAGAATATCTACACGACGGAGCGGCACTAAACAGCACAACAAACAAACAAGAATGAGCAAGCTCCCCACGAGTCAACACAGAAGGACTTCCAGGAAACAGTGTTCAGTGAAGAACAGACTGTGCAGAAGAACACATACAGATGGTTGCATGACACCCTGAATGTAATTAATGCCACCGAATTACACACTTACAAATGGTAGAGACAACAAATGTTACATACTTTTTAAAATATTTTAAAATTTTAAGCATATATAAAAACATATATATACATATATACATCCACACATGTGCATACACACATATACATCCACACATGTGTGCGCATACAGATACACACATACATGTGCATACATACATATACATCCACACATGTGTATGCATACAGATGCATCCACACATGTGCATACACACATACATCCACACATGTGCATGCATACAGATACACACATACATGGGCATACACACATATACATCCACACATGTGCATGCATACAGACACACCCACACATATGCATACATATACACACATGTGCATGCATACATATACACACACGCATGTGCATACACACATATACATCCACACATGTGCATGCATACAGATACACATACATGTGCTGCATACAGATACACACATACATGTGCATACACACATACATCCACACATGTGCATGCATACACACACATACATGTGCATACACACATATACACCCACACATGTGCATGCATACAGATACACCCACACATATGCATACATATACACATGTGCATGCATACATATACACACACGCATGTGCATACACACATATACATCCACACATGTGCATGCATACAGATACACACATACATGTGCATGCATACAGATACACACATACATGTGCATACACACATATACATCCACACGTGTGCATGCATACAGACACACCCACACATATGCATACATATACACACATGTGCATGCATACATATACACACACGCATGTGCATACACACATATACATCCACACATGTGCATGCATACAGATACACACATACATGTGCATGCATACAGATACACACATACATGTGCATACACACATATACATCCACACGTGTGCATGCATACAGATACACACATACATGTGCACACACATATACATCCACATGTGTGCGTGCATACAGATACACACATATATGTGCGCACACACATATACATCCACGCATATGCATGCATACAGATACACGTATATATGTGCATTCATACATATACACACAAACATGTGCATACACACATATACATCCACACATGTGCATGCATACATACACACATACATGGGCATACACATATACATCCACACATGTGCGTGCATACAGATACACACATACATGATTGTGTATACGGTTTGGCTGTGGTTCCCACATCCCCCCGCCGGGGCTCCTTGCCACCTTCCTTTCCACCCACTGGCGGGTTCCATGCCCCTTTCACCACAGCCTCACTGACTGAGTGAATTCTTTTCTTTCTTTCTTTTTTAAATTACAGGGTTTTGTTGGTTTAGGTGGTGAATACGGAGGCTGTCTTCCAAGGTGGGCATGCCGCCCAATGCTAAACGAATGGCTCTTAGGGGCGGGGAAGGCCTGGTCTGTCGTGTTGGCCCAGCCCTGGTGTGAACCCTCCCACCATGAGTGCTATCAAACCACCAACATGACGTCACTGCACGTGCAGCGCGGAAGAGTGTGCCGACCCAGCCCTCGGGAGCGCGAGAGGGACACGTTAGAACAGCACTGTCACTGACGAGCAGTGGGTAAAGGGAAGAGAAAGCGCTGTAAATATTACAAATACAACAAATATCAGATTTATGATGTGCACATACATATAACGTGTATGTGCACTTACACATGTGCACACGTGTGTGTACATATGTTCATATGTGTGTATACAGGTGTATGCACACCCTTCCCATCTCTGTGTACTGACAGGGTTAGAAGCAAAGATACCCCAGCTGTGACAAGCAGGTCTAGTCCCCAGATCTTGCTGTTCCGTAACGTTTCCACATCACACAGAACTAGAGCCCTTCAAAACATGCTGATTCTAGGGCTGGGCAGGTTAGTTACCAGACGATTACATAAGCAATGCAAAAATGTTTTTTAAAGTTAATTTTAAAAACAGGGGAGAGGAAAGAAAAGGGAGGGAGGGAGGAAGGAAGGGTGTTATGAACTGAATGTGTCTTCCCAAATTCCTGTCCCTCAAGGTGGGGCCCTGGGACGCACTTCAGCCATAAGGGGGAGCACTCAGGATGGGGCTCTGGCTCCCTCGGCCGCAGAGAGCTCCCCCGCCCTCCTGCGAAGATGCAGAGGGAGCCAAGGGTGACCCTGGAGCCGGCCTTCACTGCGCCCCACGGCGCTAGCACGGCCCTTCTGTCCCATCAAACGCACGGACACTTCACCCTGACCTTGCCGTACTTCCCTCTCTCTTCCACCTGGAAAAAGGAAACCACGTTTGGTGACGAAGCAGTGTTACCTTGGCTGCGCTAAAACAGGCCCTCTCCAAAGCCGCGTGTGAACATGGAACAATCCAATTTCCTGAAAGGTGACTGGGCCATGAGCACTTGAGATCTGCACTTCTTACAACTGAATAGTAATACAGTGAAGGGGTTTCTGGAACCCGAGCTCTAGACTTGACCCTGGGTTCTGGAGCTGACTTGAGATTCCTGGCTCATAAAGTGGGATAATCGAAGACCCTGGAGCAGCATTACAGGGACTGAATGAGGGACTTCCAACTTCAGCCCGGAACAAAGCAATTATTACGGAAACCATCCTTCCGTCCACTCCTGTATTCCTGGAAAGACACCAGTGCGGCTCGCCCTCTGGTAGAAACTTGACCAGCCCCCACCCCATCCCTGCGCCTCCCTGCCCCGCCCCCACCCCTGCCCNCCCCCCCCCCCCCCCCCCCCCCCCCCCCCCCCCCCCCCCCCCCCCCCCCCCCCCCCCCCCCCCCCCCCCCCCCCCCCCCCCGCTCCAAGGCCAGGCAGGAACAGTGAGGAACTGCAGTCTCACAGATGGAGAAGCAGCGCAGACAGGGCAGTGACCTGGCCAAGGTCACAGGGCGACCCGGGAGAGGAGGAGCTGGAAACAGAGTGTAGTCTCTGGATCCGCAGGCTGACTGCCCGGCCCAGGTGGGCTCCTACCAGAAAGTTCTCCCATGACTTCCGCCCCTGCTCTGCCAAGATGACGCAGGGGGCGGGGAGCACAGCTCACTGCCATGTCCAGCCCGCAGCTGTTCTCCAGCTGCCACCAGCCCCGCGAGCTCTGGCCTGAGGCCCAGGCTCTGCAAAGACAGGGCGTGGGGATGCTGGTGAGACCGGGCTCCTTCCTGGCTTGTGGCGAAGCACGCTGGGAGACCGGTGTGTAAAATCACACACATGTCCCCTGTTACAGGTTACGGTCCTGTGCCCTGTAGGAGAGAAAAGAGCTGGAGGCTTAGAAAAGGCAGAGGCCCACGCCGAGGTCTCTTTCCTGCTGTGACGGGACTGTATCATTGTGTCCCCTTCACATCCAAAGACACGGTGGCCTCCGTGATTCAAGTAGCAAGTGTGCACTAAATGGAACGGTGTAGCCTGTGCCACTGGCATTTGAGAAGGAAAAAGAGGCTTGAAACAAGCAGAACGAATGTGTTTAACCAGAGACGGAGAAGCATCCTTGGCCCCTGTGACCACGCATGACAGTCCCCACGGGAGAAAGCGTCAGGCCGCCCTCAGCCCGAGCTGAAGGCGCAGCACAGCTCACGGTGCCTGGGCGCACCTAACCCACCCCGGCTAACGAACGACAGGAAAGATCCTGTGTCTGTACCAAATGGAAGGAACGTTTATTAAGGAGGCGTCCAGAAAGGCTGGCTCCCACTCATCTCAATGCACACCTAGAGGTGACTTGTCCTCCACCCCCACACACCACCCCTGGTCACCACGAACCAGCGATAACAGCGCTCAGATCCATCACTGTCTCTGCACGCGGGGCCGCCAGACAGCCTGGCAACGTGGCAAAGAGGGAGGAATGAATGAGTCATCTGGTGAGAAGCAGCGGCCCCTTCCTGCCAGGCTGCAATGCATCCGAGCCTCCGGAGGCCAGAGCTCTCCTCCATCCACGAGGGAGGAAGAGGCAAAGAATAAAAACCACTCGACAAATCAGAAAGGAAAGCCAAACGGAGGAATCAGCAAGAAGCAGGTGCCCTGAGGTCTCTGCGGGCCCAGTGGGGCGGCTCCCGCGTCACCGCAGCGCGGGCGCTCAGGAGGGCCCTCCGGCGAGGCGTCCCCTGCCCGCTGAAATGAACAGCAGAGACGGAAGGCTGGCGGGAGGCCCCCGCAGCCAGCGGCCCATGGCTGCCCATCGCTCATGTGTCCCTGGGAGGACGTGAAGTAGCCTTCCCCGTGCAGCCACCACCACCACGGCCTCCCTCTCCTCTGCTCCTGAGGCCCGCGGTTTCATAAGGAGATGTGCCCCTCCCTGCTCCCACCCTGCACATGCCGGGACCTTAGTGTGGGAGGTGGGCCTGTGGCAGCACCCTCTCTGTGAGTGTGGGAAGCACCCCCACACCTAGCTCCCTCCTAGACCTAACAGCACACGGCTACGCATGCGCCTCTGAAACAAGTACCTCTTTCTGCGAGGACCCCCCACAGCAGTGATACGGGTGACCCCAGGATCTCAGTCCTCATCCGTGCCGGTGACGGACAGCTGGCTGCTCCCCCAAATCCCTTCTCTCCCCTGCGTGACCACGACTGTGACTGCGCACAGAGCTGCCCGGGAGGGGACCGCCTGGCCCGGCCTCCCCCAAGGCAGGCGCCACCGCGCCACAACACACTGCCGGTGGACCGGCTCCTGCTTAGCACGCCTGGGGACGAAGGCCCAGCTTCCAGGCCAGTGAGCCCGCCCCAGCCTTGCAGCCCTGCAGGCGTGGTCGCTGCCCTTCCCTGAGAACACGCCAGACGCATGTGCGTCCGTTTCAGCCAGAGGCCCTCACGACAGAAGGAGGTACCCCACACACGGACGGCAGGCCACCTGGAGCCCCAGGCCGGGACAGCCTCTGGGCCAGGGGGCTCCCGGGGGCCTCGCCCACCCCACAGCCTGGCTACACTGAGGGACAAACCTGACCTCCGCAGCTTCATCCGCCCCCAGAGCCCCGCAGGCTCAACTGTCACCCAGGGCTCAGCCCCACGCCCTCCCCTCAGCGCAGAGCAAGGACCCCAAAAGCCCCTGGGGCGTCCCCCAGGTCCTACACAGAAATTACTCTGCCCCATGCTGCAGGCCCTCTCCTCACTGCACCCCTGTTTCCATCTGCCCGGCCGCTCTGTGTCCCTCTCCCACCCTCTCCGTGTGGGAAGAGCCCACCCCTGTGAGTGGTCGGCGGCCCTGTGACCACCAGCCCTGGCCGAGCCCTGTGGCCAGCCTCAAGGACCCAGAGAGGCCGCACTCTCTGAATGTCAAGCGTTAGAAGTAGAACGTATGTTGGGAAAGTCACCTACAAAACGTCAGAATGAAGCCTGGAAATGTCAGGCATCTGAGTGATTACAGGTCATGTCCAAACCAGTGGGGCGCAGCTCCAAGTATCTTGAAAGAAGTCTGAAAGCCAAGACACATTCATTAGAAAACAAGTTAAATATACATAAGAAGCATTTAAGAAACTAGAAAGGAAACAGCACAAACCCAAAGAAAAAGAAAACATGCTTTAAAATGAGAAATTAAGTTGTCGACAAAATTATAAATGATCAGTATACCGAGAGGCTTTTACAACTGGAGGAGTATTAAAAAGTATCATGAGATCTACCAGGATTTTTTCCAAGAACCAACACTTGGAATTTCATCAGTGGAATTCTCTACATTAAGAGATGAAAGGAGAAAAATCACGAGGCTATCTTAATAGCAGCAGTGAACCCAGAGTGAAATGCAACTTTCATTTCCGATTGTGAAAAACAGCTCACAGAAGGGCAGCAGACGCGAGCAGGGAGCACGCTGACCAGGCAGCCACAGCGAGCACGCCCCGCCCCGAGAGCTTTCAGGCCAATCAGGAAGCAGTCCAAATCCAGCCTAGAAAACCGATTGCAGCTAAGGCACTTGAACACCTGGCCATGTCCAAATACGTAAGAATCGGTGGCTTCCCCATACACTACTAAATGTCAGAGAGGTGAGATGAGAAAAATCCCAATTACAATAACCAGATAACATAAGTAAATTGGGAAAGAGGAAAACCTACAGCAAGAAAGCTACAGACAGTAACTGAAGGCTTGGAACAGAACACGTGGAAAAACAGAGTTCCTTCCTAGATTACAGAGTGAATACTGGCAAATAGCAACTGTTTTCAGTTCAAATTACAGCTTTGATCTATTTGAAAAGGAATCACAATATGATTTTTAAGTATTTATTTATTTGCTTTGAGAGAAAGAGAGAGAGCAAGCTGGGGAGGAACAGAGCGTGAGAGAGAGAGGATCCTAAGCAGGCTCTGCACTGTCAGCACAGAGCCGGACACAGGGTTAGAACTCACAGGCTATAGGATCATGACCTGAGCTGAAATCAAGAGTTGGACGCATAACTGACTGAGCCACCCAGGCGCCTCCTAATATGATTAATTTCTTAACTTGAAAGTCATTCTAAAGTTTGTCTAGAAAGTGAGTAGCCAAGAATAGCTAAAATATTTTAATAATGGGGTTATTGGATAATATGCCATAAAACTAGAATAATTGAAAAAGTTGTACTAGCATAAGAACAGATCAATTAGACAATGCAAAAAGACACTAATATATACAATATCCTCATGTGAGATAAACTTACAGGGCAAAAGTAGCACAAATCACTGGGAAAATGAAGTATTTCTCAACAGTGTTTTCAAACTTGTAAGAGAAAATAACTTATACTTTCACCTAATAATATATGTCAAATTAAATCCCAAGTGGATTACAAAAGTCAATGCAAAAAGTAAAAACAGAAAAGAAAATGTAAGGACACACTGAAGTCCAGGAAGGGATTTTCTAAACGTCAAACTGCCCCAAAACACCAAGGCCCGAGTACAAGGTGACCGACGCAGCCGGAGACGCACCAGCAGGCTGCCCTCACTAAGGCAGGAGCGTGTGCGGAGAAGGAAGACCAACCCACCCAGGGGCGAAGGGGAGTCCAGGCGCACGGCTCGCTTCGAGTTCTCAGGGACACGGTGTGCTGGTGGGCCCGGCCATCAGATGCCCGTGCCAATGACACATTACGCCTCTCTTAAGGACGCATCTCTCCTGTGACCTGAGATTCCTGCATGGACGAATAATGCGATCCTGCCTCAGGAAGAGGGAAAGCTGACTCGTGCCCAAGGGTGCTCACCGCACTACTACCGCCAGCAGTGACAGATGTGAAGAAGATGCCACCGCATTAAAAAAAGGGGTGACATAATAAAATAATACCTACAGTTGACCCTTTCCTTGCAGCACAGGTTTGAACTACACGGGTCCACCTGTACATGAATCTTTTCGATAAATACCATATGGTACTGTAAATGTATTTTCTCTTATGATTGTTCTTAATAATATTTTCTTTCCTCTAGCTTACCTTATTGCAAGAATACAATACATAACATATATAACATACAAATATGTGTTAATCGACCATTTGTCTTATGAGTAAGGCTTCTGGTCACCAGTAGGCAGTTAAGTTCAGGAGCAGTCAATTATGTGTGGATTACCTTAAGCCCAGTACGTTCAAGGGTCAACTGTACATACACAGAGTGGAAACTATGTAAACTTTTAAAAATAATGTTCTTAAGGGGCTCCTGGGGGGGCTCAGTCTGTTGAGCATGGGCCTTCCACCCAGGTCATGCTCTCACATTTCGTGAGTTCGAGCCTTGCTGTGCTGACAGCTGGGAGCCTAGAGCTGCTTAGGATTCTGTTCCCCTCGCTCTCTGCCCCTCCCCCACTTGTGCTCTGTTCTGACTCTCTCAAAAATAAAAATAAACACTAAAAAAAATTTTTTTTGAATGTTCTTAAACTTGGGTACATGGAACATTGTGCAGCATGGCGTTCAGCTGAAAAGCAGGGCCCAGAAGTGTGTGTGTATCTTAATCCCTGAGGCAAAGTTCAAGATGAAAGAGACCAAATGTCTGCAGCAGGCCTGGTCCCCTGGACCCCTGGGCCGACCAGCAGCAGGGCCCTCCCTGAGCACCGAGACAGGGAGGAGACAGGGAGGTGACGGAGGGGCTCGTGCAGGAGGAGATGACACAGGACAAACAGGCGGAGCCAGGGGCGCGCAGGGCGAGAGAGAGCACGCCAGGAGGGTAGCCCCCAGGCCGGACCGCAGCGCTTACCGGGATCGGGAGGCGGAGCCTCGAATGCTGGCCAGGTGGCGAGGAAGAAGCCCCACCGGGGAGGACCAGATGGCCATGCGGTGGAGCTGGGCCCTGGCAGGAGCGGAGCGGGGGGGTGGGGCAGCTTTCACAGTGTTTTCATAAAACAGCATTTGCTATGGAACCTTTTCATTTTATTTTTAACAAAATTATAAATCTACATAGTTTTAAAAGCTACAGGATTCCACCAGGCTTACAGTGAGCACAGTGCCCGTCCCCTCCCTGTACCCCGGCCCCGCAGCCAATCTTTCTCTCTGGTTCTTACCCTCTTTGGTATTTATCTCCACAGTTTGATTATTACTCCTCGGTGCTAACTTCCTCCTGGGAAACTCGCCATCCGCCTCCCCAGCCCTCTGCTCCCTCCACCCTGGGAGGCTCTGGAGCCTCCCGCCCTCTTCAGACCTCTGGAGCGAGTGAGGGCCCGTTCGCTTGCTTAGTGTCCTGTGTCCGTGTTGCTGGTCTGCCTCCACGGGCTCAGCCGGGACGAGCCCCGCCCTGGTCCCCCCAGCGCAGCTCGGAGCCACGTGCTTCCAGCTCTGCCATCGGAGCGGCCGCTCCCCTCACCAGCACCCCAGCCCCATCCCAGGTTCCCAGGGTCCTAGGGACTGCTAGGTGGAGGCTGGGAGCACCCTGCTCCCTGACCCACTGGAGTGCAGCCACGTCCCTGTGGACCAGTCCCCTCCACTGCCCTCAGGCTCCCAGTTCACCCTCCAGGGGAGGAAGTCAGGGGTGGGGAGGAGGGCGGGAGAAGGGCGGAGGAGGGCTGAGAACCGGCTGGGGTTGGCTTGCTTCCTAAACCGGCTTTCCACCAATTTCCTATTTCAGCCCCATCATTACTGCCCCCTCATTGTCAGAGGTACACGGCCATGTCATTCTTGAGACTTGGGGTGGGGGCTGTCTGCCGTGCAATCCGTCTCCCTGCCGGGCCCCCCAGCACAAGTGTGATCACCCCTCAGCTTTCTGTTTTCAGATCTGCTACGTCCCTCTATTTGTCCATCTGCTGTCTAAGTTCCCCAGTTCTGTCATCTCCACTCAATCTCCTGGCAGACTCTTCCTTTTAAAATTATCTTACCTGTCACTTTAGTGGGTTCTTAAGAAGCAACAGAGATCACCGTGAATTCAGTCTGCCATTTTGGCTGAAAATCAAGGGAGGAGGTTTTTTTTTTTTAATTTTAAGATGAGAGTCACCGAGTCATCTTGATGCTACCAGAAGTGGCTGCCAGGGACAAGGAAGTGAGACCAGGAGAGGCGGCCTGACTGAGGCGGGCAGGACAGCAGCTTCGGGAGGGGGAGCTGTGAGGCCCGGCCATCGGCCGGCACTGAAATCTGATGAGATGAGGAAGCTGAGGAAGAAAGGCCAGACGCACAAGGACGGCCTCTGACACAAGGGACACACGAGGGCATGGGGGCCACCCCCCCCACCGGGTCCCTTGGCCAGTGCGCAGGGCTGCGTGGCCTTCCAGCAGCACGCCCCCGACAGGAAGGAAGTGGTGGTGTTTGTGGGGTGACGGCAAGGGTCACCAAGAAGGACACGGGGGGAAGGAGGCCCCTGGCTGAGGAGTCCCGGGTCAGGGGGCCCATCTGCACGCCCTCCTGTCTACACTCGCTACATGTGAGCCTTCAAGTTCTTTCCCATATTCACCAAATCTTCTCATTCTAGAGTGAAAATTGTTATCTTAAGGCAGTACAGAAGAAAAACCTATATAAATCAGATAACCAAGTCAGTATTACAGAAAATAAAAGACCTCAAAGTAAATAACAGTTTCAACAGTTTATCATTGTTCCTTAATTTCTTGTGGTCAAGCGCCCACTTCTGAGATGGGCAGGGAGTGGGCTCTGTCACTCAGTGACTGCGGGAGCCCCGTCCCTTCTGCAAAGCACAGTGGGATTTCGGGGGTCCAGGCCGCAGCGAAGCCCAGGCATGGCACACAGTGGGATTTTGGGGGTCCCGGCCCGCACATCTTCTCTGTGGAAGACGGCCCTTCCTCGCACTCTAAGGAGGTGTGGAAAGTTCTCGGAGACGTGCAAATGGAAAACCAAGTCCTTCTGAAGCCACCACCTCCCCTGGGAGACATCCGCCACAGAGGAGCTCTGTTCCGGCTCGTCACACCGCCCGGGAACCCCACGGGGAGACACAGCAGGACCCGGCTAGGACTGCCACCAGGGTCAGAGCCGTCCCTGCCCCCTCCGCACCCTGTGAGAAGCTCACTGCCTTCACTTAAGCAGGCCTCGGGGGGCTCCCGGAACCCCAGCCCCCACAGCCCTGCTGCCCTGCTTGTCTCTGCCTCTCAGCCCGGGTGCCCAGGGCCCGGGATGCTGTGCCCATGAGACAGGGCGGCTAACTCTGGGCCAGCCCACCCCGCCCGAGCCTGCAGGTCTATTTCCAGAACTGCTGGCCAGGTTTCCCATTGGCCAGGAGGAGAAATTTGGACAAAACAAATCTAGGGGAAAAGAGTCCCAGAAAATACAAGGCGTTGTTTATATGCCTGAATTCCAGCGGCCCTTTCCTTGGGGATGTCTGTGAAAATTAGATCCAGATTTGCACAATTACAAAGATGGTCCCAAGCCAGTAGGGAGTTGCATATCCTCTAAAAAGCAAGTAGTAAAACAGCGTTAACTTAACAATCCAACACCGAGAGAAAGAAAGCTACCGGCCTCCCGGCTCCCACAGTCAGCCCCCACGCCCCGCGGAGTGACACCTGGCCTCAAGGCGACCCTCCAGGCCCCTGACTGCCCCCTCACTCGCTCTGCTCCTGGATGCTCACTCGCCTTGGCCCGGAGCCCGCTGTGCTCCAGCACCGGTGGCTTGACTCCCGAACCTCCTTCTAGGCTCCTTCTAGGCTCTGCCCGGATGCCCCTTGCCAGGCGGGCCTGTCCGAGCACCCCCATCCTCCTCACATCCCCCACGGCAGGTGTCACCAGCTGCCACCCTGTGATGTGCTTACCTGCTACACTTCTGTTCTGTAAGCCCCACGTGGGTTAGGGTTAGCTTAGGGTTAGGGTTAGGGTAGGGTTAGGGTTAGGGTTAGGGTTAGGGTTAGGTTAGAGATAGGAAGCTGGGATTTCAGAAGACTGCCTGGCACATTCTGCAAATCTTTGCTAAATGAATGAAAGAAAAAACAAGGTCTTTGTTCAAGTAATTTGTTGATTAAGACCTTGCCTCTTTTAACATCAGTTAGGACTCTGTTAATCCTCTGGCCCTTGATACCTATTCTCACGTGTCCTGACTCCTCACCACCACTGCCACCTTTGCCACCTACTCCACCATCGCCACCTCTCCTACTACCACTGTCTCTCCTGAGGGAGCTGCTGACTACTCACGACCCCTGCTGCAGGCCACGGGCTCTGCAAGCCTGGCGGGCTGTGCCTGTACAACTCTGAGGAGCTCAGTTCAGGACTCCAGGGTGGCTACCTGGGGCTGCCATCAAGACCTCCAGGAAGGGCAGACACTGAAGTCAGAGCCCACAGCACATCAGCAAGGCAGCTCCTGCTTATCCCACCATCAGGTAAGGGCTCCGGCTCATGAGGTCAGGGGCCTAGGCTCAAATCCTGGTCTCACCACTGACAACACTGTGGCATCATGTCGCCGAGTCCTAGAAAGTTAGCAGAGGCCACTATGCCACAGGGCACTGTGAGGATGGAGTGAGGAATTAGACGGGAAGGATTCAGATCAGCAAAGCTGGCACAAATCAAGCACTTCGTGAACATTAGCTGCTGTCATGACTATATTAGGATTCCACGCAAGAATGCTGAAAACCACCTTCCCTGCTGAAAACTCATAGAAAACAACATTTACAAGCTTTAAAAAAGGTATCTCAAGGATTTAAAAAGAATCATTTCAAGGTAAGTTTTACAAAACTGGAGTCAAAGCCACAAAGAGATGTCCACACAGCCTGGACACATCACCGTGGCCACAGCACACACGTGTCCCTGCCCAGCGGGAGGCGCATTGCTGGAGCAAGGGACCAAGGCACGTGTCCTGCAGCGCTCACTCACAGCCGGCCCTCAGGGCCCCTGCTGGACACCTGGGTCAGGGTAAGCTGGTGAGAAAGGTTTAAAAGAAAAGGAGAAAATGGCTTCTTTTAAAATCTTGGTTCTACAAAAGTCATAAAGAAATCATGCAAATCACTAACACTGTTGGTGCGCTCTGACCTGTCACAGGTCCCTTGTGTGACATGAAACCAGTCCACAAGGAAGAGCAGTAAGACACGTGGCTTCATATGCAAGCCAAGACTTTAAAAATCAACTGACGTAGAAAAAGAATCACTGAATTTAAAGACGTAACCTCCATGAAATCACTATAAGCAGCACTACTTACATGGAATTGTGTGTGGATCTCTCTCTGTAGACAGCCCTGTAAATGGGTTAAAAAATTGTTATAATTGGAAATCAGAGACAGAAAATAACCCAAAGAATAATCTATCACCTTAGATGCCAAATTTTATCAAACCAAAGGAACTTATTAAACGAATGCACTCATAAATCAGTTATTTAGGAAGTCAAAGGCAGTTTCCCAGAGGAAAAAAAATCTATAAAAGAGGTTAGATTCTAACCTGAGTTTGGAACTTAAGATACTAATAAACGCTCAGAGCCCTAGACCCTAATCCCTGACCCACGGTCGTAGAGCTGATGGGAAGTTTGGGAAAGTGTAGATTCTCAATCCCTTGGGCCCATGGCGGGTAAGGAGAGGATGTGGTGCGGTGTGGGTGGGACCCCCAGGGCACCACGCAGTCTCAGCTCCAAGTCCGAAGAGCACTTCACCCAGGACCACAGGACGAGGCATCCCGCCTGTGCAAAGACGTAAATGCGGAGGTGAACGGCACCACCAGAGCCTCCTACAGGCAGCCCAGGCATATGCAGAGTGATGACTAAAGACGGGAGGAACATTAGAAACCCCGGACAGAGGAGGTCATGTCCACTTCCAGCCCAGACAGAAGAACACCAAATCGACTCTCAAGCCGGACAATGAAAGCACAGACAAAAGACATGAGACAAAGGTTTTGAGGGTTTTGAGACATGAGACAACAGGCAGCACAGGACAACGATCCCTGACGGAAGGACACAAAATATGGAAACAACTCGAGTGTCCATCAGTGGATGAACTGATAAGCAAATTGCAACATATCCATACAACAGAATATTCGACAGCCCTTAAAAAAAAAAATGAAGGGCTGATATACACTACCACTCGGATGAACCTTGAAAACATTATGCTAAATGAAAGAAATGGTCATATACTGTATGATTCCATTTATATGAAATACCCAGAATAAGTAAGTCCACAGAGATAGAGAGCAGATTCGTGGATGGGGAAAGAGGAAATGAGAAGTGATCAGTGTGGAGCATTTCTCTGAGATGAGGAAAAAGTTTTGGAAAAAATCTGAAACTGGGTGGTGGTTGCACAACACTGTGAATGCACTGAATTATACACTTTAAAATAAGTAATTGCTTCAGCAAGTGGTGCTGGGAAAACTGGACAACGACATGCAGAAAAATGGACTCGGACCACTTTCTTACACCATACACAAAAATAAACTCAAAATGGATAAAAGACCTAAATGTAAGACAGAAAGCCATCAAAATCCTCGAGGAGAAAGCAGACAAAAACCTCTTTGACCTCAGCTGAAGCAACTTCTTACTCAACACATCTCCGGAGGTAAGGGAAACAAAAGCAAAAATGAACTATTGGGACCTCATCAAGATAAAAAGTTTCTGCACAGTGAAGGAAACAATCAGCAAAACTAAAAGGCAACCGACAGAATGGGAGAAGACATTCACAAATGACATATCAGATAAAAAGTTAGTATCCAAAATCTATAAAGAACTTATCAAACTCAACACCCAAACAACAAATAATCCAGTGAAGAAATGGGCAAAAGACATGAATAGACACTTCTCCAAAGAAGACATCCAGATTGCTAACAGACACATGAAAAAATGCTCAACATCACTCATCATCTGGGAAATACAAATCAAAACCACAATGAGATCCTACCTCACACCTGTGAGATGACTAACATTAACAACTCAGACAACAACACATGTTGGCGAGGATGGGGAGAAAGAGGATCTCTTTTGCACTGCAGGTGGGAATGCACACTGGTGCGGCCACTCTGGAAAACAGTATGGAGGTTCCTCAAAAAATTAAAAATAGAACTACCCTATGACCCAGCAATTGCAATACTCATTATTTATTCAAGGGATATAGGTATGCTGATTTGAAGGGGCACATGCATCCCAATATTTATAGTAGCACTATCAACAATAGCCAAAGTATGAAAAGAGCCCAAGTGGCCATTGATGGGTGAATGGATCAAGAAGATATGGTATATATGTGTGTGTATATATATATAGACACACACACACACACACACACCAGAGTATTACTTGGCAACCAAAAAGAATGAAATCTTGCCATTTGCAACTACATGGATAGAACTAGAGTATATTATGCTAAGCGAAATCAGTCAGTCAGAGAAAGACAAATATCATCTGACTTCAATCGTATGAGGACTTTAAGATACAAAACAGATGAACATAAGGAATGGGAAACAAAAATAATATAAAAACGGAGAGGGGGACAAAACATAAGAGACTCTTAAATAGAGAGAACAAACAGAGGGTTGCTGGAGGGGGTGTGGGAGGAGGGGATGGGCTAAATGGGTAAGGGGCAGTAAGGAATCTACTCCTGAAACCACTGTTGCACTATATGCTAACTAACTTGGATGTAAATTTTAAAAAATAAAAAAATAAAAGAAGTACTGACCCGCCCTGACCCTGCCTCTAATGGCACAGAGCTAACAGGGATGGAGTCACACACACTTAGCAACTGAGTCTGCTCTTCCTACTTCTTCCTAGAAACAAGTTACTTCAACTTTCAGAGTGCTTCCTCATCATGTCTACACAACGCTTATTGTGAGGCTTAAATCAAACAATAAACCACTTAGCTGCCCCCCCAAAAAAATGATTAGTTGCATGTCATGTGAATTTCATGCCAATAAATTTAAAAAACCACAGAATATAATAAGGGAATGTTAGGATCTATTGCATGGCAATAAATTTAATAATACAGATGGAACAAATTCTTAGAAGAATGAAGCTATCCAAACTCACTCAAGGTTATAGATAACCTATGTGTATTCAAGAAATTGAATTCAAGTTAAAAACCTTCAACCAAAAAAGAGCCAATCCAGATGGCTTCAGTGGTGAGTTCTACCAAATATTCAAGGAAGAAATAATACAAAGTCCTCACTAACTCATACTGAAAAGTGAATGTAAGAGAACACTTCCCAATGAGGCAAGTATTAACTTGATTCCCAAACCAGGAAAATACACTAAAAGTAAATACAGAATATTTCTCATAAATATATTTGCAAAAATTCTTAATTTTTAGCGTATCAAATCATATAATCTAGCAAAATGTATTTCAACCCAGAAATGCAATTGGTTTGATACTTTTTAAAATCAGCTTCACTGATGATTTATATGGATGGACTACAGACACAGACATAAAAAGGAAAACGATATGATTGTCTCAACAGATGCAGAAAAAGCATTTGACAAAACTCAGTATCACTCATGAAAGAATTCTCAGCAAACCTTGCCTTCGAGAGCACTTCGGGCACCTGATAGCGGAGCTGCAGTTGCAACACACAGCGAGCATCACATGCGAGGGTGAGAGGGCATTGCACACCCCCAAATCAGGAACAAAGTTCAGAGGTCCCCTCTCAGAACGTCTATCCAGCCCGATCGCACCAAGGTGATCTATCAATTCAGTACAATCTCAGTCAAAACCAGAATAGGCTAAGGGGCTTCTAAAATGTATATGGAAATATATAGGAAATAAAACAGCCTAAACAACTTTGAGAGAGAGAAGAAAGTGGACGAACTTACACTGCCTTATTTCGAGATTTATTATAAAGCTATACCCCAGGGCCAGGGACCAGATGACAGGGGCAGCCCCTAGGCCCTAGGGCCTGCTGAAATTATTCCAAGTAGCCACACTGGTGCAGGCTGATGCCTCACCTGGCCCTTCCACGGAAACCACAATAAAACTCCCGCCCTTCACCCCCCCCCCCCCCCCCCCCCCCCCCCCCCCCCCCCCCCCCCCCCCCCCCCCCCCCGCCTGCTGACTGACCTGGTGCACCTCCTGGGGTCCTGAGTAGCCCACTTCCTACTTCTCGGGACCTGTGGGTATGAACTTCCTCCTCATGACTGTCATTTCCATGTCAGCCTGTCTTACCAATCCTGATTAAAATAAATCCCAGGTACCCCTGAAAACACACATACATACTCAGCCAACTGATTTGTGACAAAGGTTCCAAGGCGATTGACTGGGAAAAGGAAAATACTTTTAACAAAAGATGCTAAAACAACTAGACACCATATAAAAAAAAAAACCTTGATATTTTCTTCCCGTTCTATATAAAATTATTTAAAATAGATCACTGACTTAAGCGTAATAGCCAAAACTACAAAACTTGTGAAAGAAAGAAGAAGAAGAAAAAATCTTACAGATCTCTGGTTTCACAAAGAATTCTTAAGCACGACACAAAAGACATGATGTACAAAAGTAAAAAATGGATTAACTGGATGTCATCAAAATTAAAAATTTTTGATCTTCAAAAGACAGTTATAAAAATGAAAAGTGAATCTACAGACGGGGAGAAAGTACCCGCAGAGCACATACCCCACAAAGGACTGTGTCCAGAATACATGCAACTCTCAAAACGCAGTAAGAAAACAAACAACATAATTTTCAAATGGTCTAAATATCTGATCAAATAATTGAGGAAAACATGGACGGCACAGCCGGCACACAGAAAGCTGGTCGGGCAGGCCAAGAGAGAGCGTGCCGTCCAGGCCAGCCCGCACCCGGCACAGGAGCGGCGTGTGCAGGTCACGTGGCATCCTGAATGCCATGGGAGAAGAAATTTAAAACACACAAACCTCCGAGAGGGAGACCTAAACATTGAAAAGCATCAGAAATGCTGGGCAGGAACAGGCAGCCAGGCTGGGTCACATGCTCCTGGCAGCTTGCAGGGCACGGGGCGGGGGGAGAGAGTGGAGGGGGCAGGGCAGGCACACCAACCCCACCAGGCGCTCCAGCCTCGGGCTTCCTGGGGTTGAACTCAGCTCCTCTCTACTGACTCCCCTCACTCCATGGCCATAAATAAATACATTCTCCACCGGACTCCCTAGATCCACGGCCCTGTCCTGCCCTGTCCCCTGGGCTCCTGCATCAACTGCCACCTGACCAAGCAACCAGGATGTCTACAGCTAAGTCCAAGACCAATCCCTGACGATCCCAAGGTCACCCCACCTCAGGTGCTCACTGCAGTCCGCTTCACCAGCCCCCCTGATCCATTCCCCAGCAAGCGCTCCGCCTCTGACCTCGCCCCACAGCCCCAGGCCCGCCATCTGCGCCCCTGCAGGCTGAAGCCTCCCAACCCAACCTGCCTCCCCTGCACCCCCTCAGCCAGAGGGCGCTCCAGAGACCCCACTGTGGGAGGAGAAACACCCGAACTCATGGCGGGGGGGGGGGGG